>NW_027271395.1:615000-1165000 GCF_040938485.1 Diadema antillarum | reverse complement strand
AGATAGATAGAGAGATAGATAGATAGACAGAGATAGACAGATAGACAGACAGACAGATAGATAGATAGTTAGATAGAGAGATAGATAGACAGATAGAGAGATAGAAGGACACATACATCAATTTTGGTCCTAAAATACTAAAGACAAACGAGAGGGCATCATACAAGAAGAAGCGAAAAAGCGGACAATACAAACCTAGATTTATGGAAAACTTGTTTTCAAGAGTCATGAAAATTCGAAAGGCTTCAAAAGATATGAGGGCTCGGTCACACTGCCCAAAAGTCGCGTAAACGCATGAATCACGCGAGAAATTTGGTTGTGCAAGCTTGTCCGTCGAGAATTTTCGCTGATTTACGCGATGAAAATCACCGATGAATTGCACAAGAACTACGGAAAGATCACGCAAAAATCACTAACAAACCACACACTTTCAGGGCATGGGCACGCAAAGGCCCCAAATAGGGCGAATACGTGGTTGTGCGCGACGACTGAGGTCCACGGTATGCGAAACCACGCATAATCTGCGCATTATCACTAATGAACCGCGTATGAATCGCGCATGATTTGCGCATGAACGCGCAAAAACTAATCAAACTACGCAAAACTTACGTAAAACAGTGCAAAACTGCGTAAACATTTCCGTGAAGCCGAGTTTTAAGCTGCTCAAAATCTGGAATCGCGTAAAGCGCCGATCCGGCGCACAGTGCGGCGGACAACTACGAAGGTTCCACGTCAGAGAATCTCATGAAAATGCACAAATCGCGCATGTATCGCGTAAGGCTCGAATTTCTTACGTGATTCATGAGTTTACGCGACTTTTGGGCAGTGTGACCGGGCCTTGGAATAGACGACGAAAGGGAGGCGTGGAAAGATGGGGAGGAAGGGAGTCGAATCTGGATGTGAAGAGCATGTCTTGAGAGCACCTCGATTTAACAGGGTGATATTCGTTATTCCGAAAATGAAGTGAGGTTGGTTGATTAAAATTAATATTCTGTGGCGTTGTGCCGAAGGTTCGCTTTTTCGAAGGTTCATTAATCAGAAAATGAATACATCTTCATTACTAAATCATAAGTATTTATTAACGAGCTATAGAATAACAAACTTTTTTTTTATACATTTTCGGATTAACGAACCTTCGAAATTACGTACATTATTTCTGTTTCGGAAATACCCTTGACCTTTGAACCCGACATGATAAATTGTGATTACAGTTTATATCGCCCTCTTTGTATCCGTATTATATACTGAAACAAAAGGGGCGTGGAAAGCTGAACGTTTTGCTGGTCTGTCTGTGTTTCTCTCTCTCTCCTTTCCCGTATACTTCCCTCTTTCCCTTTCTGTCTCTGTCTGTCTCTGTCTTTCTGTCTGTCTGTCTGTCTGTCTGTTTCCCCATCTCTCTCTCTCTCTCTCTCTCTCTCTCTCTCTCTCTCAACTCTCATAATTATGCCAATCTTTTGTGGATGAATCGGTCAAAAGAGATCGAGAGGCGAGGTAGTCTATACTCCTCTCACACAGTAGAAAAACAGTGTTTGACAGGTGCAAAAATGTAAGAGCGCCCTCTTGTGGCTTGTTCACGCTCTAAGTTTACTTGCAGCAATTTTATCGATTCCCTCATATCACAATACCAGTATACGCACTACCCTGGATGATTGTATGGGAAACAGTTACCGACTTTCAGCCCTTTTCGACGTTAAAGGAATCGAAAACATATGTATCACTATCCTCATCTGGTCGATTTCGTTTGGATTATCATTCTTAACTTACACCTTAATTTCATCTTCACGCCAAATTCCCGGAAAGACAGTGAATTCAGCTCAATTTTAAATAGTTTTGATAGTGCTGGTTGACTTTTCAAAAACCCATACGGATCAATCTGAACAGATCGTGTTCATCTAGAGAATGATAACTTGTGATACCTTATGATAAGAATGACGTTCTTTCTCGTAATAAAAATCAAGTAAATTAGTGGGAGCGACCTTCATTGCAATCTAAAGACACGTCAGGTTGATCATACATTTTGATTTCTTGATAGTGTGTGTTCTATAAAAATATTTTGTATTTTACGCAAATTTCGGTGCATCTGTGATATTAAAAACAACAGTTAACTCAGAAAAGTAAAGGTGTTGATTAACTATGTGAAGAAATCCCGGAACGATGAAAAATCTTTTAATTTCCACGTCTCGGAATACGAGAATTAACATAATCACCTTTAGTAGACCTATGTGTTTATAACTCATCTATATACTGAGTAGTGTAGGTGCAGGTATAATGAAAAAAAATTGATTTTGTTGTCACAGAATTAGTTCTATATGAATTATGTAGGCCACCCAATATGAATTATGTATATGAAACGCATTCAACCTCAGGAACCGACTGGTATTTCAACAAGCATTACTTTTAGCTGGTTCCATCATATTAACCACACTTTTATTCGTAACGGACCTAGGCTTTGGCTTCGTCATTCATACTCAACAGATTATCTTGTGTGTCGATTCGCCTTGATATCATTGCATTTAGTTCTGTAGCAATACATTTTTCTTTTATATGTGTTTTGAATTGTAATCTGATGATTATGACTCTTTTTTTTATCCATTGATATGTATTAAATGTTGTGAAATATAATGATTAATTCATTTCAATTAGGTTTATGACAACTTACCGCACACTAATAAACTTTGGCCAACGCTAATCTTCTACTTCAGCAAATAAAACTCAAAGTAGGATTTCATGTATACACATACACGAATACCGGCTCAAGTTCTTTCTAGTCTACGTCATTGCGCCCATTTAAAACACTTTACCAATCTCTTTCCGTGCTGCACATTCAACAATACTTTTGCAGTTAATTGAAATGTTGGGTTTTTAAAAAAAAAATATCATTTGCAGTATTTTGTAGCTATTTGGCAAATTATTGTAAGGCACAAATAGACTTTAATGTGACATGAGCCATATAAGTAGAATGTATCATTGCTATTGTTATTGTTATTGTTATTGTTATCACCATTATTATTATTATTATCATTATCGTTATTATTATCATTATTATTATCATTATTATTATTATCATTATAATAATAATAATAATAATGATAATGATAATAATAATAATAATAATAATAATAATAATAATAATAATAATAATAATAATATAAAATAATAATAATAATAATAATAATAATAATAATAATAATAATAATTATTATTATTATTATTATTATTATTATTATTATTATTATTATTATTATTATTATTATTATCATCATTGTTATCATTATTATCATCATCATCATCATCATCATAGCGCATGTGGTTCATTACTGACATTCCGTGATATGTGTATACAAGGAAAATATATCACAAGTTCTTGGCAACTGGGCGCCCCCTAGCGTCAATATTTGAGCCAACGCATGCACATGATGGTAGGCTAACTGCACGGGGAATCTCGTCTTTTTCGCCAACTCGTCATTACACTTTCGTTGCACAATGTTTCACCACCTACCGACATCCTCACGCATACATTCATGTACCACATACCCAAACAATCAACTCCTAAACACGTGCGAGTTGTGATGAAAGTACATAGTGCAATGTATACGTAAATATACACACTGACACCTACAAATAACACACACATACGCACACACCTACACACACACACACACACATGAGCGAGGACAGACGAAAAGAGCGAGAAACATGAACTCCCTCTATTTTTTTTTATCTCATTCTTCTTAAAAAGCTCTCTTCCTTTTCGCCAGTCGTTTCCTTGTTCGTTACCATCTGCACAAAAGAAAAGTAAACAAAGGTCTAAACTATTTTGCCTGTCACAAATACGATATTCATCTATTTCAATAGTTTCTGCTTTTCGTTTCTGCTATGTTTGTGCAGTGTTTCAATGCTGAAGTTGTTTCTTAATGTGTGCATCGATTTATAGCTAATCGGTAACATGACCATAGCATTCAGAAAGAGTCGGATTGAAGTCATACACATTGCGGTCGATGTATGATGTTTTGAAGTACGTTTATCCCTTCAACGCAATTGACATATTAGTTTGTTTGTATACGGCTGAATGGGAATGAAGATCGATGAAAACTTTATAGGTGTGTCTGTGGGTAAAAAGAAGTGTGTTTGTGCGCTTGGTATGTATGGGTATGTGTATTTGTGAGTGTGTATGTGTATGTCGGTATGTGCTTTCATTTCATGAAACAGTATAGTGCCTGCATGCTATTGATATTTCTCATCTTTGACATGAGATGACACGTTACATCCTTCACAATCCATCAAATCATTATAATCTTTTACGAGTATAGTGATAATGAATAAAAGATTACAGTGTGTTATTTCGTAGGTTCGTTATTCCGAAGGTTCGTTATTCAGAAGATTCTTTTATCCGAAAATGAACACACACAAAAAAAGGGGAGGGGTCGTTATTCCGAAGGTTCGCTAATCCGAAAATGAAAGCGGGTTCGTAATTCCGAATGTCCGTTAACACTTCTTCTTCTTCTTTTTTTTTTTTTGATTTTCGGATTAACAAACCTTCGGAATAATAAACCTTCAAAATAACTTCAAAATAAGTACAAAATAATTTCAAAAATAAATGTTCGGATTAACGAACCCTATTTCATTTTCGGATTAACTAACCTTCGGAATAACGAACAATGACTCCGCGAATTAAAGGAAGCGGGATGTTTGCAGAGTTTTCCTATTTCATAAATTATCCGATTTTGTTGAAACGTCTACCCTCCTGATATATTCGAGTTTATTCAAGTCTATTGAATATGACGTGGTGCCGAAATGTGCTCAGACACGAATACCTCATGTATAGTATAGCATACGGAAATTCAAGAATTACTTAGAAGTAAAGCGACATTCCAATAAGGTTGTTGCACTCCTAATTCTATTGTCAATCCTTGGTTGAATGTTGTCTTCGTGTGACCTTCGTCGGGGTGTGAAGAGCTCTCTCAACACCGACAGAGACAATGGGTGTCCATAAAGTGCCATCTTAAGCTTCCCTTCCACTGAAATTGATATCTAAGGTGTGGTACGCCACGAGAACTGAGTAGGCAGACCTGAGGCAGACAGGTTGGTGGATTCATCTGTCCCCATTCTCTTGCGAAACCAGCTCCCCTTCTCCACCGAACCACAATAGTCTTGTCACCGCTTGCCCGACAATCTATCTAATCTATCGGAGTTGATGGGTGGTCCTTGTATCTATGAAAGCGATCGATCATTTGTGTTACCAGAATGTAATAGGAATGATTTGCTTCCGTGATTGTCCCCATTCAAAGTCTGCCACGTCCGGATAAAAGAACCATGATTGGCTGTATTCTCTCCCCCTTCTCATTACTTCACTGCGACTTGCCGCATATAATGACTCAGGCTCGCTCAGCCGTGTGATTACACCCGCCCATCTCTTTTGCTTCACACTTCACACCCCTCGTGGCGCTCTCTTTCTCTTTCTTTCACCCCCTCCCTCATTCATCAGCTCCGTAAAGTCCAACTTTTGACTAACTCTTTTCTTTAATGTTCCATCATCAGAATTAGCGGTTTCATTCTTGCCCGGAAAATGCCTGCTTCGCAATCGTCTCATTAGAACGTCCCAATAACCTCATCATGTTTACCACTTTATAGGATGTCAACTACCCTCTTCACAAGAATCTGTCACATCTTTGAAAACTTACCCCTATTTTTTTCAAACACTTGAACAAAACGCCTATACTCTGCAAAGAATCCGCAAAGCTAAACGTGCTTTCAAAACTCCTTTGTACGTAATACACAAAGAACCCGATAAGTTCGCAAAGGATAAAGTGCTTTTTCTTTGTCAATCGACTAATTGAAATTTTATCCCTAACTACTCAATATTGTGATTAGAAGAAGAGAACAGAAGCGAAAGCGGGTACAGATTACATTGGTGGCAACAGACAGAATAGAAGACCTCACGGTAAAGAAAGTGTATCTTTGTGACACACAAAAAGGTAGCACAAAGAAGAGGTAATGATGACAGTATACATGGGATGAATCATTGCATCTCATGTCTAATCTATATCAAGCTGTTTAGGAGGTTTTTGGTGAAGAATGAATATTAAAAAGAAAAGAAGTGAAAATTAAAGAGTGATTTAATGGACGACCGATGATTATAAGCACATATTCAGACACAATTGCCATCAGGGGTGGATCCAGGAATTCCGTAAAGGGGGTGCGCCCATAGAAAATTAAAGGGGAGGGGGGACGTCCACCATTTTTTCTTTTTATTTCTTTCGTTTTAACAAAAAAATAAAGAGGGGGCGCGCCCGGTGCGCCCCCTCTGTATCCGCCAATGATTACCGGCAGTAATCATTTAAATTCATTAAATGAATTGAAAATTTCAAGGAAAAAGTGAAATACACGAACACTTGCATGAGGGAAAACACACGGTAAACAACAACAACAGCAGCAACAGCAGCAGCAACAGTAACAACGACAACAACAATAACAACTACATCTACAACAACAGCAACAATAAAAACAAAAAGAAAACCAACGACGACGACATGCCAAAGAACAAAAGAAAAGTTTGGACACCAACCTTAGATCTTATACAATATACATTAAAATGAAATACTTTCGACCAGAACATGTCAAGTAAGAAAAATGTCAGCTGTAAAATTTCCACATTACGGCATGGGAATATCCGTAAAAGAAATGTTATAATATCGTATCAGGAACTTGTTAAAAGTGAAAATTTTCCTAGAGCCAGTTCCTCGCTGGTAAGTAGACTCTTACTCAAAACAAAATTCTGAAGGGATATTGAATGTCTTCACAGACTCTATTCCTATATTGATAAATGTGCTTTCTATAATATATATACATATATTTCTGTCAAATCAGTACATTATTATAATAATATTTAGTTTTGGACAAAGTAAGAGCATATAAAGCAGTGTTTACTATAGTAGTTTGAATACAATCTATACAGTGTGCATGAGGCGCCCCAAGCATGTTATTAGCTATAAGCAGCATTTTGGACTTAAAAACGAAAGTGATACCACGGTATACACTGACAATAAGGAAGGAATTAAACGAGGGTATGATCTGGAGAGAGAGTTGTAGAAGATCAAAATCACATTTTATTTTAAGGAAAAGACTCAAACTAATTAGCCCGTTGATAATGGTCTTTTGTCTTCCGGATTTAAAATACCATAAGTTTGAATACATTGAAAAAAAGTGTACCTATTAGCACCTGTTGCAGGCACCTGTGTGTTATTGGTTGTACAGGGACTTTCTACTGCTGTTGACCTCACAAAAGAAAGACATTACAAAGGCGGAGAGCGGAATTTTGCGCTTACTCGCGAAATGGGGACACCCATATTGAATGGTATCCAATCATGCTTTGGATAGCCACCCAGTTGGTCGAGACTACTGATCTTTAAGTAACTTGTTATACTTAGTGTAAGTGGTTACGTAGAGATCAGTCACTGTGGTAAAGACAGTGGGTCTCTTCTTTAACATGAAATCCATAAGAATATACGAGTTTTCTTCGCAACCAACAATTGCTATCTTGCAATAAACTATAGTAACAGTGACACTGTTTTTATAGGGAGATATTCGTTCCTAAAGCAATGACACCCCCTTAATTGTCATGATTTTTTTTTCTTATTGTGTATGTAATACAAACGAATGGAGGCATGTGATGTGATAATGATGTATTCAGGGGCGGGATGTGAAATTTGAATACTGAGTATAACTGTATATGATTTTATGTCCGATTTAAAAAAAAAGATAAGAAAAACTTCTACAATAGAAGTCAACTTCGTTATGTACTTTGTACAACTAGCAGGACGGTGACTTACACTTGCACTTACACTTGCACTCCATTGCCATTCCCACCCTTATTTAATTTGTACTATAATGCCTATGTATATGTGTTAAAATACAATTACGTTTTCTTCACTTTGTTACTCATTATCACATGTATTTTTTTTTTAATTTACGTTTTTACAATCTTTACAAATATGTTCTGCTTATACATTTCATATAATTTTCTCTGTTTATTTGATGAAAATAAAAATGAATTCAAACTGAATGAAATGAATACTTGTCCAGAAATTTACACCAGTGCGGAGATTTGCGCTTGTACAACCAGGAACTGGCGCATTGAATTGTTGGTTAGTAGGTTCTCTTAAAGCCATTATATCTACCATTTTCAGATTAAAAGAACAAACAAAACAAAACACCACCACCACCACCAACAACAACTTTAGTGCTTTAAAATAGTTGTAAAATGTGAGATAGATATAGAAACAACCAATGTAAAATATTAATCCGTATAATCAATATCAAGCATTGTTAAATGTACAAAATATGAATAGGTTTTATTACAATCGTTTCTAGAATAAACCGGAGATATGGTTTACAGAGAAAATTAGTGATCATAATATTTCTGGCTTTATTGCGGAATATTTATATGATAGGGTGTTTTGTGAAACAACTGAACTATACATAATTATGCATCAAATGTGATAACTTTTTTTTAATCACTGCATGCACCCATAATAAACAGTGGCTTTAAATGGACTGCACAGTACTGCTTGAGGGGAGGATTCAGCTTGTAACGTTTTGCGGGATATTTAGAAACCATTCTATGAAATGTTAAACTTGATACAATTCTAAGGGGAATCAAAAGTTTGTTAGAAAACCGGTTTTGAAATGACTGAGCTATCTAAAAACAAGGAAAAAAACAAAGAGATCCTAATAAAAGTTGTGGCCTGTCAATCTTATAAGGATCGCTTTTTTTATATACATCCATTTCAAGGCCAATTATCATCATTAATAAATGTTATAAACCTGAATCCTCACCTCAACCGGTACTGTACAGTCCCTTTAACCTTTTGCGTGCTGTGAGTGTTGATTGACACAGGAAACCCCACAGCGTTGTACATACTGTACAAGGACCCTGGCACAGACAACGCGTCCATAATAATTATCATTATACACATTAGTAAACCAACCCTTAACCTTTAAAAATTATCATTATAGACATTAGTAAACCAACCCTTAAAGGGGAAGGCTAATCAGTGGGAATCAGTGGGAATGCTGGGGGATGATTGTTCCAATTCTTGTGGGATTCATTTAAGAGTACATTAATATCTATTGTTGTGTGAAATGATTTGCTTCAGAACGGTCTCATATTTAAGTAATGTGCAGCTCAATGCCCAGTCACTGACCAGGCATGCTAACCTGGAAACATTAAACTGCACATTACTTGAATATGAGACCATTCTGAAGCAAATAATTTTCACACAATAGATATATAATGTACTCTTGAATGAATCCCATAGGGATTGGAACAATCATCTCCCAGCATTTCCACTGATTAACACTGATCAGTTACTAGCCTTCCCCTTTATAATTTCTCGATTTACTCAATAACAAGTGAAAATAGCGATGATGACACACGTTCTTACGTCAGGCAACAAATTCTTTCAGTAATTAATCAGAATGAAAACAATACAACCTGATTATAACCGCATCGCATCACAACGGAGGATTGGCGTCAGAATTATGATACTTTTTTTTTTTCCTGCTGTTGTGGCATTATGCGGCTTGTGCGTTTTGCGTATACGTACTCGTGTGTGATCGTGTGTGTGTGTATGTGTGTGTGTGGGTGTGTGAACGTGGAATTCTAATAATACACACTTTGTTGAATCTAGGCATTTTATGTTGAAGTCTCCTACATTCTTGGGGTTTTTTCGCCCCTCGACACCCATCGCTTCATATGGCAGCCACTGTTCCTCCTACTTGTAGGGGGCAGACAAAGGATGTGATTTACCCTTCGTTACGGGTCGTTTCAAGCGGCGACAACCTCTTCTCCAGGACTGCGTGATGATTCATCGGGGTTATCTGGATGTCAAGTTTATCGCGCCATCACATTAGCCGCGATTGAAAAAAAAAAGGAGGAGAAAAATATCCCCAGAATTGCCTCATAACAACACAGAGAATGGGTATCGTTACGGACATCATTATTTCGTGATTGATTTCTTCCCTGAGATTTGCAAGCGCGAAGGACCAAAATCAAAATGAAACCGGTACCAGTGAGGTCAGCATTCAAGAAGACTTGTAGCACGTTTGCAAGGTTGCCATTGAGCTTTGGCCCCTCGATCGCAACTTTGGATTATTATGTTGGAGGTATCCTGCAAATATCCTATTTAGGAAATGTGTCAATGCCGGCGTTTTGTGCCAGGAAGTCTAATAGATGTTATATAGATATTATTAAAGTAAATTCATTCATTCATTCATTCATTCATTCATTCATTCATTCATTCATTCATTCATTCGTTCATTCATTCGTTCGTTCGTTCGTTCGTTCTTTCTTTCTTTCTTTCGTTCTTTCGTTCTTTCGTTCGTTCGTTCGTTCGTTCGTTCGTTCGTTCGTTCATTCATTCATTCGTTCATTCATTCATACATTCATTCATTCATTCATCCACACATTCATTCATCTATTCATTCACTTATTCATTCATTAATTGCATTCATTTATTTTGCTTAAGATTACGTACAACTTCAAACCTATAACCCAAGTATTATGGGGTCCTTGCACTTTTGTGATATGTAAAACTTATGAGCAGAACTCGAACCCAGGAGCTTCTATTTGATTAAACCTTAGAGTCCTTTTTAGGGCCGATCCCCGCAGAAAACTCCGTAGTCCCTGGCACAGAGGATAGGGTTTCAAGGGCATTAATCCACAGTACAGTGCAAGAAATGAAGAGCTCACCCTTTGTGGAGACAATATGAGCTCCCTCGTGGAGACGATATGAGCTCCCTCGAGGAGATTGGTATACATGTAATATTCTTGTTTATATCTCTTTAAGATCTATAATGTTTATTTTATGTTATAAGTGCTGTCTGAGGCAAATTATTTGTATAGGGCCCCATTTCTCTCTCTCTTCTTTCGTTCTTTAAAACAACAACACAACAACACTCACCCTCAAATGTTGTCATTTCTATCCGCAATTTAAAGTGAATACCATCTACCACTGATATCTCAATTTTGAACATCATGACGTCTCAACATTTTTTTTTTCTAAATAAACTATAGCTTGATTGAAAAATATGATAAATATTGTAATTTTCAAACTCTGTGCTAGCTCGTTTTTATAGTACTTAATTGTGAGTGGCATAAAAAATGTTCTTAATCATAGGAAACAACATCATTATATATTCCAGCTCCGCTTTTTTAAATACTCCAGCTCAACTTTTAAAAAGTTGTAATTTACCGCCTAGCAGCTAGGTACTCAAAGAAAAATATCCAGGTCTCTTCCTTTATATTGTATTAAAAAAAATGTTTGAGTAACAAATAACATTGTCTGGCCTTCGTGTTTTTCTCCTATTTTGTTTTTGCCGATTGCAGCCAGAAAACCATATGATTTCCTTTGCTTGTCAATTTGCTTGTAGTACAACCTAGTGTTTACTAGTCCGTTCTCTTTCGCCGAAGACGTATATAGGTGAGAATTGCTTGTCTTCAGTCTTGCCTCGTCGTCTTAAGGGTACCTTTTTGACTTGATTCTTCGAATTGAATCCAGCTCTCAAACTATAGCCATACAGGTATATAGTATATTGACCCTTGTCGCCCCATTGAGGATTATCTTGGCGGAATTCAACCCCCTCGTTCTGCCAGGGAGTACCTCTGTCATCCTATAATCCCGGAGCAGCTATACCACAGGTTGAAAGGAACGGATACCTTCTTGTATCTATAGTCTCCAATCTGATTATGGATTGTTCAAAATAACTGCGTCCATCTCTTAACGCTGGTATTCAGCGCCTACTTCAATCCAACAGCGTCTGCAGTGGTAGGTACTTGTATTTGGTGTTAAAAAACCCCTGTTAGAATTGACAAAGAAGGAGATGAGGAAATTGGCACTTTATTTATCTGGATGATGGTCTTTCTGTCCAAGTGGCATCATTATAATATTCTGAGAGCGCGATGTATTGGTGTATATACGTGATAAGATTTTTTTTTCACTATGCTTCACTTCCGTTTCCAATTCTCCTCGGATAGTTTTATGACAGAGTGCAAACTGCGCAGGTGAAGAGATACTGTGATGAAGTCCTTTCACCTTAATCGTGAGTGTCGGTGACGTAACAAAGGAAATAATGCCTTAATATCTCTTCCATATAGTCAGAGGAGAGAAAGAAAGAACAGAGGGATAAACAGGAATTGACAGAATGGGGGGGGGGGCAGAGGATGAGATAACGAAGAAGAAAAAAAAAAGCGGAAAAAGGAAGAAGCATAAACCAATACGGGAAGAACAACTTGGATAAAAGAAAGGGGGTAGAAATTAGTTCAGCAGAGGAAAAGACCGGTCAAGTGGCGACGGAAAGACGGAATTGGTTTTGGAAGAGTTGAAATTAGAACCATGGATCGAGAGAAAGTAAACAGTCTACGCCATGAGGGGATGCGGCATGAAGCTATAACACCATCAATAAGTTGCGCACTGACATTTTCGTTCCCCCAACTCGCCATCCATCCGTGTCGGTCATCGCTCGGGTGAAACCAACTCATGCACGGACTTTTCTGATGAAGTCATCACCGTGAGCCATCAGGGTGATGATGAGGGCATAGAGAGGGTATCCCCCCTCCCCTTCAAATCTGTGCCAAGCCCGTTATCTCGCTGGTGTCCAGCAACTAGACGGTAGTTTTATATCTTTATCAGACGAACAGGAGAGTTCGATACCTCGTCTTACATATTATACAGCACAGACAAACAAAAATGAGGCAACTAGATTTTTACCCCTATTATAGTATAATCGGCCTAGAGTATTAGAGAAAAGAGAGAAAGAGAGAGGGGGGGATATAACATTATACCACAATCTCTCTCTTGATAGCGTCTGTAACTTGTAACGTTGTTAGGTTAGTTTTAATCTGTTATTTCCTTATACTTAAAAAGTTACTGTTTAGAAGGATGATGTCCTCATTACCTGCATTAATTAAACAGTTGTATGTCCTATTTTAGTTGTCACATGAATAGATTCTTGACGACACTTAGTTACATATTACATAGTTATTAAGTGATCCACGTTTTACAAGCCCTGCTTTTCAGAGGACCGCTCTTTTCCATCGTTATACTTACTCTTCTTCGACCTTGCAAAAAGGTATGCATTTGGTGTTCTTGGTTATTCTTCACTTAAGTGCGCATATATTTTACTAGATACATCATGATCCACATTGCATTATATTTTCTTACAAATTGATAAAACAATATTGTTTTTGTAATATATTCTTCCTATCATTATGTTTCACTCTATTGTTGGATGGAAATAAAAGAAAACTGAATTGAACTGAATTGAATTGAATAAAAATGAATTGAAATGAATTGATTTGAATGGTGATTGTATGAAACGAGAAATCTGAACTGTCATTTCTGTGGGACATTCATATCTGTGACAACGGTTTCATGGACCAACTACGTTCATTTTTTCTTTAAGAGAGCCCTGAATAAACCAACATTTTATACATCATCCGTCACTCGTCCACATAAGGTACACAATGGAATTCAGTCGTTGTGATTGTGAAAACTCAGTCTGGAAGACAATAATTTGTTCTTATGCTGTGGTCTTGGGAGTCTCTGGAAGGAATATTCGAATTTGGCACGCTTATCACTCGACGAGATATGACTGTATTTGAGACGAATGTATTGGAATGTTATTCTCCCATTGCGTCCTCAATCCTCCCCCTCCTCCCCCTCACCTCCGACCTCTCCTCTCCTCCAGTTAAAGGGATTGTATAGTATTGGTTGAGGTGATCGAGGATTCAGCTTTTATTTATTTTTTATTTTTTGCGAGATAGAAATCACTTTATGAAATGTTAAAGAGCATACAATTCTGAGAGGAATTATGAGTTTATTTGATGAAAAATTGGTTTTGAAGTGGCTGATATTTCCAAAAACAAAGTAGAACAAAGCGATCCTAATAAAAGGTACCTTGGTCTCACCTTTTATTACGATTGCTTTGTTTTGGACAATTTTTCATCAAATAAACTTTGAATTCCCCTTAGAATTACATGATCTTCCATATTTCATGAGAGGTTTCTCATTATCTCATAAAAAATCATCATAAAAAAGCCGAAACTGTACCATCCCTTTAAGTGAACGAATGCCGAAATCGGGGACGTTATCAAACTGTGTTGATGGGAGTAGGTACAGAAAGGCGGACCATCTTCCGAGCCCCCTTCTCCTCCCCCTTCTATTATACGGCATCCGAACACCAATCTTATACACGGTATACCCTTTCTTTGTGTTTTGGCACGAAAGGAAAGAAAAGAAAAGAAAAGAAAAAAACCCCACTCACATTACTTTGTGACGTCACACCCTCCACTCTCACCTGTGAGATGGAACGAGCCCGGTGTCAGGCTGTGCCCGGCGGCTGAGCGAGGGGACCCGCTCGAGACTTCAATAGCGACGCAGAGCGCTGGCAAGGGACGGATCAGCACCATTCTCTCGACCCTGTTGAAAGATATCTACGGGAATCAAAGGGTAATAAGCTGGCACAGACGATTTAGCAGAGTTGAAAAGGGTGAAGACACACACACTGAGGGCTAAAGAAATAGAGATATATTAAGTGGTGTATATGTAATATATATGATAATGCGATATGATATAAATTATGTAATATATCATATATTATATATTATCTATGTATATATGTAATATATAATAAACAACATGATATATAATACAGTATATGATATAAAATACATGCACACATACATAAAGAGAGGAAAAGAGAGGAAGAAAGAAGATCATAACTACTAAAATAGTTAGAGAATCAACAACACCAAACACAAACACACACACACACACACACACACACTCACACGGCACAAAGTCCAAACAGTCGCAGTGCTTTATACAGATTACAGTGCGGTAGAATAATTTGAGATGTACACCTCTTACCTGATATCGTTTAAACCTTAAAAAAAATGAGCTGCAAAAAGCATGTGGAATCTACTTGTTTATACCAAAACAGTAAGCATGGTAAGATGGAACAAAAAAGGTTATCTAGAAGGGATTGGAGGCTTTGTCTGGCTGTATATGATAGGGCCCTAATACCATATTGAGGCATCTTGTGTAACCATGGATACGAAGATGGTGGATGTTTGTGTGCAGAACTCTTCTGAAGGAGACATTCGTTGGTATACTCACGAGAAACACTGCAACATTTCGCGCTCAGTAGAATGACCCTGATAAGAAAAAATGCGTTTATTCACAATGGGTTGTACATAGGCAACCGTTTTGTGATTGCTTCCTATTTCCACACGTTCAAGTTCATTTTTAATTTTCTCCATCTCAACATAACCACTAACGTATACGCTCAGTGTACATGAAAGTAAAGAAATATCAACATAAGTAATCAATAAAAAAGGGGTACATTATACTTTAGATACGTCACTAGATTAAAGAAATGATTTTCAGTCATTCCATCATTCAATGTAGCCACCACTACAGGACAGAGAGGAACACAAACTTATTCTTTCTGACTGTGTATGGCATCATCAAGAAGCCAAACAGGAGGGAGTTTTAACTTCAAATACATGAATTCAACAATAACGCAAAACTCCATCAGTTGCATCAAATACAAAAAAAAAACCCAAATCCCTCATTTTTTCGTTTTTCGAAAAAAAGGGAAAAAGTATTGCATTCGATTGTACATTATTTCAACATTCTCATAAAACTCCAACAAAATCCCACATGGCCTACAGAGGAACAATCATGCACATAATAAATTACAGCCTGAAAATGTCATTATACTGTATCTTCATAATAGTATAAGATCACTCTCAGTAAGAGAGAGAAAAAAATTCAGTTGTTATCATCTTTTCATTATCATCATTCATACAATTAATGCAATCATCAT
The DNA here is from genome assembly GCF_040938485.1 of Diadema antillarum. Lineage (NCBI taxonomy): Eukaryota > Metazoa > Echinodermata > Echinoidea > Diadematoida > Diadematidae > Diadema > Diadema antillarum. The sequence continues at coordinate 1,149,112 of NW_027271395.1, read as the reverse complement.
AAAACGACAATATGATCGCTATTAACCTATCCTCATCCTCACTGGTTATCCTATAGAGACGTAACAACCAATCACAACATAATGACGACTTTCTTCTTTTGAATATTCATTAATTTTCCCTATCAAATACTGTAAAGTCAAGAGCAACAATGAACAAGCTCTCTATTATATCTCACTGAACTCTGCAAAGTCGTTCCAGCAGTTCAAGCCTCGCTCCCGTCGACTGTGACGTCAGGGCGGCATCAAAGTGGTCATCTCTGATTGGCTGGAGGGATCAATGTGGTATGAGGAGCAGACCAGTGCAGGTTAGACCTAGTGTTCGTATCAGGAATCCAAATTTACAGTAGAACTGAACAACGGCGCAAAGGTTTATCTTTGGCCTTACCTGACACCTATCTACCATTACACCTTTCATACGCTGGGAGAAAAAAATACTCTGTATTGTTCGTCGGAAAGAGATTCGCGGAACTGAAGTGAATAAAGAGAACATTTCACCTTCACTATAATAGACTGGGAATAAGCCATGTTGTTTGCACATCACACAGCATGATCTAAAATGACTCCTGTCATTAAACCCATTCTATGCCAGAGAGTCAATGTACATAAAATGTTACACACAACACCTATGGACAGGTAATGGATGTGGCATACAGAGGCTTTGATAGCAAAACATTAAAAGAAAGGACTTCCGGAAATATGATTTGGGCGTCATTTTTATATTGTTCTATTTTATGCATGTGTGTGTGTGTGTGTGTGTGTGTGTGTGTGTGTGTGTGTGCGTTTGTGTGTGCGTTTGTGTGTGAGTTTGTCTTTTGTTGAGATGTTTGTCTTTTGTGTGGGGAGGAAAAGTAGATCAAAGGCGAATATCGAAATAGTGCGGAGGTGAAAAAAAAGGAGGAGAGGTGAAGGAAGGGGAAGAAAGAAAGAGATAAAGAGAGAGCTGAAGGTGATGAGGGAGAGAGATGTAGAAGAGTTTGGTGGCAAAAAGAGTTAAATCCATTCTTGTCAATTTCAGATATTTGCGATTAAACGTGCTAAACTGCAAAGAAAATAATATGGTATTTTCAATCACAGCTTCAAGAATGTTTCCTGTTGTATATGAAGAGCTTGCTTCCAAAAGCCGCTAAATCCACTGAAAAATGATGGATTTAGCGCTTTTGGAAGCAAGCTCTTCATACAACTGAGATACATTGGACGTTTTATGTTGCTTTATCTGATGATGGACTTTAAAATGTTTGAAAATGGCGCTTAATTCGTTCTACAATCAAACTCTTCAGTTGTACCTTTAAGCAACTTTGGAAGGAGACGAGAAGTGAGGATAGACAGTTTCAGTATCACCGCTTCAGACTCTCTTTTAGAATGTCTGATTACACACCAGACTGTAAAATAGCGGGATCCCGACTCTTTACACGTCTTTTGTGTAGCCCCATGCAGGAAACAATGGCGGTCACATGGGGGTAATGATAGCAGCTTCTACAAGCTGCCAGACGACAGGTATTCAGTCTAATTGAGTAATTAATCTATCTGCTTTTAATGAGACAGGAAGCGCTAACGGCCCGCCTGAATCTTTGTGATCAAAACCTTTTCATCAGCCTGAGCAATGGCTTCTTTTATTCTCCGCACGCACCTGAATACCAATTGATAATGGACTGAGGAAGTAGGGTGCGCGAAGCGAGACAGTCGCAAAAGAAAAATCTGTTCTATCGACTATTTAAAGTTTATTCTCAACGTGCCTGGGTGCAAGGTGTGTGTATAATAAGCGTGTTTGTGTTTGTAAGGTGTATGTGCGTGTGTGTGTGAGTATGTAAAGTGTATGTGTAAGAGCAAAATGATGTGTGTGATGGTGTAAGTATGCAAAATGTGTGTATATAGAGTTTATGCTTGTGTGATGAAATGAAATATTGTTAAGAAGAAGATTTTAAAGAAGAAGAAAATAAGATAACCGTTAACCCTTTTCTGTACCAAAAAAGTCAAATGCTAACAAATTTCACATTCGTCTATACCTACGGATAGGAGATTAACATGGTACGAAGAGGAGGAATCCGGGACAAATAGAAGTAAGTCCAAAAACAAAAGCAAAATCTTACAAGCACAACAGTGAAAGGCTGATCAAAATCGGATGAAAATTAAGGAAGTTATGAAGTATAGTGAAGTTTCGCCAACTTACACGAAACAGTTCTTGAGCAGTCAACATGAATTGCCATGCGATATTTAAATTAAATCATGAAATTTTCAATTCTTTGATCAAATACAGTTATGCCCCAGTCTTAAATCCTGACAAATCTGACTGATCGTTATATTGAAGTTATTCTATCAGGAATGATAATATGTTTTGTACCTTAATCATGTTAATCTCAGAAAAATGATATTTTCACCATTTCTTGCATAACAAAATGATCAATGGAAAATTGTCAGGTAAGCTCACTCATATTATACACTTACAAAAACTGTTCAAGAACTGTTGTACAAAAAAATCAGCGATTTTTTTTTTATTTCGTAACTTCTTTACTTTTGATCAAATTTTGATCAAATTTTCACTCCTGTGCTTCTAAGATTATACTCTTTCTTATCATACTAACTTACAACTGGCCTGGATTTTACCTTTGACAGGGGAACTACTTGAACGCAGTTGTATGTGTCAAAGGAGGTTTTTTTTTAGCATTTTCTTTTGTCTTTCTCTTAATCCCACCGTTTTCCCTTTACTTTTTCAAAGTTGAAAAATGCAAACAAGCTTTAACTTAAACTTTTTATTGTTGAAATTTTTTTTTCGTTTTTCTCGTGAGGAAAAAAAAAAAAATCTCCACTCACTTTTAGGTATAAAGATATGAGTAATACGCTCTTGCCGGTCTTTCTCGGCGGATAAGTTCTGTCTGTGGACGAATATTACAGAAAACTAAGTAAAATTTTACGAACAAAACAAACAGGCTGTCAATGCCTTGTCTTACTCTTTAACAGATCATAGCTTTTTCTTTTTTCTTTTTTCCCAAAATTCTCACTGCTATACTTCTGTTTTTTTCCAAACAAAGTAACATAATACTCAAGATAGAATTTCCCTTTAAGCATACATAGGATTCATTGCCGTACAGATAACCAATGATAATAATTCACAACAATTATATAGCGCATTATCACATGAAATGTCTCTAGGCGCTAGATGTCTCATTTCGATGTACACCTACTTTCGTCATAATTGTTTGTATTTTACAATGTTAAGTAATGTACAGTTTTCATTTTGCGGAAGTAAAAATCAATTATTCAACCAGTCATTTCATAACAGGTCACAATATTTCACACCAATTCTTCATTTTTTTTTTCTCCCCAAAGTTTCACTAATTTACTTTGCCACTGTTTATGTTTACTTACCAAGCAACATAATTTCAGGATAAACTTTTTGATAATATAAAGATATGTATGATAAAATAAACATGCACAATTATAAAATAAGATATTGGACGGAAAGACACAAATATCTGACAAGTGAATATTGTGTTTGTACACATTTGCTTAAAAGCTTTCAATGGGAAGAGGGGGAAAGGACATTATTAACAAAAAGTGTTTAGGCCGAAATGGTTGAATTAAGGAGTTTCAAGTTTTATTGTAAGTTGCTGGTTTTTTGTTTGTTTTTGTTTTTGTCCGAAGACGTCTTCTAAGTGTTGCGATGGTCGTAAAGAAAGATTCTTATAAGAGAGGAGATAATTTGGGACCAACCATTCACCCATAACCATAATGGAGGTACTAGACTAGCGCCTCCTTGCCACGACCAACCACCGCTTGTCAAATAACATGATTATGATCTACTGATGATCAATATTCACAAGACATATTTGAGCACAGTATAATGGGATATGGCTGCTGTTGTTGTAGCTCCATGGTTTTGTCACCACGGTGACAATTACTACACTCCGATTTTTTTTTCATAATCTTAATCTAATTTTCATATTCATTTGTTCTTTAAAGAATGTTTTGGAAGGATTCATTCTCATGGGAAACGTTACCATGGTTACTAGGAATGTTGATTGGCTACATGTGAAAGTGACAACGGTCTCTAAATAGGTACATGCTGGATGGTCAATAATGCAGAAAAAAATTCACTATTCTTCTTCCAATGCTATCTGTTCACACACAGACACACACACGCACGCACAACGCACACACACACACACACACACAAACACACACACACGCACACACACGCACACACACGCACACACACACACACACACACACACACACGCATAAGAACAGACATAGGCTGCGTCCTTTTTGTGGGGGTCGCGTCACATACTCCGCCGAGCAGACGACACCATAGTGACGGACGAGAAAATCTGCGCAGATTTTCCCGCCAAAGCCTTGCGAGAAAACGTGAGCCCTTGTCCGACGGGATTCCGAAAATGTTTGGCTAGCTCCGGTAGCTAAGCCATTTCGGAAAGCTAAAGTGAGGGGGAAGCGCTCTGTGTTGACTTTTAACATGGCTCTTTTCAACCCGGCATGGAAGGAGCAAATCTTGGGATGAGGAACGGGAGGGGGTTTAAGGGGTTTTGTAGGAGATGGCGATGTATGAAACAGTGTGCGTAGGTTTAACGACATTATTCAAATGGTGTGTTTCCGGTTTGAATAAAGTTTAGTTGCATTCCGTATTGTGCGTCTTTGTGCCATCAGTATCTATAATATTGCGTAAAGTGTGATGAAAGTGGCAAAAGTGACGAAATGTGAATAACCGTATTCACCATACTCACTTTTACCACAGACAAAAAAGAAAAGAAAAGAAAAGAAAAGAAAAGAAAAGAAAAGAAAAGAAAAAAAAACGGTGTTAGCAAAAACCTATGCGGAAAAGGTTAAAGGTTAACCAGGATGAATATCTTGATCATTAAAACCACTATTTACCATTTGCAGGTGAAAAAACGGCTTCAGTGCTTCAAATAGTTATAAAATGTGAGTTAGGGATAGAAACCACCAATGTAAAAATGTTAATCAGAATAATCAATGTCATATTATGTTAAATATACAAAACAAATATCAAAATGTGAGCAATAGGTTTATGAAATCATTAATTTCTAGAATAAACCGTCTACAGTTATAGTTTCTTGAGAAAATCAGTGATATCTCCTTGTACTTGTGACTTCATTCCGATTTTTTATGTATGGTAGGATGTTTTGTGATACATAATTATGCTTCAAACGTGATGACTCGAACATTTTTTTTTAATCACTGCTCCCAACGGTAAACAGCGTCTTGCTAATGACAGCATATTTTTCTAAACATTTAAACAATACGTTTGAGTCTTGCTTCTTTTCTTTGAATATCATGGCAAGTCTCAGTCAGCTAAGTTACTAATGAGCAATTACAATGCTAAACAGTGTGCTTTTGTTTCAGAAAAATTTGAGAGGAGTATTACAAGACCCTTTTTTATTTTCTCCGACATACGAATGATTTAATGGCGAACTACATGTAACCATATGACTCATCGTTCCACGAAATAATCGTTCTACGAAATACTGGGTTTACTCATCAAACAGTAGAAGATTACTCACACACAATTTTCGCGTCAGTAATAACAAGAGCCATATTACTCATGTTTCTCCAACGGAATCAAAATATGGCAAAGTAGACTGGCTTGCTATAGAATGTGACTTTAAGGACTTGAGCTCATAGGTCCCTATATATTGCAAACAGTACTGTTCATGTTAGCCTCGTTCAAGAGCTCTGGACACATTTAAGATAATTCATGCTCATCACAAGGAACTGATATCACTGTCGATACAATTCAGCCAACAAGAATCGGCTTATATCTTACCACTATGAAAGGTTTCATAAGTTAATCCGCAAAGCAACAAAGAATGCCGTGAGCTGAAACCATTAAATTAACTGCTCGTAGCATTATACATTCGGCAAATAAATGTTATTTTTATCATCAAATATTGAATTTGAATCATTGCCCTTTAGAAACAATGATGATCATGATCTGTGATATATTTCAGCCATCAAGACTTATTAGTATGAGTTTCTTTAGGAAATACACAAGATATAGCAGACGTTAACAACACATTTGGTAGCATCATCCGGTGATAATAAACAAATACAATGGAGAAGAAGAATTAAAGGGGATGGCTAGTAACCGATCAGTGGGAATCAGTGGGAATGCTGAGGGACGATTGTTCCAATCCTTGTGTGATTCATTTAAGAGTACATTACATATCTATTGCTGTGTGAAAATTATTTGCTTCAGAATGGTCTCATATTCAAGTAATGTGCAGATTAATGCCCCGTCGCTAACCAGGCACGCTCACCTGGAAACATTAAACTGCACATTACTTGAATATGATATCATTCTGAAGCAAATAATTTTCACACAAGAATAGATATATAATGTACTCTTGAATGAATCCCATAAGGAATGGAACAATCATCCTTCAGCATTCCCACTGATTCCCACTGATCAGTTACTAGCCATCCCCTTTAAATCTTACTGATAGTTTGTAATCCCAAATAATTCATTCAAGTTCTATTTTTTTTTCAAGCTGTTTATTTGATTTCCAACAAAACGTAAACACAATGAAACGTTTGAATACACATAATGACACGAAATCAGTACAACAATGTAATAAAGATACAAAGAAACTGTGAATTGAGATACAAAAATATGTTGTCATTCTCTTTGTAGAGAAATATAAACACACTCGAGCTAATGCATACATGAATTAGTCCAACATTCCGAACTGAAGAGATGTGGAAGAAGGGTCTAATCTTGCAGACGGAATCTAGACCCAGGATTTCCACCAAACCATTATTTCCCTCCCTGTTTATACTGACTGGAATGTGATTTTGATGTTTTCCTTTCGTAGCAGTCTTCAACTAATAGAGCCATGTTGAGCGAGGGATTTTTTCGCGTTCCGAAAAGATTTGTTCAGGTGCGGAAATGTCTCGTGGATCAGTCCTCCAAAGTCAACAAACCACGAATTACATGAAAGACAACGAAGGAACAGAGATGGTGGTATAGTGACACGCCCCTCTTTCACTCCGGAGTCGATGATGCTCGCCTGATGGATATGATGGTGTACTTAACCCCTCTATCCCAATCTCCTATATTAGTCCTGGTCCGACGACCACCTTACTGGTATGTGACGAAATGGACATCCAGTTCAAGGATGATCAACAAACCACGAACCCGGTGTCGCATCGTGCCTTACTGATGAAAGGAGATTTGTTTTATTTGTTTTGTTTTGTTTTTTGCTTCATGTTTTTCGTTTCATTTTCGGCATTATTGTCACAGAAGCAGGAAGAAATTCTCAAGAATTATTTCATCAAAGGCACTCGATGAAGCCTTTGAATCAAACACACAGAGTTAATTGTCATTCGCCAGTGATAAATCGTCCATTGTTTAAAGTTCAAAGTTCAAATTTATTTTAATTTCCATCAAATATCCCGGCATCTATTTACCGTTTAATGAGGTCAATGAGATCAAACGTTCGTTGAATATTCATCATATCCATTGTCAGGTGATTGCAGAGCTTGAAGAATTATGTTTGGTACTGATATGCAAATTTGATTTTCATGATTTTGAAGCGACGTCTCCAAGGTAGAGATGAAGAAAATTCAAATATCATTAATACAAAATATCACTGATTTATTGAACATTTTCATTTACAAATTGTGCTGTAACACAGCTGAATACATCATGACGCTAATACATTCAAGATTTAAAAAATTGACAGTCATCAGTAATGTTATAACACCTGGCAACAGACATAGAAAATACTACCAAACACGACTCGGCAAAACCACCGCAAAGTAGAAAATAGGTAAAATGCCCCGAACATGCACTGCCGCCTCCTTTAATCATGTGTCATTTTTTTACCCCCATCTTAATCCGGAACAGATCAATGTTAATTACTCTTCATCCGATGATCCATGAATAATGGCGTTGACCTTCGGTGTTTTCGTTACCTCGGCTCGCTCAATGAACCTCGAAGTCCTCATCGATTGCCGTCGCATCCGTGTCTCCGGCCGGCCATCGAGTCCGCGGACGCATCACTCCACCACTCTCCAATCGACCCGGAGAATCATTATTAAGAGGACGGTGGAATGAGGGAAGTGTGCATGAAGTGGGCCATGGTAATTCGGGACAATGAAAAAACAAGACAACAAAAACAGAGTTACGGCGGACCTGGTAATGAAGAATATAGGTGGAACAAGGCGAACTTCATCCCAATTATTTTGAAACCATTAGCAATCAAGAATGGCGACGCAACAATTAATATCTAGGACAATGACATGATGATGCGGCATATTTCCGAGGCAACTGTAATTTTGATGGTGCTAGTAGTGAAATGATGACAATCAAAAAAATGAGAAAAGATTTTTTTCTTTCGTGAGCATGAACAGAAAAGTCGATGATAAGGGAAATTATGATAGGGATATTGATTTCATGATGCTCACAGGAAGTTGGAGATCGATAACAATGGTTTGGCGATGTCAAGAAAAGCGTTGAGCAATGTCGATCATGAAGGCTATGCCAGCGTTGTAACAACGTCTATGCGGATACGATGCCTAAAAGATACCAACAGAGCCATGGTAGATGGCTCCAGTGGAAAAGATGTAACGATGTAACGACGTGACGATGCTGATGGTGTAGAGATACCACGAGTAAGACAACACCAGCGGTGTAACCATGGTAACGGTGCTTAGGAATGGTGCACGGTTTGACACCCGTTACAACAGGGAAACTCTTTATTCTTCCCTACAGGTCGACCAACTCAAAGAAAGAAGATGAAAACAAGCCCTGTGTTAATCTTTATAATTATTCATATTGTTGTGTAACCTTGCCCAAACAACTCTGTCATCTCGTGTTCAACTTAGATCATTTGAAAATCACACGGTACGAAACTCAAATACTCAAATTGTGACGTCAAAACCTCGTTCTAATTTTGTCTGAAACAGACCATCTTTTATTGCATGTAAAACTTTTAATTATCTTCCTGTTCATTATCTAAGAACAATTAGTGACATCAAATGTTTCACGAAAGAAATCATGAAGTTAGCAGAAATCCCTTAATGTGTCCATAGAATTATATCGATTTTCTTTTCATGTTTGTGAAGCTCTGGAAATATTTTTTGTTTTCATTGATTTTTTTTCGTCACTCGTTCAGTGCTTGTAATTCATTGTGTATCATTTTACATGTTTGCGTTTTCGCTGTGTGTATGCTTTGTTATTCGATGTAAAACACTGTCTTGCTGATAAACAGCTGTCAAGCTGAAAGCAAGCTTTTGATCAGTAAAAAAAATCAACTCAAACTCAACTGAACTCATACATACCAATAGTGTTACCACGTTAACGATGTAGGCCTACTGATACCTGATGAAGTGTGACAATTCCAGCAGCGCAAAGATATGATATAATATTGCGAAAAACCAATGATGCGTTGACACTGATAGAGTCACAATGAAAATAGTCTAATAATATAAACTGTGCGAAGATGCTAACGGTATATGACACCAATAACAAATACGGTTCACACGAATACCAAAAAGTGACCATTCACGCGATTACACCTCTTCGATATCAACGACTCTGACACGGACTTTTGATGACTGCCTAAGTGACGACGGTTCAGCAACGATAAGATCAGTTTACAGACAATTACTATGATAGTATAATTGAAAATCCGCTGTCTTAGCATGGATGTTATTGGTTGTCAAGGCGATTAGATGTTAATGCTAGTTTGGTTGAGTACCTCGGGTGGAAAAAAAAAGGTGCCTTTGATGAGGAAAATAATGGAGCACATTACGATCTTCGAAAAATGAATAGTCATTACAAGTCAGTACCATTATTAAGGTAGAGATCGTATTCTTCATTGGAGATGAAATATTTTGGGAAAGGCAGTGAGGGTGAGGGACACTTAACGTGGTACCGTTGGAACATTCAGTTCAGTTCAGTTCAGTTCAGTTCAGTTTTTAGACAGGCTCAAGCTGGTGACTATAACAAGTGCGTTATATAACGAGCAATGATATCTTTGCTATATCAAATAAATCTCGTATAGGTCATAAAAGTACATCTGATATAGGAAAGCAGGAAAACGAGACGGTAATTCATCATGATTTTGTTTTTTAAAAAGACACACAATCTGGAACTTTTGTAAAAGATTCTTAATTCTAAAGTTTCATGTACAATCTTCATTCTTTTCTATCATATCTATTTTTGTACACCCTAAACAACTATAGAATTCTGTTGAAAACCCAATGATTTGCGTGGAATCCAATTTTGTCTTCCTTCCGGTATTATATTATTGTTACTATGAATATTCTTGTTGTTGGACATTTTCAGATTATAGTTTGTGGTCATAACATACTTTGTCTTATAGTTTAAAGTTTTTTAATGGAAATATAGGCAATGAATATCATGTTCTGGGAATGCAAAATAAAAATGAAGAACAAAAAATGAATGCAAAACAACAATGTTACCTTAGACAGTACCACTACCTGCACCATGGGCACGGTGTTGATTCGAAACTTCGCCGATTTCACGATCAGTTCCGAGTAACCCGCCACAACTCGTGGTACCAGCAATGTTCGCCTGTTTGTCTGGGCGTTGCCTTAAAAACCTTTCTGTCAATCCAATAAACATGTTTTTGTTGCCAGCATTCTCTCTCAGAGATAATTGGAATACTTACTAGTTAATCATCTGAATGTGAATGTTTGACATGCAAAATACAGAAAGCCTGCAAACGCTTTGTGTGTCTTCATTTCGTCTTTGTATCACCACATTCCTTCTTTTTTCCACCGGCATAAAGGTCCCTCATTTGACAAATTGGAAAAGAGTCCGCGTGGATTCCGCACTAGTTCACCCGTATATCTGAGTCTCTGGAGCACGTCTCTATTTCTCGCAGAGTTCAGCCGTGAAACAAACATTGATCCTCGCTGGTGTATTAATCGAATTTTTCCCCAGGTTCAAGGTTGATGCATCTCAGCGCTATGTGCCATGCAGGGCCTTCCAAATCTGCACCCTTTTTTCCCCTCGTGCTGGCTGCATATGCCGTACGTGATGCCGTTAGGACTTTAAAACCGGCTGATGCGGCCATTGAAAGAAGTAAAGTAGGATGGAAAATTGGGAAGAAAGAAGGATGGAGAGGACGAGGGGAGGAAGGAAACATAGCCATTACAGAAAGGAGAGTACAAGCCAGGATGTAATAGAAAGAGAAGGTCAAAGTGAAAGGAAGGAAGATACCAAGAGTAAGAAAAGGGATGGGAAGAATCGCAAAGAAATCAAGGAAGTACATACAGATGGAACGTGATGGAAGTGAAGGAAAGAAAGATGGAACATGATGGAAGGGAAGGAAAGAAGGGTGAAATGAAGGAAGGAAGGGTGGAAAGGAAAGAGAATGGAAGAAAGAAGAAAAATAGGAAGAAAGAAAAAGAAATCGGAAGCCGGAAGATATAATTGTCTCCACCAGTATACCTTCAGATGCGCTGAAATATGTATACGCCACACGTACAGTATATACTATTTTTTTTTTTGTGTATATTAAGTACTCTGGTTTATATTTTAATGCAAACAATAATACTTGGAATAGTCAGAGATTCAAGTCAGAATAATTCACTGTGAAAGCCAGGATTATTTTCAAGTCATGTGACGTTTCCCTGCTTCCCCTTTGCTCGAGAACTTTTTTATTCTATAGATAACTCTGAAAACAATGCTAATCGTCTTTGATCCCTCTTACAAAGCTTGTTAAGAGTGATTGCGTTTTTCTTTGTTTCTTTCTTTTACTTTTGTAAAAAAAAAAATGTGTCTGAAAAACACAAGCGGAACGAAATAAGTAAGAAGTTCTTCAAACATACCAAGGTTTACCAACACCTTGACTGTTGAGCATCGGACAGTCATATTGCCATTATCTGCAACGCATCAGAAATAAAATTTAACTTCAAGGTAACAGTCCTTATATTTTTACGAGATGAGATCAAACGACGCTCGCATCGATGGCTTATTCTGCAAACATCTAGCAACACCCATTCCAGGTAACACTAGTGTAGCATAATTTCAAACATATCAAACTTTTTTTTTGCCTTTTGCGAGCGGGAAACACACCATGTATTTGAGATTTGAGACATAATTTTGGCAGACACAAAATGTTACGCGTATTATTGACATTTGTTGGAAGCAAAGCTGGCGTGTAAGAGGGATGTACTTGTTTTTGTCTATCACGCCAATTCAGATAACCTCTGGAAGGGGACTGGGCTTGTGCTTCTCCTTCTTCTTTCTCTTTCTCTTCTTCTTCTTCTTCTTCTTCTTTTTCTTCTATAGGATAAGTAATTACAGAAAACCCCACAAAAACAACCACATCATTTCCAACAACAAAACCGTCCACAAGGTTGAAAATGTGACTTGGACAAACCACATTGCCAACATGTGAGGGTATTTTTGGAAAAACGGAGACAACAGCATATCGTCTTCTCGTATTGTGCATGTGAACTATTTATTTACATACCACCACGAGTATACCCTACATTGGTATAAGGTCAAGACACAATTCCTGTTATTTTTTTTTTGTAATATGCTAAGGTGAGGTTTAGATCCAGATCAATTACGTAACGTCGTCTCCGCAGGTCCCGTGTAGTGTCACGCTGTACATGACCGTCCTCGTATTTTCCCTGAGCTCATTTCCAGCAAAGTGCATCCTCCATCGTGCCAGTACGTAACTATCACATTTCGAAAACCGACGAGTTTTTGGTTGGCTAAAAAATTGGCCTTACCGAAAACTTTTGCCTAATTTCTAGTAGAAGGATTCAGTGGTTTCAGAAATAAAAAGCGGGTCGATAGGGAATGCATATATGACATGCTTTTTAGAGAACAGATGAACTGTTGTGCCAACCCCATCCTTGCACTTTTTAAGAATTGGTGGTCTGTTTTTAATATTCATTAATATGCCATGAAACGTGACCGTATAAACAACAAAACCTTTCCTTCGAAAACCTCAATGTTTCTTCTTTGTATTTTGGTTTTAGATCGTGACATACATGATAAATCGTGTCATACGGAAATAGCTCGAACAAGAGTAAGAAATATAGATAAAACAAACAAGTAAACAGTAGAACTCCAGATCTTCAGAGAGTGGTGGTGTACAATATCGCCTTTTAGCTCCAGAAATTATTGCATATCTCTAAAGTGCTAATACTGCCTTTCAAAAATAAGAACTCACTCTCACCAGTAACATTACAATTCAATCACACAGAACCCGAAACCATGTGATTTGCTTGCGATAATTGTATTTTGCTAATACCAACCTACAATGCCTCTTGGAGCAGAGGGATTAAAAGCGACAAATGAATGAAAATTCCTGTCTATTCAAAGATTCATACTGTACTTTAAATATCATGTACATGTAGAATATCATACCACAATACCTAATAATGAATAATCATACATTTTGTCCATGCATTTCTTCATCTAAAGTACATGTATGTTTATTGTCTCATTGTAAACAAATGACGTGCATTCAAATCTCATTTGGATATGTAAAAGTAACATTGTATTTTACTTTGTTTATATGCATTTGTCATATTATATACTTTCGTCGGAAATGAAATAAAATGAAATGAAATATCCAAGTGACAGCTAGGGAAGTCAGACGTTCTAAATGAGCGAAGAAGTAGAGGAAAGATCTTATCTCCACGTACTCGGAGTATTTCTTTTCTTTCTTTCTTTCCTTTGACTTTTCTTTCGGTAGATTTCCCTCACGATTGTTATTAATACTGGAGTGGCAATTTCTAGGAGGATTGCCAATCTTCGCCTAACGAGCAGTCACAACTCCATATTCAGTGATATCAATCAGATGATACGATACAAAATTGCATTCTGATTGTCTATTTCACTGCTTTTGTAAAATTTGAAAAAAAAAATCATATAAGAGATCTACATCACTTGTAGAACATAATCTGATCTACTTTGATATCTACTGTAGAATGAAATTTTTTGAATCGTACTATAAGGCCAAGTTGGTAATCCCGCTTGTAACACGATATACGTTGCAAAAGTGTGAGCTCCCGAGAACATTTATGGTTTTAGGAAAAACACTTTTACGACTTAACTATAGTTACTGGTCAAGGGCTGCTCTTTTATCAGAATTTGCTGTTTTCATTTCCACAAACGTGTGGCAAAGAAAATGACATGAACAACATAATCATTCCTTTCGTCTTTAGAAACCTGAATGTTCCTGTCTGTTATTCTTTGGAGATTATATTACCTCCTTCTCTCTATCTCTCTTATACACTGGTGTTACTGCCACATCCCACAACTCTTTTTAAAAAATTTCATTTAGTGTATTGTTTCTGCATAGCACAGAGTAACAAATCACTTGAGGAATATAATTATCGATTGATCAATCATTCCTTATGGAGAGCCAACTTTGCGCATGGAAGAATATATCAAATCATCTTTGAAGATTAGATGTGTAGAGATAATAAAGAATAAAACTGAACACCAACCAACAATCAAAATACTGTAATCACGTCATGCTAACTAACTTAATTTTTCTATTTCTTTGCAGGAGCGAAGTTATGGAATCCTTTGACCCAAAGTATTCGAGAGGAAAGAACAAGGTTTTCATTTCGTAAAACTCTAAAACGTTCACTTTTTAACAGACAGGCAAAGGTTGATGATGAAGTACAAGTTTATCGTGAACTAAATTTGCAGTTCTACACTATATTCTGATTTTTTTAAAATATATAATATATACAGGAATTAGGGGAGAAACACTCTCGATTAGGACATGTGCTAACTTTTGGTTCTACCTTCAAAAGAATTTCTTTTTTTCCCCCTAAAAATTATTACCACGCATATGTTAGTTAACTCGATGTGATTTTCTTCTTGTCAATATGGAGTTTTATCAACACAATCAAGGTAAATATGTATGCATGTATTTTATACATGTATCTATATCTGTAACACAAATCTTTATCTGTAACACCTTTGTTTATTGCTATCATATTGTCATACTCGCATACCAACCCGAACATGTACGTTATATATTCATGTATTCATGTAAATATGTTTGGTGTTAATGTACATATTATTTGTTCGGTTTTATTTTTATTTTACAGCATTATTTCTATGAACCTCACACCTCTATACCGAGAAGAGTGACCGACTGACAGCTGTCTTCCTTCCGGTACCGTTGCTCCTGTTTTTCCCTTTTGGTACCACCATCACCTCCACCATCGCTACCACTACTAACCAACACCATCTTTGGGCCATAGCCTGCATCTGCTTCATTTTCTAACTATCATTATCGTGTTATCATAGCTATTCACTGCCGCATCTTATATGCCACCAAAGTCTTAGAAGTAAGATGGTCATCTGTGGACCCCTATGGAAACCAGCTCTGCTGATCAGGGTGTTCCACCCCATGAAGTGGCAATAAATTCAATCTCACTTATTATCATACTCTTGTTTTTCATTCCTCCACGTTCTTCTCTACCTTCTTAAATTTTCTTCTTCTTCGTCTTTTTTTTCTTCATCATCATCATCATCATCATCATCTTATTCCACTCCTCCTCCTCCTTTTTATACGGACGACCACCAACATAACTTGTCACGCTAGACAGTTCTTATTCTCTTTATATATATATATATATATATATATATATATATATATATATATATGTGTGTGTGTGTGTGTGTGTGTGTTGTGTGTGTGTACGTGTGTCAGAGAAAGAGAGAGAGAGAGAGAGAGAGAGATGATATACTTATACTTAAAACAAGTACCATCTATAATATTTTTTTATATTACCAGCGTCAAATATATCAGATATATCAATGCTCTAACTGTAAATATATGGATTTGAATATAAATTATGTACAATGTTATGATAATGCCATATTTGTTTGAAAAGATTTTATTTTCTGCATTTCATATTTTCTTTCAGAATACAAAAATAACAAAGGCAGGTTCAATTACACAAATACAATTCTGAAAATTATTGACATATTACATAGTAAGTCATATTTTGTATATAAAGACAAATGAAACGTTAAGTAACATACAAAATGTTTATATGGCCAATAATGACTTGATTCACAGTACAATATATAATATATACATATAATGCAGAGGGCCGCCGTTATAAGCCGTGCTTGAACAGACGGACAGCCAGAGTTAAATTACCATTTTTTATTGTAGTACTTGAACACTAATACGGATGGGCCATGTTAAAATGCGTGTAAATCCAGTTTTATACAATTACTTGGTAAACAGGAGTGGTGCCTGTGAGTGCGTGTGCAGGTGATGAAGCGCGAAAGTGTTGATGGTCAGCACTTCTAAGAAAATGATTGAATATGTTATAATATGGGCGAAGGGTCAAGCAGCAAAGTAAAAGAAAGGGAAAAGGGGGTGGACCCCCTTTTCTTTTTGGGTGATCCATATTTAACTATCTCCGCTCTTCATTAGATAATCATTCATTCTCTTCGCTTTTCTTACGGTTTTTCACCATTGCAAAGAGTACATGTTTTCCATCATTTTATATTCATTCGTTCATACATGTTGTATTAAACTTTACGATTTCATATTTCTTTGCAAATTGTTAACAATATGCTTTATTAATTGTATACTTTGTATTTGTATTGCCTTTATTGTATGGAAATAAAGCACAATTAAACTGAATTGAACTGAATTGTATTGAGAGAGAGAGAGAGAGAGAGAGAGAGAGAGATTATAATAATATCACTCGGGTGCAGTAAATTACTTTACTTTCAAATCTTATAATCTTGTATTAATCAGAAAGTAATATGCATCATGTACATTCCAGTCCTGGAGTCGAATGTATGATGTTATACTAAACTATGTCCAGCTGATTTTTCTGCCATTCGTCTGTTTATTCAAGTTTCTGCTTTTCCAAAGACTAAATTACCTTTGGATTGCCTTTGAATAAGTTCTTTAGGTGCGCAAAATGTTGACAAAACGAAATCGAACATCTTATTTGAATTTGCGCTTAACTATCCTTTGATGGCCTGTAATCGCTCGGTCATCTTCTTGATTGAGATAATCATTCTGACCTTTATGGAGACATTCTTCTACGGTCTTCATTCCAACTAGAATTCATCAACAAATACATTGTAATGTGAGAGCGTATATAGCGTTTGAGAATGAACCCATTAAAAGGAAAAGAATGAGCTCAATGACGCTAATTTCGAGCGCGACAAAAGTGCGACCGACAGACTGCGCTCTTCTGATAATTCGAGCCATCGGCGCTGCGAGAGAGACTGCGCTGCGCGGAGTGTAGATGAAAACAAGTTTCCCTTGGATGTGTCAAGTCGGGATACTTCAACCAATGGGCGTCTCTCCGCGGTGTGTACCGCTACTTAATATTTAAGTGAAAGTTACCCAAGTGAGTGAGTTCACGCATTCCTGGGAATGAGTGCGGATCCCTGTGTATGCCGAGTATACAACCACTTGTTAAGCTGGAGCGCGCTGTGAAGGGGAAAAAAATAACTCTACTAAAAAGGGACACACACAACACACATACACATGGTCGTAAGCGTGCAGAGTGTGTGTACATGAGAAATCGCTCTTGCCGAGCTCGCCGCGCTCCGGAGTATTAAAACTCTTCAGCCAATCGCGTAGCGAACATTAGCGTATTGCATTGAGAGTGCTGGGAGATTCCTTGATATGTCATCCACTGCACCGCCTCAATCGCTTGCATCAGACGACATTTCAATTTGAGCCTTGTTTGGGACTTCCCAGCTCCTTATCCAACCCCACTGATCTGATCCTCTTCGAACCAGCTCACTGAAATTGAAAAGTTCCCTCGGTTAGCAATGACAGCTTGTTTCGTGCACCTGTTCAGCTACTTTGGCATTCGATAGTTTTAAATGTTTTGCCACACTCCCACATTGAGGCTATATTTGCGACAGTAACAAGGCAACAAGTTCAGAGTTTGAGCTCCACGAACTGGCGGGCTTGGATAATGACACTTGCAGTCAGTTAGTGTCTGGAAGGTAGTCGGAGAGGCCAGCTCAAAAAATATGTCATAAAAGTAACTGCTGCGGCTGGCTTCAAATTCTACCATAACTCTCTAGAGCGCGTGTAAGGCATATCTGGCGGGTTAAGAAAACCCACGTTCTATCCTCCCCGGGATCCTTAAACTCTCGCCTCCTCCCCAAAGCGAAACTTAGCCGGGTCATCGCCAGAATTTTCCCATCCATCCGAGGAGACAAATTTGGGGATCGAGGCAGGGTTGACTGACTCCGGCCTTTCTTCGCCTCCCCCTCCAACCGGCTAGGGGTATATAAATTGAACCGGTGCTCGGCTCAGTGCGACACACTATCACGGTACGTCACAGGCCAGCGGTACGCACTCAGCAAGTTCGCACGCTCCGTGGTGGGTTTCGCTCCGCAGTGGGTCTATCTCCGGGCTGGTATTTCTCCTACTCCTGGACATAACTCCGTGACATGTCTTCGTGATTAGACTCTCAAGTTACCAACTTAATCAGCAGGGTGGACTCGACAAGTTCAGCGCAGTCAAAAGAATCTATTTATTTTCCCACCCAGCGTCGGGAAGAAAGATATTTTTGGAAGCTTGAGTTGGCAGTTCGTCGACATGTATCGTATTGTGATTTACGCCGTGTTCGTCGGCGCAGTGTTCCTAAGTAGTGCGTTGGACTCGGGCGTTGCAGCTCGCAAGAACGGCAGACGCAGGGGCCAGAATAGGAGACGCAATGAAGACACGAGCGCAGCGGCACAAGGTACCGAGGTGCAAAGTGTGGTGCCCACATCGAGGAGACCTCAGATACCCCTCAAGGCGGAGACGCCACCTCTGCGATCCAAGGGAGTCCCAGGTAAGCTTGCTTGTAACTTTTCATTTGCTGTCTTCCCAAGACGGGTCGGTACTGTGCCTCGTACTGGCATCGGGGTAGACGTGGGAATCGGGATCGATAAACCTTGCCACGACTCCAGCCTATCCATCACTCTCTCTCCCCTTCTCTCTCAGACACACACACACACATACACACTCACACACATGCACACTACTTCATCTGGCTGTAAGTATACACTGTATGATTTGATATATATATATATATATATATATATATATATATGTTCATATTACATGGATGAAAAAATGTCATTTGACTCGTCCGTTATTACTGGTGTCACCATTGTATTGCCTGTTAACACCACCGACTTACACCCTATCATGACTAGGTATGTTACTCTGATGTTCTGATGCATATTTTTCCCCTTACTGGTGCGTCTCTGCTCCAGTTGAGCGTGTATTTCACTAACATACCGGTTTCGCCTGTTTCCATAGGACAATGGTAAAATGCGCCCAAAGATCGAGATTTACTCATTTGAAGCTTACAAAGTCTCGAAAAATGTGATGAAGTCAGTCCATAAAGTTTAGTCAAATTGACGCAAAAGTTTGGTAAAGGAAGAATGAGGCAAACTCCACTTTAATACTGACAGATAATTTACTTAAGGTTCCTCACTTTTTATTGTATAGTCTTTTCATTCTACAATGTTCTGTTTACCTTATTCTCTGTTTTCAAAGGAAGTGAAAATTATGTATTGTCGAAAAATGAAATAAACTTTGAATTGAATTGAATTAAATAGATCGTAAACAGATTGCAGCTTGCTTCAAGACAGAAAATGTCGTTCAAAAAAAAAGTCGCGTTTGAGATGGGGGGGGGGGGGACTTTGAAAGGAAATAGGCTGGAAAGGGCTGGCAAAGAAATCCACCTGACTGCATACTCGTAATGTTGGCTTATGTTGTAAATGTGCTTTACTGCTACATTGTTGAACTGCCTCATCATTGTCCTGAATTTAGGTTTTTATTTTGGTTTTCTTTTATCAAGTGTACCTCTGAGTCTTGATTCCGAAAGTTTTAGAATTACTCAAATATTACTGGCGGGGGTCCCAACGACCAAGTTGGCCTTTGTGCAAACGTGTAACACAACAAGCATTACCTACGTATGTCATTTACTTCAATCCCAAAATTATACGATCTGCCACAAACTGCTGATGAAATGAACAGTTTCAAATTTTCATTTTATGAAGATGGAATGTAGAAAAAACCCGAATTACCAACAAAACCCCCAAATAAAAGTAATTCGCCATCAACTTTGCAACTTCTTGCAGCATGGCAACTTCAAATTCGAAATGAAGAGTTGTTGCTGAGGCGACAACTTGGTAAAGGGTAAAGTTTAAATTGCCAAAACAATGGTACATTTCCACTTTGGGAAGCCAGGGGAAGGGGTGTAGATATTTTTTCTTTTTTTTGGCGAGATTTGTCCGAGTAGATCATAATCTTTGGACATCTCGTTACGAAAAGAGATGCCAATAACCTTCGATCTGAGGACACGCCCCGAACCACCTCTCTTTATAACCGTTAATTTTCCCCCAAGGTCAGGAACCCTTCATTTTTCAAGTTCCCTTTCCCTCTTTTGTGATAACAAAATGCTTTATTCTTAAAATGATCATGCCGCATACCGTAGATTTTTTTCCTTTAAAGAGAGAATTCAATAGATAAAAGTCCTGAAAAGGTAGACGTTCTGATCTTTATCAAGCCCCACTTTGGGGACAGTTACCGTCATGGATAATAGATGCCGAAATTCGTTTTGGGTCAGGCAGTGCATCCCCTTCTTTTCCATTTTTGCCAGTCAACAAACAAAGTCAACAAGGATCGGGCAAAACCTGCCGCCGCCGAGTGACAATAACACCCGAGCGATCTTCTCCTAAACAACGTCCAATTGCAAGAAGAGCCCACTGCGAAGATAATAGGAGAGAAAGGAGAAAAAAAAAATAACCATGATCTTTCCACCTCAAAAAGGGAGAAAATCCCTGTTTAAACAACCGACTAATGTACCTTTTGAAGTGAGGGGAAAATGCGTCGAAGTCTCAAACTCTAGCCGAATTTCGGTAGGACCATGTGGATTACTGAGCTAAGTAAATCAGCATCTATCATACAATGTCGGTGTTGACGAAAATATTTCAGCGAAAACAGTGTGCGTGTGTGTGTGTGTGTGTGTGTGTAAGGCAGAGTGACAGAAAGAAGGCGGGAGAAAGAGAGAAAGCAATCAAGGAGACAAAAGAAAAAAAGATACATTTTGGGGGAGTTTAGAAGAAGGAAAAGAAGGGAGATAGCAGTAGAGATAGGAGAGAGGGGAAGAGAGGGAGAGAGGAAAACGAGCACTTTACGAATTCGGAGATTAATGAAAGAAAAACTGAACTGTGACCGCGATGGGAAAAGGAGTCACTACCTACCCGCGCAACGACTGTCAGTTTGACCCCAAAATAAGGTAAAAATGAATGATTACTGTGCAGGCAAGAATGAAGAGGCCTCCATGCGGCACGACCGCAAAGATTCGGCCCGTGATCACCTCTAATCGACTCTACCTGAGCTCCAGAAATGGCAACAGAATTGGCCAGAAAAAGATATCACATTCATACAGTATATTGACTCCGAAATATTGAGTCCGCTGGTCGTCAGCGGAATGATAATCGGCAGAATCATTATTTGTTTGCATAATAATATTCGAGTCAAGTCCTTACAATATTTTAGTTCCAGTGGTAGATAATAGAATGAAATAGTACCAAAGGAGTTTAGCAATGATAGGGGTGTGACTGAACCGCAGGAAGACTTGCTTGGAGTAGAGTGAACTTCGATAGAACTGCCGACGCGTTTAATGGTATGACACGTGCAAGTTTTGTTATTTTTCACTTCAGGAGTATACTGCAAAGTTATTTCCAATTATTTCCAGTTTCCACTGTATAGGTTGGGAGATTGTAAAACTTGGATGACATTTTTTCCCTTTTCCTGACTATTGTCAGGTGTAAATTCGACTTCAATGTCAGCAACTGTTGGGTCCATTAGCATTGGTACGGGAGGGCTGAGGATAATTGCAGCAAATTTGTCGGCTGAAAGTGTTGGGTACGAATGGGAACAACAGCACTGATAACCGAAATTTCGCTACACACGACCAAGGCATAGTCTGCCATGCACTTACACGTTTTTAAACAGTTTCGCTGTCGAGTTGAAAACCTCAGAATTTTAGCAAATCTGACCATATACTTTTATCAGTGCAATGTAAAATATGCCACATACTTTTTAGTTTCCTTCACGTACTTTTCAAGATATTGAGCTCACACTAAAGGATGAATTAATCGATGGAGAAATTTGTTCTCAACAAAAAGAAAGAAAAAAATCAGTCATTATAGTGCAACTGATCTATCAAAGTACAGGTAAAGTTTGTTCTGTCACTAAAGTCAGCTGTTTAAATGATCTATAGATACGTACAGGGCAGCGTCAAGGGAAAATGTGCCACTAAGAATATCACATTAATGACTTTTCACATACACACACACACACACACACACAATAGAAATAAAATGTTGAAATCACGTGATTAACAGAATTACTATAAATTTCGCGCCACGTTAATCTTGATACTCGACACTAAAAATCGATCATAAAATCTGACAGATTTGACTCGACGAAGCTTTACTGACCCGTTGCTTCTTCTTGCTCGTCTTCGTACCCAAGAATGCTTTGATTTATGAATGACGTCATTATTCAGCATACAGCAATACTTGCTCGTTATTGAGTCTTTATTCCATGTTTTGTCTGAGAAAAGGAATGGCACACACGACTTTTCGACGTAAGGCAAACGCAGCGCACCGCCCTTTTTTTTAAAGCTAGTGATACAGCGATGATATTATAAATCATGTGATCGATGCAATCCGTACGTTTTGTAATAACTCAAGAAGCGAATTCCAGCTCTTGGGGCCAGAGGTAAAAAGTCGATATGTTACCGATGTCACGCTTATCCTGTCGAAATCAGGACTTCTAAGGCGGTTTTGGCAAAGCACCATTATTGTCCCTCTGCAACCTAAAACATTTAAAAAACAAACGATGCCACTAAATATTTAATAGTCTTGCTGTTATAGGCTGTCGTTCTTCTTGCGTTGACCACTATTTCAGCATCTTTATAGAAGCATAATGAGAGAAATTAAGTATTGAGTGCGAGTTTGTCGAAAAAAAAAGATATCGACTTTCGTTGATGGTAAAACACAAGCAAAACAACAGACAAACCCCGAAACAAGTACAACGAAACAAAAAATAAAGAACCCCAACTGCGTTCTGTGGGTATGTCATAAAAACATAATTCATAGGACCTACTATTATAGAGACACTATTATTGTATGTAAGGACATTAGTGTTAAAACTCACTGACCACTGTTATTTATCTGTATCCCTCTGAAATTCTTAGATTTAGTGCAAAAAAAGAAAAATCTCGCTTTGTTTTCGTTATATTATTTCCCCTCGCTTTCTCTCTTATTGCCTGGCAGCCTAATGAGGACCAGTCTAGGGAATTAGGGTTGACAGGCGAAGAAGGCTCCAATTTACACGCCGGCCAGTCGGGCGGGCAACGCGGGCCGGGGGCTGGGGAACAAACATAGCCTCTTTCCTGTCAGCTCATTAGTACACGGAGTTGGAGACCGCCTCTTCCAGGACAATTTTTCTGCTGCTGAAAATATTTCTCATGAAATGGAGAAAAAGAAAAAAAAAAGAAGAAAAAAAGAGAGAGAAAAAAAAACAGGCTATATAAGATTTGACAGCTTGGTTGGCAATCATGTGTCTTCTGGAAAACAAACAAACAAAAGCAAAACAAAACAAAAATAACACACAACAAATCCCCAAAATAAACAAACAGAAACCAAAGGTAAGCGAGTTATTAACAAACTCATCGCCCAATAGATTTTAAGCCACTTGACGATTGCAGTAATTCGACTTTTAAGAACATATACGTGTTCGAACCAGTGGCATCATTTCTCTGCACATCAATATTTTTCATCAGTTGGATAAATGCGATCAACATGTCCTGATTAAAAAACGTGGGAAAAAATTGACCAGGAAAAAGAGCATCTTCAGATCGAACTTTTTTTCTCTATAGAATGATAAGTGTAAAAGACAAGATGATTGATATCTCGAAGCCTGCAGCAAAACCATTTCAAGTATCAGAGGAAAGTTTGCTGATATTTTGATGTGGAAGGGTCGTTTATCGTTCATATCGGACAGACTTCCTAAAAAGTCATTCATACCTGATGGCACAAATCTGGTCAACGTTTCTTTGCTCTGGTCTTCAGTCCACTCCCATTGTCGTTCTCTATTGACGCTGTGGTGTTCAACAACTTCGTAACGGCAACAGTCTTCAATTGATATCAAAAGCTGTCTGCGTATTAGCGCACGACGAACCACGAACCTCCCTCCCTATTCAAATCACCACATTTTGCGTTACACTTCTTTCATGGCTAATCATCGAGTCTATACGATTTGATGACCGAATGGGATCGAACAATACCGAGCGAGGTTCGCGTAATCCCGAGCGGAACGCGAACAATGGGCAGACGTGATGGCACACTCGATTCACTGCCAATGAAAAGGCGGAAAAACCCTTTGATAGGTGGATTTACAGTCTGCACAACAGTAGGCGTGATTGAAAAATGCTAATTCCCCATTGCCTCCGCTTGATGACTGCGACAAAGCTCGCCTACAGCTAGTTGCCTTTTCAGGGGAATGATTGTTAATTAATTGGAATCAGCCGCATTAATTCGAGGTCTTACGTGGTGGATTTCTATTTTGGAAGGGGAAACAGTTACGGGATCTTTTCAGTTGTTGGAAAGCGCTCAGTGTGGCAAGCGCGCGTCAGACAGACATCAAAATAGGGAGTGTGTGAAGAGCAGGGACGATGGGAGTGTTGTAAGACTCAGCCTCAGACACTGCAGAGTGTCTCGCGTGGTGATTAATAAATTAGTCGGCGATGACCTTTACATTTAGGACACACGATTATCACGTGACTGTCTGTCCCTCCAGACACTTACTTATCCGATCATTAAGGAAGAAGAAAATGAACTTAACGAAATAAATGACAGATGATAACTTTGGTCTCAAAAGGGCTGCGAAAACAAAACCTTTATAACTGAACACTTCTTTTAATTAAGTCCTCTGACGCGTCCTGAACTATTCCACGCGATCAATAAATCTGTGATTATTATTGCGGGCGTAGAATAGTGTAATGGCATAAGGGGGAAATGATATCCCCATTTATTCACAGATTCTTATACGAAACTCAACTATATTGCGGTGACAAGACGAGCAGTTCTGCTTTGCAGGAAATGCTGGTTTGAGTTTGAACTCTCTTGATTTGAAACTAGAAAACATCTTCACTCTGACAGCATGCACTTCAAGGACGACGTATTTCATCGCAGGTTAGACAAGAAGAAGAGAAAGACAAACATTCCAATCTCTGTGAGCAACTCTTCTCACAAATTCTACGATTGTTTTTCCTGCAGAGGCACGCTCGCGGTTTTCTGGTTGGATTACCGCGACCAAATAAGCGTGCATAAGCCAACAGGTTACGCCTTGCCGGCGACTTTACGGAAGGTTTCGCAGCGCACTGCTGGGCATACTACGACACTTTTATTCAGTACATGTATTTCTTGTTCGTGTGTGTGTAGCCCTAAGCAGGTAAAGCAGCTGTAAGCAAAACCTTCGAAGAGCAATGACTTAATAAACTTCCAAGGTTCGATTGTGGCTCCCAAACACGCCACGCTCGACCGACATTACCAAGTACACAGAGCGGATCTTCGCCGCCGTTTTACACATGTTCCAACAACGGCTGACTGAGTTTCTGCTGGCAGCAGAAGTCTGTCAAAGCGACGACCCATTTTCTGCCCAGATACAAACTGTAATACACTCCCAACCTTCCCAGGTTCACGTTTACAGAAAGTCTATCTGAATAAAGAACTGAACAAATTCGAAAATAGGGACCTTATACTGCGCGTTAGCAGAATCTCCGTCTTTGATAGTCAAAACAGCTTTGTTGGAAATACACAAACAGAAAACTTATTTTTTCATCGCTACTGACAGCGCTGACAGCAAATATCATATCAGGTGCTTTGAGGCAATGTAACGGGGGGGGGGGGGGGGTGGCGATTGAGATGTGTGTTTTGAAACCGCACACGAGAAGTAAAATTGTATATGGGGAGAAATGAAAGAGAGAGAGAGAGAGAGATATTATCCAAGTTATACCTAGACAAAGTGGTTTGTTTTTAGCTTCGTAGAATATCAAACACTGACAGGCAGACAAAGGGAAACTATACGGATCACTTACGGGACCACTGTAAACTGAAAACGAAAATAACATCGAAATCAAACAGTTACTCAAAATGTCAATCACCACCACAGTCAGATGCATGGGATTAGTCATATCAGAAAGTTACACCCTAATATGTTTGCTTATCTAGCTACACAGTACATGTACAGTATATCAATTCTATGTGATGGCTCCTGCCATGCTATATGCGCAAGGACAAATGTATCGCGTACAATAGCAGATGGACTCTTATGAAGTTGTTATAAAAGGGTTGATGAGTTCTCAGAGCATTTTCAGTCTATTGTGTGACAACAGATTGCTGATAAAAACAGTCAGTGAAATTATCCCACAAGAGAAAGAGAGAGAAAGAGAGAAATGAATAGACAAAAAAGCTAATGAGTAATCATATTGTTGACGTCCTTTTTAGGGGCAGGTGCGAGTCTCAGAAGCGCAGAAAAACATAGGGCACGACAGGTCGTGCGTGACCACGTGATTACACCGAAACTTCCCAGGACCACTACTAAACAAGATGTCATTGACATTATACTCAAACATGCAGGTCTCCAATGATTATGACTCAAAGTATCAGAAAATGTAGCCGACTGTCTGCTTCAATAATATTTTTAGTTCGCCCAGTGGTCACGTGATGATGACGTCATTTATATTGTCCGGAGAGTCTCCCACGGTGCTCGATCTGTCGGTCTATAGATTGAAATCTTGTGAAGATAGTGAAATAGCTGTCTTTTAACAGCTTCCAATTTCATTCTCGAGAAGACGTATCAGAGGAATATGTGTAAAATCTTTCGCTGAAGTTACCACCCAGTTTAAGCACGAAGAAATGAAAGCTACGATTAATTGTTTTTTCAATTCAATTCAATTCAATAGTTTATTTATTTCCATCATCACAAAGAAAAGAAAAGAAAAAGTTGACATAATCCAAAGTGATACATTTTTTTTTCATTTCTCTTACACTCGTCCGATAAAGGATTTTTTCAATACAATATAAAGTATATTATACACGAATGATGTCGTAAAAAAAAACCAATGCACTTTGTCATGGCAACAAAAATAGTAAATAATCACAATGATGGAAAACAGTGTTCCACTGTTTTGTTCCTTCGATTAATTGTTCCTTTCTTAATACTAGTACATATTCTACTCGCTTTCTAAAGGTTAATCGGGATTTATAGTCGTCCATGAAATGTTGCGCAGATTCCACGAATTTGGTTTGGCAGGACGTGAGCTCATTCTGACATTGTAAGTCTAATGACGTCATTTCCGTTCGGGACTGTCCCCCTTATTATCATAAGCACAAGGACTGCGACGCTTTCAAGTACCATATTACCTGAAACATTTTACTCTCACTTAACATGTGGCTTTATGTTTTATGGGGGTCCATTTATCAAAAAAAGAAACAACAACATCTGATGGTTGGCATCTGCACAAGATAATTAATATAACTAATGCAATGGCAATGAATAGTGTTGCTTGTGTAGTGTATACCATCTAGCCTACATTCCGTATTCCTTCCTCTGTTTATTCGCTTCATTCGTCAGTAGTAAATCATTGTACCATGTTTTTTCTCCTCTCCTTTTTATTGTGATATCACCATAAAATCACTTCAGCCAAGGATTAAGATATACAAGAAAAGTCTCTATTTTGTACCCCAGCGCAATAATACTCTGCAGACGAAATACATTTAACGAAACAGATTAACACGTTAAAAACGGTTTCAAAAGTTTACCCCACATTCTGATACGCAGTTCGTTTCTTGTACATCTGTCGTGAGCTATCTTTAACGATCTGCGTCCCTTTCATGGAATTCACATTCACATTGCTCTAATTTCGTGCATTGAGTGACTGCCTGCCCCAAGCTTCTGTTCGCCATGTCTGACGCCATTTTGCCCGTCGTTCATTCCATGATCGACAAACATTTGGCGACAAACTGACGTGTCTGTATGCATTAGGCCTGTCGTTCCATGCGGGAGTAACGCCTATTCAAGCAACTTCCTTCGACAATGGCGCACAGATTCGATTTCCGAGATCTCTATCGCTATTAAAGCGTGTTTATGATCTTCGAATTCCGATCATATCGATGTTGCCAGCCAAACTCAGGAAAAGAAAATAAGTATTTGACCAGTTTTTATGCTGTAAACTGTAAAGGTGCGAGAAGTCAAAGATACAGAAGATCCTATCGCAAATATTAGTTGTAGCGCACCGTGTCGCAGCTTTTTTCCTTTTTCGCAGCTTTTTTCTTTCTCTTTTTTTTTCTTTTCTGTCACAATACAGGTCGCATAAATGCCTTTTCTCCGCAACACAAAGATTGCAATGTGAATGCCCTGCGATGAAAACACGGCTATTCTGTCTTGAGAGGGCATGGGGAGATATATATTGCACCTCTTCTCTTATATCTCTTCAGGGCGAAAAAACAAAGATTTGCGACAGTATTCTCGAGTCGCCTCTTGTGTCGGATTCTCGAGGAGTCTTTCAGATGAGTGGAAGAGTTGTATAGGTCCCTCCCTCTCCCCCTCTCCCACCCCACCCTCCCCCCTTCCTCAGCTTGAAATGTGAGTAAGGGTTAGAGATTGTTGGATTTGGAGGTTAGCTGACTGCACAAGCCCCCGCGTATTGTCTAAAGGGCTTTGCTTCAAAGTCCCACGGACCCACGCGTGGTATTTGTCGTACGGTCCTATATACAACGACATGAAAATTTGTCTGTAGCACAACATAATACATCCGATGAGTGATAAAAGAGAGTAAAGGCTGTGATTTTTTTCTTAGCCCTTTGTAAAGAGTTGGTCTTCTGAAAAAACTCGTATATTCCATTCTATTTCTAAAGTCAATAGTCAAAATGGGCTAATAATATCTGTAGTTTTCATTCATTGCGAAATATATTATGGAAGATGCCAAACAAAGCATTCGATAGATAAATCTCGGCATTGTTGATAGAAAATGACCCTTTGGATCAGAGCTTCGAAGCTCTTCAGTACTGAAAGAAGGGCTGGAGTCAAAAGTTTGCGTTGACATAAAAAGATTACTAGTATATATAAAATCTTATATAATCTGGAAAGGGAATGATGATAACGCCTCTAATATTAATAGCAAATGAACATATCAATATGTTTTTGATCCTATAAAAGATTAATAGAAATTATCAAAACGTGAATACACTTAGCGCAAACTTTCGAAGCGGATGCACAATTTCGTTTAAATTACGGATGCATCCTTTCAAAAGCTATAGGCTTATATCTTCACTGTCATTTAACCTATCAATGAACTCTGTTTTAATCATTAGTGACGTAGCTTATCATTCCCATCATTCATACGTAATGCCACTGACAAAGCAGGGCCTAATGCTTTCTAAAATAGGTATTTGTTTTTAAATTTTCAGCGTGAAGTTTCATCTAAATACAGTATCACATGGCACAGATTGAAAATGCACTTAATTTGCGCAGTTGATTAGTAGAACGAGAGTTTACGAGCATCTATGTATAGCTTCATCTATTACCGCATGATACCTATCATTGAACAATATTGCTTTACCACATTTTCAACGCCAATATTTCTACGGCAAGTCCCGGTATCCCCAAGTAAAGAACTTATAACAAAAAGAAGAGGCAAAGTAATAATAATGATAACAACAGCAACAACAACAACAACAGCAATCGAAATAAAAAAAAGTCTAAAACAAAGTATACAAACAAATAAACGGGCAAACAAAAAGCAAAACGCTTCAAAAACCAAAACAAAACTCCTTGTTGAAGTGAACGCACTGACGCGGGGTAATATGATAAACAGTGCACTCATAGCGAGACGTGACAAGTCGTGTAATGTGCCCGTATGTGTGTTTAAGTGTTTGTTTTTCGTTGTTTTGCGCTCGCTCGTTCGTCTGGGTTTCCAAGTCAAAGCTGTCTCGACCTACCGGCAAAATGTCGGTCACGGACAACGCGTTGCGGGCGCACCTATAATCAGAAGAGCGGGAGATAAGGGACGATCGAGGGAATAGAGAATCTGGGTACTCGAGTGTAACGATTTTCACATTATAAGCAAAATGATAGATGACGTCACAGTGAAACAAAATGGCGAAACTTCTTTAACCATTCAAGTTTTCGCTTAAAAACATACATAGATGAAGAGCGCAGCCGACAGAGGAGAGGGCTATTTTGGACTGTCTTTTTTTTTTATCGTGGACAGCCACCGACGATTTCGAGAAAAAGAGTGTAGCAAATGTTGAAATTTGATTTAGCAGAGCGATGGTAACCTTGGCAACTGCAGCTGCAGTCTGCTCTGGTTCGCACCATAAACAGCCTGACGTTACTCACAGATGAACTAGTTTCTATTTTTTTTTTTGCGGCTTCTGAGACATGGTTTGGTTTGGGACGAGTAAAGGATTTACTAGTATGTATATTAAGCCAAAAATAGACACTCCTTCTCGAATGCTCATAGTGAAACTCATTTCATGAATGTCTTCACACACCCGAAGTGAATGGTGAAGGCATTATACACACATCAAAAACATATCCACACGAAAATATATTAGACAACCTTAACGGGGACCAATCCTATTAAATCCTCACCATAGTACCGATGTCGTCAGCAAATTGGAGTGTAAAGGGGGAACAAATCCTCCACCGAACATCAAATAGTTCTTGTGTGAATGGAAGATGTCTTTCTCCTTTAGTAAGCTTTCAACTATCTTTGGTTCTCCTTTAAATGGCTAAGCCGAAAAACAGTGGAGTCGAACAGAGGTGGCACAATAGCACTTTAACGGACAAACACCGCCCGGCTCCCTCCTGAAGACCTCGAAATGCTGTGCAACCTCGAGTGCCCTAGGGTAATAGAAGACACTCCGTTTTAACTTTGAGGCACGACCGAAACACCCCCGGTGGCTGTTGGATATAGGAAATTGTTATAATGCCAGACCTAATTTCCTCCTCAGTGCGGATGATATTCGCGAGTTGTCTCCCCGCAGCAATACTACACGACTCTTTTCCTTCCGCGATGATTCGTCATACGAGTTTGATTGCTGTTTTCTTTGGCAAGATGGGCCTGAACACCGCTCATACGGCGTCCATCCATTAGCTCCAACTCAAATTAAATTGAGGACAGATTTTCCCTTCTTCCATGGTCCAGCTCTTCCAGTGAAGGGAGTCCTTGAAACCAAGTTCTTGAAAACAAGGGGCTCCACAGTAATCATTCATTCCCTGATTACTCCCACCTAGATATCGCAAATGACATCGCAACATAGCTGTTACCCAAAACCGATCATCTGCCTGGTATGAAAATCACCCACGTTACAAGTTGATAGAGACATTCGACGTTTATCAATGCTTGAAAGTGATGTTGAAAGCAGTTTGTTGTTGTTGTTGCCGTTATTGATAAGATATAACCAAATCCTTTTAACAAATTTTGTAATTTTGCGTCTCATATCAAAGAAAAGGAAATGATTTAATAAAATCGGAAAAGGGTGTGTGCAAACAGCAAATATGGAGGGTGGAAACAAATAGGAACTGACTGATTGCAAAAGAATACAACTTCGCTCTGCCTTTCTACAACGATCGGGATTTTGTCTTTTAAACCTCAAAAGAAAAGTAAAAATGGACCTGGAGTTTACGCTGAAAATATATGAAGGAATAAGAAAAGAAAACAACGGAAGACTAAAAAGATGGAGAGTTAAGAGCACAGCCCGGAAGTAGGACGGGAGATAGAAGATGGTGACCTCTTCGCTTTTGGAAAGGACTTGAAATATGTTTCCTCATCCATTACGGATTTTCCAAGGTCATGGAATGCGCGTCTCGTAAATTTCGTTCCGTTACCGGTTTTTCTTTACGTGCCTCGTCTAGCTCTTGAGTCACGGGCAAGTGCATTTTAGTGCCATAGGTATTTGTAGGGGACCTATATCTATCTATATATCTATCTGTCTTTTATATCTATCTATCTATATATCTATCTGTCTATTATATCTATTTATCTCTCATTCGTATATCTATCTAGCCATCACGCTAGCTATCTATAGAATGTTTGAGTTTCTTGTTAGCGTCAATGCATAAAAAACGACGCACAGACGAATGAATTTGGAAATCTTTATTTTCACTTGTTATATGTGGTATATAGTAACAAGAGCTCGAAAAGTAATTTGAAATATAACATCGATGTATCCGTCTTTTTATTTCCTGAAGAGAAGAAGAAATCTGGTGTATTGTAGCGTTCATAAAAGTCATCGACCCCACCACACGTAGGCGACAGAAATAGAAAGGTTTCTTCTCTTCAAGCATGTTAACTCTCACTGAATGAAATTTGAAATAATAGAAAGAAAGTTTCTTTATTTGGAGACAGAAAGTAAAGGAAGTATAGTGTCTCAATAAATGCAGGTAACTTTTTTTTTTCGTCACCACTTGGGATTTGGTAGATAGACATGGATGGGTGAGATATGGCAGAAAGAGGGGAAAGACCGGTAATATGAAATTTAGAACTGTTTGTCTCGATTTTACCATTTGTCGTCTTTTTCTGTTAGCTTTTGTAAATAGATTGACACCACATCTTCCCATTTGTTTCAATTATGTTCATTTTTACAAAGATGAAGTAGAAACGGAGAAGAAACAGTAGCAGACGAACAAGAAGTAGAAGACGTCAACGACTATCCATAGGCAGACCTAGAAAAAAGTATAGTGGAAACGGAAGAAGGTAGATAAGTAGTAGATGAAGAGAAACTAACGAAGAGGAGAACACGAATTATGCAGCAGTAGAGAATTCGTGGTTGCAGCAGGGAAGGAGAAAATGAACATGACGAAGCAGAGGTAGAAAAGGATGAAGATGATGAAGAAGAAGAAGCAGAAGAAGAAGGTGAAGAAGAAGAAGATGAAGATGAAGAAGAAGAAAAAGAGGAAGAAGAAGAAGAAGAGAAGAAGAAGTTGAAGAAGATGAAGAAGAAGGAGGAGGAAGATGATGAAGAAGAAGAAAAAGAGGAAGAAGGAGAAGAAGAGAAGAAGAAGAAGTTGAAGAAGATGAAGAAGAAGAAGAAGAAGAAGAAGGAGGAGGAGGAAGAGGAGGAGAAGAAGAGGAAGAAGTTGCATCTGAGAACTGAAGAAAAATCGCACACTGCCCAGTGCCTTTAAATGTGTACGATCGAGGAGCGCGAAGAGGAAAAAACGACTCAGTTTGCTTGTCGGGCTGTATGAAATATGAATCATAAATTCCTCAAATCAATGGGGAGTTCCAGTTTGCAAAAGAGGAAATAGAATCCTGGCATCTCATCACAAGGTACTCATTACGTGATTCTCTCTCTCCGCCAAATTTGTTTGGATGCAACGGTCCATTTCTCTTGTCCGATTTTGAATGGGTGTCATCGGCTATTAGAGGTGATCGCTGCTCAAAGTAGATCGAACATATAAGGCTTGTCATTTTTTTCTCTTTTTTTTTGGCTGTAACTTGTTTGATTTGAGCCGTAATTTGTCCCAGTCCCACGTGTAAATAGCAACAGATAGATTTGATTCAGATACTTGATGCATGGAGTGAGTCCAAACTTGGAAATCGATATCGTGCCATCTTGCGTCACTTTGGACCCAGAACATATTCTATTAAATTGTTTCCAGATTGCCTTACATAGTCGACCTTTTTTTTTCTCAAAAAAAAAAGGAAATACAAAAACTTGTTCTCTACTGAATTCATAAATTCGATTGATTTCAGAAGTCATTGGGGGAATGGATCGTTAACTAAAATGATTTGTTCTAGCTCTTGTCAATGAAGACTGATTATTTGCGTCACCTGTAGATTGGAGAAAAAAAAATCCAAGGTCAAGCAAGAGAGACTTTTTTTTTGGGGGGGGGAATAAAAACAAAGATGGAGCTAAGAAAAAGAAAAAGGAGGAAGAGTAGGAGGAGGGGTAGAAGGCAAAAGTAAAGAAGGGGAAGACTAGTGATGCTAATGATGACGATAAAAGACGATTTCCAATAATGATACAGATAAAAGCAATAAAAATGCACGCCGTTACCATCATCATCATCAAGAAAATCAGTTGGGATAGAGGAAGCAACGAAAAGATATGTAGTGCGTGTGGGATAAGCGAGCGAGTATAGTTTACAGATCACACTGTCCCTGACTTGTGTAACTGATGCAGGAGTTGATGACGTACAAGTGTCTTTTTTTCTCTCTCATCATTTCACATTTCGCATTTACAGAAACTCATTTCATGTATCAGGTATGTATCATCTGTCATGTATTATGCGTCTCCTGTTACCTGGTTTCCTGCCAAACACCGAGACTCATCTTCATGGAACAGATCAAAAGAAATCAGAAGTGATCTTGAAGATGCTGATCTTTTTATAACGTCTACCAGACCTCACATCCCTTCCTACATCATGGAAGACCTGCCGACGGCGTCGGAAAAGTTTGAAAAGCACGGTTCATATGAGTATGAAGATGTCATTGTAATCTGCAGGTGGGACATAATTTCGAATCTTTGCTGACCCTGTGCCTTATTTTAAGCAGTTGTACTAAACCGCTCGCCATCGCCGTTTATTCCCAAATGCGGTTTTTCTGAGAATGATGTTTAAACGCCATCACCGTCATGTAGCTTTAAGGGGAAATAATCATAGTTAAAAAGTGTAAATTAATATCGCAATTGCGCCAAATGATTGCACGAGCATCACTGTCTGAAACCGGTTATCCCTCAGAAGCCTGATTGGAAAGTTCATCTTCACAAACTCGGCCGTATACCGTCCTATTTCACGTCTGTGTTTGACATGACAGTTTCTGTGACCTTTTGCCACTTATTGAGCAACGAATTCATCGAATATCATATGTGTTTGCTTGCTCTTTTCTACACTCTAAGAAAAATTTCACTAAAAATTGAGTAAAACGGCCACATGGTCAGAATTGAGTAAAGTTTTAACCACTCCTAGTTGAGTAAAAGTTTGATCATATTTGAGCTCCTCTTTTACCCAATGAAGAGTAAAATTTGTTTTGCTTTATTATTGAGTAATTTTATTTTTACTCATTTTTGACCATGTGTCCATTTTGATCGGGGTTATGTGTAAAATTGATTTTAATCCCAGATGACTATTCTGATTTTTAACCATCTTTGGCCATGTGTCCATTTTGATCGGGGTTATGTGTAAGTTCAATTTTACTCCCAATTGACCATTCTGGAGAACACGAGGAAAGTGTAAATTCGTTTTTACTTTTGTGGCAAAACAATTTTGGTCGGCCTGCTTACGTATTTGCAATGTACAATTCATTTTAAAAGTACAGTATGATATACATGACATAACAAACACGTGAAATGTGACTTGCACATTCTCATGGTACATTTGAAGTTGACAAGGCAAGCTAGCAAGTGCATGCTACAGACCAAAATATTTTGCGACATAAAACCCAAATAAGTAACACATGACAAAAAATATATATCGTTATTACCTTTATTGTGAAGGTAAACAATTTTTTTTTTTTGAGCTGAACTATTCATCTTCTCAGAAATAAAACATAACAAACATACACGAAAAGCTGGTAGTATGTTATACTTTAAACTACATGAAATAAGGAAAACAACGTGGAATTGAGTTGTTACTTACAACTTCTTTTTCTCTGTAACATTGGAATAAACTTGCAACTTCTCTTTTTCTGGAACATTGGATTAGACTGTGCTTACATGCAGAGCATGTAACACGCATGCAGAACTTTACATGGTCATTGATGGTAGAAAAAATAAAGCTTGCGATCAACTTGTCACAACCTTTCTTTTCCATGTAAAACTAAAATAAACTGTGATTTATGTAAAGCATCTTGTGCTATACATCACTTCCTTTCCAGTCTCTGGTATAGGATTAAAGTTTGGAACCAAATGGAACGACACTCTGATTCTAGGTCTTCTCAAAGCTTCAGTCACAACATTTAAAACTCATTTCTCGATGTTGGTCCAATCTAAACATTTCTAAACACAAAAATCAAAACAAGGATACCGCACAAAGTACAAGTGTTTCTTTCCTAACATATGGTCAATATCCTTCCCATGTGAAGGCACAAGTATTTTAACAAGATTATAGCAAGGTCAATATTTTGGTTGCTCTACATTTATATTCCAGCAAAGTCTTACATCACATAAATTGTAAACCTTGGTTTTATAGAACACCCTTTGCAAAATATATGGCCATATGAAATAAACCACATGAAATTGAGTTGTTACTTCAAACTTCCTTTATACACTGAAATAGACTGTCTTTATGCATGCAGAGCTTGTACACATGTAAAACTTTACATGATAGGAAAATAAAGCATGCAGTGGAATGATGACACTTCAAGTCATAATTTTCTTAACCAGTAATGTAAACTAGCTGTAGACCTTCTCAAAGGACAAAATAATCAATAAGTTGGTACATGATGATTAATTCTTTACACAAAGGAACCAGAAACATGTCTTCAATGGGCACAGGCATAACAAGTATAAAGGTGCATTTATATCGTATCTGGCACAGTATCATGGCGCAGCATTAACGCGATATCTAAACCGTGATTGATTAACACTCTGCGCGCACTGACCAATCACAGACTAGATATCTTGTAAATGCTGTGCCGTGATGCCATGTAAACGAGCCTTAACACTGAAAATTAACGAAAATTATAATGTGGAATAAGCACCTCCAGCAGAGGGCCTCAAAGATATATTTTTGTCTGTTTCAGATTTGAAGTAAATTTGCCATTTGGGGAAATACATCACCAGAGTATATTACACTTAGATATAGCATTCAGCTCATCCCAGCTCGAACTTGAACTTGAACTTGAACTCAACTTAAAAAACACAACATTCACATGTAAATACAGAGGTATAATGCTGACATACTATACAAGAACCTGAAATGGACTCCACGAATACACGATTATGATTTCTTTTACAACATACTGAGGTGTCTGCCCCTAACCATGAAGTTAATACCAGTCTTCAGCTGAACATTTTGTCTACTTCTTATCAAAATGGTAGTAGGCTCTGAAGGCCTTTACTGCCCGTGTTTCTTGGGCACCTGCTTCAACCCCGTAAACCACAGTGTCCAAGATCACCCACATGGCTCGAGCCTGTGCTGGATACTCCAGATCAAAGATCTGAAATTTCTTATAGCACAAGTCAACATCAGATACATGTATGAGACTAAGAGCTTCCGCTCAAACACTTTATTTTGCAAGAATAATGAAACACTGGGCTACAAGCCAAATAATTCGGTGCCTTTTCTGCAGTTGGAAAAAAAAATCCTCCAGCAAAAGAAAACCAGAAAGACATAGGTGCTACATATTTTGCATTTCACTACTGTTTCAGATTTGATGTATCATAAACTTTCCCTTAAAAAATAAAGCTTACCACCTTGAAGGATTATTGATATGTATTCATTATTTCTGAGAAGATATATGTGTTTCACTGTTACTATTAAAGACAGGTCAATTTTTACTCTGCTAAAATTTGTATGCAAAAACAATGCTACTCAAAGAGATCATGTATGTGCTTGTAATTCAGAGTTTACGGTATTTGCCATATTGGAGAAATCTTTCACAAGAACGAGAACAAACTCATAAATGTAATGCAGCTCACCCTATTAAGCAAACTCCAAATAAAACAATATGAACATGTAAAATAAATTGGTATAAAAATGATGTAGCATATATGATCCTGAAATGGAACCCACTTAAAACATAATAATAATAATAATAATAATTTTTTTAAAACAACATACAGCTATTTGTCTTCCCCTTATCATTAAGTTAATTTTTACCTTTAAGTGAACATTCTACCTCTTATTAAACTGGTAGAAGGCTCTAAAGGCTTTTACTGCCCTTTTCATCGTACTTGCTTCCAAAAGATTTAAAATGACCCACAGGGCTCATGCCTGTGTGGGATACTATGAATTGAAAATCTAAAAGAGATTTTATATCACAGGTGAACAGCAGATACAAAACTCTTCTGCTAAAACGCTTGCTTCACAAGAATGACGAAACAGTGATTGTTTCAAAATTGATGTACCGTAAATTCTTGATTAGCAGCACATACTGACTTTAAGAATTGCATCTTTTATATTTCTTGGATTATGGATATGTATTCATACTAAGAAGATATATTTCTTTTTTGTTATCACAACAGTTCAATCAATCTTTACTCTGCTTAAATATTTTATGTAAGAGCATGCTCTCCAAAGACACCACAGTAGTACATGTATGTGCTTGTAATCGAGTGTTTACCATTTTGCCATTCTGGGGGAATCTATCACAAGAGAATTACAAGCAGAAACACCATCCAGCTCACGCTAACTGAACTCCAGATGATACAGTGGGTAGGAAAGGTATGGGAATCCACTAACACATGATTAATATAATCTTTTTTTCAACTTACAGATATGTCTTCCCCTAACCAAGAAGTTAATACCAGTCTTCAGCTGAACATTTTCTCTACTTCTTATTAAAATGGTAGTAGGCTCTGAAGGCCTTTACTGCCCCCGTTTCTTGGGCACCTGCTTCCACCCCATACACCACAGTGTCCAAGATCACCCACATGGCTCGAGCCTGTGCTGGATACTCCAGATCAAAGATCTGAAATATCTTATAGCACAGGTCAACAGCAGATACGAGGCTCTTTCTCTCAAACACTTGGCTCTCCAGAATGACGAAGCACTGGATTGGCTGGCAGACATTGTTCCCTACAGCCAGGATGAAAGGCTGGTTCCTCCCATGGTCTTTTCGGTAGGCCTCGAGACTGATTCCTTCCTGCAAATGATAAATATTAAACAACAAATGTCGCTATGGCGACTAGTATACCTCCGCCATAATGCATGATTCTCCTAATAGGTCTATAGTACATGTGGACAATGTGTGATTACATTTTCACAAAATTGGCAAAAATTAAAATGACGTTTGTCACAAATGTGTTGAATGTTCACCTTCCTTTAACCTAGGTTTGATTGGATGAATAGGAGAGCATGTATTTGGGGATTTAAGGACTTTAACTTGACTTTGACCCATTCATAAGTTTATGCATTAAGTAATTTTCAAGGTAGGGAGAAAAAGTGCAATTTCTGTATTGAACAGTAAATTG
Source organism: Diadema antillarum (assembly GCF_040938485.1). NCBI lineage: Eukaryota > Metazoa > Echinodermata > Echinoidea > Diadematoida > Diadematidae > Diadema > Diadema antillarum. The sequence goes on along the minus strand of NW_027271395.1, from coordinate 1,109,907 downwards.
TTACCATTTTCATCTGGCCTTTGACCCTAAGATTCATACGATAATCACTGTCAGGCAGGACATGCATAAATATGTAGTAAGTTTCAAGATAACTCGAGCCACTTCCGAGAAATGGAGGAAAAAGCTAATTCAGCACTTTCACTTGATCTTTGACCTTTGAGGCAAAAAAAAAAAGAAACTTTCCAGAGAATCTCTATTGGGTTATATTTGCATACACCAAGTGTTTAAAAAAAAAAATAATCCTGCTGGCATTGCATAAATATGAGGGAAATAGTAAAATTTTGAAGTGTTGCCTTTGACCTTTGACCCGTGACCTTTGACCCCATGAACCCTAAATTCTCTAGATAATCACTGCCAGTCAGTACATGTAAATATACTATGTTCCATGAAGATACCTTGAACAATTTCCAAGGTACGGAGAAAAAAGTGAAGTTTTAATATTTTTACTTGACCTTTTGACCTTTGACCTCATGACCCCAAACTTTCACTAGAGAATCTAAATTGGGTAATACATGTATACATTAAGTTTCAAGAAAATATCTTCAGGCATTGCATAGATATGGTGGAAATAGAGAAATTTTACATATTTGACCTTGACCTTTTGACCTTTGACCTGGAGCATGTGCACCCAAAAGTTGATAGGCACAACTTCACCCCCTAATACACATACATGCCAAGTTTGATTAGGATACCTCAAGAGGTTTTTAAGTTACGCTGTCTACAAAATTCATTACGGACGGACGGAAGGACGGACGGACGGACGGACAACCCGATAACATAATGCCTCCAGCACCACTTCGTGGCAGAGGCATAAAAAGTACATCTTATCTTATGGCTCACAAAGTCTGAAAACGAAGTTTGCTGTTTCCTCCACTATACTGGAAAGAAATAGTTTCAATCAAAGAATAAAAATCTGCAAGAAACGACTACCATCAATAGTGATATGAAACATTTCATTCCCGTGGTGATATTTTTAAATGACTGATTTCAGTCAATATTGCTTTAGGTTAAAACTCTGCAACACATCACACAAATCTTTGTGATTAATACTCTATGCATTTTCCTTCCCCTGTTAATCCTATATATAGTTTAAAATTAGGGCCAGCGAGTTCTGGTACGTGTAAAATTCAAATGGCTACATTTCTTACCATCATAAGCACGATTCAAGTTCACATGCCAGGACCCTATTACATAAAACTTGACATCAGTAATACGTGAAATATAACTTTGACAACTAAGCTCTCAGGCAAACAGATGTAAACATTTTAGTAGCACATAACAGTTACTGGAACTTTTTATTCAATACACATTCCTTTTTGATGAAGCATCAAAGTGTTCATGTCTTGACTTGATACGTGGAGTTGATCTTGCTGTATGGAGATGTGACCCATGCTAACACAAAATTTTTCAATTTTCTTCACTAATACTGCTTTTGCTACAAACATTTGACATACCTTTTGGCAGTCGATGAAACACTCCAATGACTCTTGGGAAGAGGCTCTTCCCCCTTTTGATGACTTCTTGCCCGGGAACAGATGTGACAGCATAAGAAAAGCCAGATTTGCCTTTTCCTCTGTTAGTGGAGTACACAAAAAGTCTTTATTAGAATATGAAAGATTTTACGCTACATATGTCTTCACACCATAAATCAATCCTGGCATATTTTCAATTCACATATCAGCTTTATATCTCTTCAAATTCAGGGCTTATTTTATAACCAGTGGGCGATTGGGGGCGAATAAGCCACTGCCACCCCTTATTTGGTTGATAACACATTTTTAGTCATCACACGCAAAAAAAAAAAATTCAACCACAGCCCCTCCCCCCTTTTTATGCTGCTATTTTTTGTAGTAATCACAAGAAAATGCGGCAAAATTTTTGCCCGCCTCCTCCCCCCCCCCCCCCCCCATCCCCTTTTAAGAATCCTGGATCGGCCAGTGATGACTTAAGATTATTATGCAGATTTGCAGACATGCACACTGCTCTTTTATGGAAGAATTGGTGGTGTGCTGTGTGCTGTGTATTTGGAGAAGGTGCCCAAATGTAGGTGGGGGCTACAACAAAGATTACAAAAAGGTTAATGTGATGAGCAACATAGAAGCCACGAGCAGCAGTAGTTGGAAGTAGCTTGATTCCAGCACTTGCCTCGGTGTCAGATGTTGGAAAGGGCACAAACGACCCTTGGTGCTGTTTTTACTAAATACACCATTTGGAAGAATGCAATGGAGTAAAACACTTCTATAAATCCTATTACATCTACATTATGAGGGATGATGAAGTGTATATCACATCATTTTAAAATCAAATATAATGTGTTACCATGAACTAGGGGACGGGACAGTTGGGTGACTTTGGACAGGAATTGTTTTACTTACATTTTTTTTTTTTTTGCTGTTGGTTTTTCTGCAAATATTTTTGTAGGTTATGAAAGGGGGATATGGAATATTTGAATTACTGCACTTCTCTTGTATATTGCAAGCAGCAAAATAATGTAAGTGAAATTGCCTAAACTGTCCAAAGTCACCCGCCTGTCAAATGTCCCCTAAGTCTACAGTATCTATCAATAATTACACACCTTGAGTGAAGTCCTCATCACGTCTTTCTTGTACTCCGAATTTCACCTTCCACCCTGGAGAAATTCTATTCCCATAGTCCAGAATGCAAGATGATACTACTGGCCACTTTGTGAAGAGAAGGTCCCCCTTTCCATCAAATAGCTTGTTGTAATCCTGCTCAATCTGCAAAGAAACAAGAAACAACAACAACAAAACATGTTTTTGCAGTTATTTTGTTTTTTGTCTGTTAATTTGCCTGTTAGATCTTGAATTCTCACCATCTTAGTCCATTGTGTATGTTCCCAACACACACTGTGCCTTAACCCTATGTATTCCAGAGGGGAGGGGGAGCTTAATTAGCCCCCCCCCCCCCCTCCTAACATGGGGGAAAAAATTTATCTACAGCATGCAGTCAAATTGTCTCCTTACTCACACATCAGCAAGAGACCTTTAACCCCCATCAAATCTTACCGTAAGAAGCTACATGCATAATAAAGATGATGCACAAGAAACCTCATCTATACCCCATCCCCCCCCAAAAAAAAAATAAGTAAATTGCTTTTGAAGAGAAACAGAAATGGATATTCAGACAAGCATTGATGATATCAATATACATGTATATTTCATATTAGATGATTTCTTACATTAAAAAATATATATATATATTTCATACTATTCTATGGGTAGGAAGGTAAAACATACTTCATACAATGTTATGTATAGAATATGTACAGATTTATTTTTTTTTTTTTAAATTTTGCACGCTGTGATTTAACAACAAAAATCAGGCATTTGTGTGTACATGCAAATATGGCAAACACTGACTGCAATAATTTTGTTCATCTAGATTTTGGTAGATATTGGACATGATAATAAAACCCCTGTGACAGCTTACAATGAGGATATAACATGCACCTGCCATTCACAATGGGGACGTAACATGCACCTACCATTCCAGGAGAAAGAAGGTGTGGAAACTCAGCCAGCACTTCAGTCACACACGGCTTGTTCTTTGAACTTCTCGGCAGGTTGGAATGTACAAAGTCCCTTCTATAAGCTGCTGTCTGCTCCATCTTGGCCACAACGTCTTTGTGAGGGGTGTCATGACTCTTCAACCATTCGGTCGTAGCTTTCATGTCTGCCAAATCTGATACAAATTATGGAAACTCATAATAACAATCATTATTGAATCAAGCCTGAGAACAAATGCATAGCCTTAATGTTCATCCTAGCATTTTCTAGCTTTAACCCTGAAAAGGGGGGGATATAGCCATCCCACCCATCTCTGACCTATAAACCTCTGAAATAGCCCAATATTTTTGTGTTAGGCTGTATGCATTATCAGACATCATTAACAATATTGCTTGGGCTGCTAATTCTCCTAAAAGTAAACAAAGTATAAGAACAAGGCATATCATAATTATAGTGCATATACAATGTAGAAATATTGCCACATTTTACCCAAGTCACGCTGATTTTTCTATAACTTGCACTTCCCCTTAGACCCAGTCAAAAATTACTCTTTAAATGGGTTTAAAAAGTTAGTACTAACATTCAATCAATACAAATTTATATTTAACCCCAAAATGCAATGAAGTCACTTTTTTCAAGCCTTGCTAACAGACCCAAGGTGGAAAAATTATGCAAATGAATAGATTGTTGTAGGTAAATCTAGATTTAACTCAATTGTTTACTGCTTGATTCACAGAAACAAATTTTTTATACAGGGCAAGTATTTCTCAAGCCTGCTTCACTTTACTTTGGAGATAATTGGCTACATTTGTAAGCACATACCATAATTCATCTGCAATGATGAGGTTGAATCCTCATTGGAAGAACTTGAAGTGGTATCCTTAGGACTGCCAACCTTGGCTTTGTCTTGCTTCCTGTCTTGCTCTGCTGTTTTCCTTCTCAGGTACTTCAGCCGGTTTTCCAGCCTACCACCTGCTGGAAGTTTGGTACTCCCTTTCAAGTACCACTCCTCGTTTAAAAAAGAAATGAAATGATATTAATGAGCAAGAAGAATGTCACAATTAAAAGAGTTTATAAATGGTTATTTTCACAGTAAAGGGAGTAATTTTTTGTTCTGACAGGGTCAAAATTTCTGAATGTGTTTTGATATATATTTAGACTGAATTATAACTAAAAATGTCAAAGTTATGGATTTTTTGTTCCAGAGCTTGAACTACAAGCAAAACCTTGAAAAACATGAGTATGCAAAGTATGAAGAAGTACACTTGTAACTCATGTATCATAAAATTTATCTAAAATACCATGATACATGTGCATGATATATTGTTCAGCATGCATTACAGAGCTGTTTGAGAATGCACATGGGTTTCAAATTTACAGCTGTTTGAGTGTAATGATACTCAGATTGGTAAATACATTTGTAAATATTTGCAAGAATTCAATCTCCAAGGCAATCATTGTTGTAATACACATATTAACATTGTAAGATGAATGGTCACGAACTTGACATAGGAAATTGGTTAGTAGTGTTTCAGAGACTTCAAACATGCTAACACAATACTGTATGTATTATCAACTAAAAAGACACAACACCAGGTTTAAAAGTACTGGGTAAGCATGGTAAGAGTGTACAAAGCTAAAAATGCAACAGTGCTATGTTGTGAGGTTAAAAGGTCATTGACACAGAATTCTCATGGTAAAGCATGGTAACAAGAATAGCATCATCAAAACCCAAATGCTGACAAAGCTTTTTCAGAATCAGTGACAGAAGGAAGCTAACTATTTATGGTAATGGTGCGAGATCGTTAATCATAACATCTCTAAATTCAGAATTCTTTTGACATTCTTTGTTTCTATTTTTGTTTATATCTCAACTAAGTCCATTTGGGTTATTTTCACTAATTGCTCTTCATAGAGAAACAAGTAAACTGATGTACAATTGATTCTTTCTCCTTGTAGTATAGTGCAAGGGAACACCTGTGCCCAGTATCTTTTAATAACTAAACCCTGTTTTAGATGAAACATGAACCTTGAACCAATAAGCCACTTAATACTTTGCCCACAAACATGGTAAATTTTAGCAATTTATCATAATCCTGTAGTACCTGTACACATGCACTTATGGACAGATGTTGTTAAAATTGCTCCTAGCAAAGAATGAAATGTCTGCACTGTACATGCATGTACAGCTAGGCATCCACAAACATTTTCATTATATTTCTGAAGCCTGTAGTAAGATCAGCATTAAATTATATATATATATATATATATATATATATATATATATATTTATATACATATTTCTACATGTTATTCATTGATTTTATTCCAAAGATATCATTTGTCAATAGTTATCTGTCAACTTGGGTTGTGTCTTACGAAAAATCAAATGACTGCTAAGTCAGTAATTTTTAAACTGTCTACTCACGTCTCCATTGCCAGCTGGATCTTTAAGGAAGGGGAACTCTGCAATGATGGAGGAGGCCATTGCCCCCTTCATGTCAGGGCCAGGTCTGATGACAAAAAATATGAGAATTGTAGTGAAATGTACATAAATCATTGCAAATGCACATGTGATACAATTCCCACACAAAGCACTGTGGTGTAGTTGAGCATTCCCCCCTCCCCCATAAAGTATATCCTATTAAAGCTTGTACATCATCTGCATTAACAAAAAGAGGCTAGTTTTCTCAGCACCAGACCAGGAACCTACAGGGAATCCCTACAAGGGTATCAAAAACAGGAAAAATCTGGGGGAAAGGGTATCAAATTGAGATGAATGATTATGTAATCCTTGAATAAATTTACCACTTAAGGGTATTAAAAACCAGACATTAAACATGATTCTCTGTTCATGAAAATGGAAGAACAGATTCTATTCAAGCACTAGGAACAGTGGAGAACCTGCATATCCAATTATGGGTATAGGCCTAAATAAAAAAAAAAATTATGAGTCATAATGATACTATCCTTGGATAAAATGACTTTTAGGGTTATCAAAATATGGAAGATCTTACACATTTCCCAGTCTAGGGTATATAAATAATAAGATTCCTGAAGAGGGAGAAGAGGGTTTGGAAATGAATTGGACATGAGAAATTCACCTACGTGAAGATACAACTTTAGGTAAAAAAAAAAAAGGTCTTGTAAAGTGAATGTGATTATTTGTTAGAAGAAATGAGAAGAGAAACAAAAAGAATAGGAATGCAAAATTAACACAGACAGAAGCAAGGTAATATTAGGATGCCATTGCAAATGGTAAAATGTCATTACCTGAGGCCATGTAAGTCTACTAGATGCTCTGTACACATATTGCAGATGACACGAGTGTTGTGTGGCGTGCAGACTTTCATTCGAGTTACTTCCTCTAACGTTTTCCTCCCTTCCAAAGATTTCTTCAGAATTTCACCCACATCCTGTAAAATATTCAAGATTGCATGAGTTTAAAAAATGGTGTGTGTGTGTGTGTGTGTAAACATCATGATACAGGAGGCAATTCATTTTTTCTGGCATATTTCAACTTCTTTCGAAATATTAGCTAGAAGAGAATCTACAAATTATACAGTACATGTAATTTCAATTGGTTCTGCGTACAAGTACTATAATCAGTAGCATGATCAGGGCTCAAAATAATAAGTAATTAGCACCAAGAATGGGCTTCCCAGCAGTGAAGGACTATTTTCAAGAGACTTTGACAATTAAAAAAAAAAAAAAAAAAAACAGAGTCAATATCATGACACCTCTGAATTCTGGTGTGATTTGAAATTCCAATGCTTATATATTCCTCCTCTACACACAACATAAGAAAGGCTGAATCTTAGAAAAATTTGCTCATATCTATACTGTGCATGATGACAAAAAAAAAAATTATTTTCACAAAGTACAGATGAGACACTATATACATGCACATACACTGTATGTAATAACATGAGTACATGTATATCAATATGACTGAATGAATTACATATGAAATGTGAACTTACGTATCTTACTGCTTTCTGACGTTTGAGTGGTGGCGGTGTATCACTGCTGCTGTTCAGATCCTGAACTACAGCTGATGAGCATGATGGTTCTTCTACATCTACTGGGATAGTTGAAGCCTGGGAAAGGTCAAAAGTAACTGATTCCATATCTGACAGCATCAGATCATCAGAAACTTCAGATGACTCCCAGCCCATCTGCATGTCTTTGAGTACAGATTCTGCAGCATTATTTGCTTCGTCCTATAAGGATGAAAATACACCACTCAAAAAGGGTTTAGCAATTCAACAGCAATGAGCTTATAATCATTCCTTTTTAATAAATCTTACTTGACATTAAAATTATTGGAATGAGTGTACAGTTGCCAGCACTGTATCCTCATGCACATTACTTTTACTGATACTTACACACTTTTGAGTTATAGTGCAAAATCAAATCAAGACAGTAATTTTTGGGTTGAATGACAGATTTGTGCATTGTGGAAAGTGATTCACAGAGAACTGTTTCCCCTCCATACTCATGATCATTGATCTGATAACAATGCCAATCCATTATGCAAAAATTTTGTACATGGTCACACACAAAAATGTTGTACACATTCCATGATTTCAGTATCATTAAAAAGGGAAATGAACTGACATTTTAATTGATGTAAACAATGCAATAAACAGAGAGATGTACAGCATGAAATCAAAACTGAAGTGCATAACTTGTATGCCTGGAAGAAGGGTGCAAGCCCTGCTCACAACCAAATGTTATGATCTTGGTGTCCTCTTAATAAGAAAAAAGATGTTCTTTCCAGCCAGCTTAATGAAAATAAATGCTAGTCAGTGAGAAATCATAAAAACTGAATGTATCTTCTGTTCCATTTCAATAAGTTTATCCTGTATAATGGTCATTAGTTTACAAAAAAAAAAAAAATTGTACCACGGTACTTACTTTCCTTTCATTTGATATACCAGTACATACATGTATAACTTTGTGTAGAAAGAAAGCACAGAAGTTTGAAATGGTTAAATTGAAAAATTGAAACTGAAGTGAGCATGTACCTGTAAGTTATTTTTGAAGTTTATTACTTTGGTCTAGTGATCTTTGTTGCAGTTATGACAGCATGTATCTGGTAGGAATGTACCACTGATGATCTGCACTATCATGACTCTTCACTGCATGGACAGGTCTGTGTTCAACAGGTCTTCAGGATTAAGCAACTGTAGAGAATCCAACTCCTTTTCTGATGCAACAAAGGCTTGAAAGTGATCATGAAAGTACTTTGTTTTCCATGGCTGGATCATTAGATACAGTCCATCTTGCTTTCTCATAATATAATCAATCCTTGAGAAAGATGGTAGTTCACCACACCAGTCAGTCAGTACATGACGTTGGGTCTGTATGTGTATCCATAGAATGTTACTTTATCACACAATTCTAGTAAGGTATCAGGTTCACAGCTCAACAGCCGACATACTTCTACCTCGCTCTCAAGATCACAAACTTTGACAAATTCTGATGTGTGGATGTATACACATTCGCTGTTGATGTGTTCTTTCTTGAGCATTCTGAATGCCTGTGCTTCCTGGTGTTTACGTGCAACTGTCTTGGCGATGTTCTTGTAATTATTACAAGTTTTCGCCCACTTTTTCAAAGGCTTGTGCTTTCCTTCTTGCCTCATACAAGCATACTGTGACAAAGGGCCCAGCTGTCTGATTGCCTTGGGATAGTGGAGGAGGTTGTGATGCTTGGGGAGGAGATGGTTATCAGGAAACAGTTGCAAATATAACTGATGATGCTCATTAATCCTTGACTGCAAGTAGTAGGTGACAGCAGTACTAATGTTTGGTGCTAAGACCAGTTGGTATATCTCCAGAAGAACTGTGAACAACCTCCAGTACTCACATCCTTCTTCAACTTTATCTCCCACAATCAGGGGTAAGAACTCAGCAAGACAACTCATCTGTGAAGCCTTTTGACCACTTGGTCCAAATGGATTGCTAAGGTGACTTTGAAGGATGGGGCTGGGCTTGTTTGCTTTTTCTGTTATACCATAGCTGAATGACTGAATACGACAGTTCAGTTCATCAAGGCTAAATCTTCCCTGATTTATGAGTTCTGAAAGTACAAGTTTCATCTCGATTGGAAGTAACCCTTCTAGGAAATCATGCATCAGGTCAGGAGCATAGTTTTGCGACACATGGTAATAGCTTAGTGTATTGAGAGCACACGACCTCCGAAGTCCCGTTTGAGAAACATCATTTACACTGATATCATAATCAATGTTTTCTTCAGTACGGAGTAACCTTTGATCAACAGCTACCTGTTTTCTGCATATTGCCTTGAGTGCTTTGCAGAACCGGCAAAAATAGTTGGCACTAAAACTTCCAGCAAAGCCGAGCATGGTATTGAGAGCTAAGTTATCACCGACTGCCTGGAAGAGTCGGGGACGTACACGGCCAGTGAATCCATCTGGACTATTAATATGAAGACCTCCTGTGAAGAGAACTTCAAGGTAATCCGAAATACGCTGAAGAACAACATTTACACCATATTTGGATACCAAAGAAGATTTTGCTAGAGCAACTAAAAGGACATTTTCCAGTTTAGCTTGGTATTTCTTGGGCAAAGAAGCAACAGTAACATAGATACCAAGAAGTTTGTGTTTCCCTTTCTTTGAACCTAGGGGGTTCGCTGTCTCAAAGTCATCATTATACAGCAACAATTCTATATCCACACAGTCTTGGTTTCCTTCACAAGCTTTGTAATATGATCCATCTCTGTACGTCTGAAGCACATCTTTTTCGCCAGCAGTGTCTTTTTCCTGAATGATGACTGACATATAGCCTGGTTGTTCCAAGAATACTTTCAGATTTTCACCGACTGGCACGTACTGAAAAGTTTCTTCAACTTGTTTCTGCTCAGTCCTTCCAGTATGTGTATTCAGACATTCTTTGTATACATTGCCAAAAACAATTTCTTCTGGCTCAATAAGAACATTACAGTTGCGGGCAAATTGGTTTTGTTTATGCTGAGTAGATAAACTGAAATGCTCAAAAGGATCTTTCACCATGTCAAGGACTGACTGTAGAGTGTCAATTTGATCAACTGAGGGTTTGATATCCTGAGATACGTCCTCGATGATGGGGGCTGACACTTGTTGAACTGCTTCAATTACATTAGTGAGCAGCTCTTGTGTGTCACAAATTATACTTTGCACTGTGGAGGATGGCAGGGATGAGCTTTTAAGTTTTGCTACATATTCAGAAACAGACTGTTTGATTGCTGATGAAATTTCCTCTGTGGGTTTTTCATTTGGAAGCACTTCTGACTGCTCTGATGCACTTTCATCACTAAAAACTGTGTTTCCAACAGAATCTCCATCACTGACATTTTCTACAATGGAATCATGATCTTGTTCCAAGTGCCGCTTGTAGCTGTAACCATGATAGAATGTTTTAAAACATTCTTGCACATGACAGACAAGTTTTGTTTTGGTCTTTGAGTTTATGTTGTGGATCTTTAGGTGGTTCCACAGGTCCACACTTCTTTCAAAGGATTTCACACATTTGCAACATGCAAACATTTTTGCAGGAATGATTTTTGAGATGTCCTTGGTCACACACTTGCCTGTTTCTTCCATTTTTCGAAATGGTGAACAAATTTAAGCCTTGGGCCCAATTGGGAGATCACATCCTTCACAAGACTTGCATCCAGCAGCTTGAATGCTGACAGGTCAATGCCACAATCTAAAACAAAAGAAAAAATATGGTAAATTCTATTTAGGAAAAAAAAGAGAAATGAATGATAAGTTGATTTGCGTGCTTTTATACAATCCATACTGTAAATTATCATAAACAGCAAAAAGCATTACTGTTCAAGTTTGTTTACCATTAAAAATACTCAAAATTGCCTTTTTGACATCCTTGTCATTTCAAAAATCATATGAATTATGATGCTGTTTTTCAAAATTGATTTGTGGTCTCCCCCTGCCCCCCTCAAAATATTACATCAACAATTTTCTTGGTTGATATAACCTCATGAAATGTATCATGTATTTTTGTTTTTAATTGTCGAGGTAGGCCTACAATTTTGTACATTTTTTGGAGTAATGCATGATTTGAATAAAAAAATTGAAATGTCAAGGCACTGTAAAAGCACACATACCGTACACACTAAACACACAAAGAAACACACTTCAATGAAGACAATATACAGTACATACAATATGCAACTAGCCGCTTTCCCCTTCCTTTATAGCCATTTTATAGCTCTTTTAATCTGGATAGGAAAAACAAAATGTGTGCGATTAGATTTTGTTTAAAGGGATTTTTTAAGTGTTTAAAGTCTGGGCAGTTTGTATTTCTAGTGGAATTCAGGGTATCATGCAAGCCCAATTCCCCCCCCCCCCCCCCCCCCCCCACGTCAATGGTACAGTCAAGGACATGTCATGGATACAAGCACTGGCAAGAGTGGTGCCTTGACTCTGTAATTTTTATACAGGTCTGGCCAAATTTGCATAAATTTCTGAATATGCAATAATTTCAACTCCAATGAATAAAGTTCTCATGATTTATTTCAGGATAGATATGAATATTTGGTTGAAGAAAACACACTTTTTAAACTTTAAAACATAAAAAAATTAATTGGTACCAGATTTTTTTTTTTTAACCCTGTCTCCTAATAGCACATAACATCCTTTGAAAAGCTCCATCACGATTCTCAAAACTTAAAAATCTCAACAACAAAAAAGAGAGAAAGCAAACATGTGTATTAAAGGGGTAATATATAATAGCAATATTTGACAATATACCCTTTACTTTTATGGATGGATTCAAGTTACATGTTGGTAAACCCCTACAGCTATCAACTGCTCATTAACTCACTGATCGTAATACATGTATGTAAGAGGATGTCAATCATGTAAGTCACGAAACTGCATAGTTGATGTCAAGTTCAACCTTGCTGTGTTCATATCTATTTCAGATCATGTATTAACATATTATTTGAGGAAAGTGAAGAACGATAAGGGTTTATGACCATAGTGTAACTCCAGTAACTTCTTCCAAAAAGAGAGTGGTAAATGAATGTATACATGTTGAACAGCCACCCATTTTTTTTTTGTTGTTGTTGTTGTAAAGGCTGATTAGGTAATTATCTTTGAAAATTATAAGCTGGATAAGACTTAAGTTGTTGCACAATAGTCTACTGAGTCTGAAGGAAAAGATAGCAGACAGCTAGACAATAGGATCTACAGGATGTAACTTACTAGTACAATTGTAACTCTAAGTTAGAGTTATATTCTTGGTCTACATCATTACATGTATTTAGTTGGAAGGTTTCAAACTGTGTCTGTTCAGCAGATTTTTGACATTTTGGAAATGTGTCTTGAGGTAAATCTAGCCAGATTCCCAAAATGTCAAATTCCACAGAACAGACACAGTTTGAAGCCTTTGAACTAATATGAAAATGATGTAGGCCTAGACTCTACTGCATTATTTCACCTCTTTGACATTGTTACAAAATGTTGTAATCTGTGCATCCAGACCTCACACAAATCAAAGGCAAGCCAAGGCTTCAAGCAAACCAGAAAACAGTAGAAATACCATACTGTCAGTAGACAGTAGTATCTAGACTAGGCCTATAGCATAGACTATAGATTTCTATCAACTTGTCCTACTCTATACTTGACTATAGCCTATGAAGGCTTAGTCTGACAAAAGTAGATCTAACACAGGGCTGCACACTAACCCATTTTTTCTACTGGTCCGGCCTGTCCATCGGACCAGTAAGTACCCAGTCTTTCCATTTTTTACTGGTCCATTCCTGAAAGAGTTACTGGTCCGACAGTGATTTTTACTGGTCAGGGACCGTCGGACCAGTGCCAGTGTGCAGCCTTGTCTAACATTTAACAAGTAAACGTTAGGCCTATCAAAAACCCTAATCTAAAGTACGGTACTGTACCAAGTTCTTGCACACATGCTTATCACGATTATGCCGAGTATTGGACCTGTGTCAGTGACTAGGTCGAACATGGGCCAAGCGGCCGGCCTTTGAAGAGCCAGCCGCCGAGGGCCGGCGCCGGCCGCCGAGTACATACGCTTGAAGTGCAAAGCCAGCTGCTGTGCGGCGCAGGCAAGGTCAACTAGTCGTAGGTACCACTTCCGAACGGTACCATCAACTAACTTGAAGCACCTACATTATTGGAAACAAACATACTGGTAATTTATACTTACTTTTAAAGTTGGGGATTTGGTCAACAAGACCCCATTGACGCAGCAAAAAAGCAACTTCGCTGTCCGCCATGCTTCGTGCTCTGTCGATGTCGCGTCGAAGTACAGTACAGACTACTACATTAAGTAGTTGGTATGCGCATGCATGCACGTGCGCGCGCAAGTGTAAAAATGACCCACCAGTCATCCGCGTGTGTCCTTTTTACACCTAACATAGCAATATCGCGACTGGGCTCGCCTGGTACAGTGTAAACAGCGAGAGTGTAAAATGCAGTTTACTCCGAGTTGAGTAAGATAATGGAGCAAACCTTACTCACGAAGAAGAGCAAAATGAAAGTATGTAAATATTGAGTAAAGAGGGGTAAAAAGAACGAGTTTGCTCAATAAAGGCGAATTTACCGCTGTTAAATGTTCAATCTTGCTCAATATTGAGCACTCTTGAGTTTACTTTAGCAAAATTTTACTCCATGGATTTAGAGTGTATCCTCTGTAGAATAACAGTTTAAAAAAAGGAGAGGGAGATGGGGATGGGGCGTGTGTGTGTGTGTGTGTGTGTGGGGGGGGGGGGGGGGGGGGGCTAGTGTGAAGCATTGCTATGCGATCGATGCTAGGAAAATTGCGTCCCGTGTAGCTTTGGCGCGTACAGAAGACATTCGCGACGGAAAAAAATCCGTGACCCGGTTATGTTACGTCAATTATCTCGTGACACGATCCATTAGCAAGCCCGGCATGACGGGACGAGTACGGGGAGGAATGCACTTTCGCCCGAGGGGGAATCGGCAAGACGACATTGTATTCCCGTCACAACAATGAGGGGATAATAGCTGTATCATGACGATCATTAGCCAAAGAAAAATGCAACAAACCATTACAATATTACCCCTGGTGAACGCCCTCGCACAAACAGACCTCGCTGTGGACGCCACGAACCCATAGAATCAATAGGTCAGGTAACCAAAGGTTTCAGGCATTGCCCCTGACAAAAGTTTGTAGCTGTCAGAAGGATATGCGATGATAAAAACTCTTTGTTGCGTGATTTACAGCGCAGGAACATTACGTTTTTTACGAGTTCGAATAATATATGCCGATTTTTCAACTCTACAGACGCGCTCTGTCACGCGTCCTTCATTGAGAAGGTTATAATAGCGTCGGCAGTGCGCGTTATTGGAGGGAAGAAAGAGAGAAAAAAGCCGCGAAAATCGAAGCCACTCCTTCCTCTGAGAAAAAGATAAAATAGCTCTCAATACAAAGAGATGGACAAATCAGACGATAACGACTTTATAGTAGTGACAAAATTAATTTTCGTGTATACAGAGATATCCCATTGGTAGGCAATATTTGGATGGACGAATAATATCTCGTGTAAATAGAGTCAGAAAGGTTTCGACATGAATGGATTGAAAGAAAGAGGGAGATGTAAGAAAGAGAAATGTGGAAAGATAAGTAGGGGAAGAGAGAGAGAGAGAGAGAGAGAGGGAGATAGAGAGGGAGAGGGAGGGAGAGAAAGTAAAGTGTTGAGATAGTCTAGGTGTCTCCGTTCTCCGTGAACAGGTAGAATATAGACCACTTTACCATGATCTACAGTGAGTAAAAAGCTTGAAGATTTTGCTGTGTGTTATTTTGTTCAAATAAAGTGCATTCAATGCGCAGTACGTCACAGAAAGTTTCAGCAAATGAACAGCCTGGTTAAACTTTGACTTTGTTTTGTTGTACGGGGGGAAAAGTACTTTGACTGGGCGGAAGTGAACTCCAAATCAACCACAAATCTCAGGGCATGCATTTAACATAAAGATCTATCAAAACATCGCTAAATCATTTCGCTTCAAAGCGCTTTCTCCATCGAAATAATCCCGACATGCCAGGCAAAGCGAGAGGTGATTCAACATTGTTCGCATCGATTAAATTGAAATGCCGTTGAAAAGAGAGAAGAAATACGCTCCAATCGAATTTTATATCATGTATTCCGGAGCTTCTAAATTATTGAAAGTTCTCCGTAAGCAAAACACAAGTCTCATCCGATGTAATTTTGAAATATATCAATATGAAGTATTCTATCAATTCCTCCTCTTTCATTCCCCCAAGTGGTATAATAACTTTGGCAGCGATAAATGCACTATACCTCGGATTACAATCGACAGTCAATCGCAATTGAGTGGTAGTAGAATAACTATTCGCGGGGAATATAACAATATGAAACGCATATTTGTATGTTTGAACGAAAGAGAAGGGAATATAAAATTCTTTTAAATGGACATGCGTCGTTTAGTAGCATTTGGATGGCGCCTGACGGTTAGTATGTCTAGGCTATTAGTCTGCCGCGGATCGCGTCCGGTATTTATGCTACTTCTCCGCCCCACTCCAACCAAACACGATATTGATGCTCTCGATGCCTTCGTCTTGTCGTAGGATAGGCAGCGTCGACGGGAGAAACGAGACGGGATGTCCTCGTACTTAATGAAAAGGTAGAAAAAAATCCCCAAACAAACTAGAAGTTCGACGAGAGAAGGAGATAGGGGAAAAAGGACACTTTCTTCTTTAGTCACGTTATTATGTTATCATACACAGCGAGATCAATTGTACGTTTGTGTTCATCTCAAGAAATTTCATCATTAGCCCCCAGCGTCTTCGGACGACATCGACGTGGCTCGTTAGATGGCGTTTTACTGCCGTTTATGTTTTGAATCATTGTCTGAAAAAAAAAATAGAAAAAAACGACACAACTGTCTCTGCAGAAAATTAGTATTTAACCGAGACTGTTCGGCACCATTCGACTGTTCAGTATATTTCCTTGTCCCGGAAATATACTTGTTGACACAATTATACCACGGAGCTCCATGATTATGCGTTACACTAAAATTAGATGGAGTTATTACATTCAAAAGAAAAAAAATGACAGTTCCGCAGCGAGAAAATTTGGATTACCGTTTTTTAATCTAGCATTATAAATTGTATTTGTATTTTTGTTTGTATCTTGGCGGAATATTTGTTGGAGGGCAGAACGATTTCTCCCTCTCGTCTCAGAGATGACAACTTATGGGTATGAATCTGTGAGACTACCCTGGTTGACTGGGTGGCGCACAAGGTCTGCGCTAGATCACGTGCTTGATATGGCAGGCTCCAAGGAGCTTAAGAGTGCACGTGTATCGGTGGACCTCGAAGATGCGTAGCCGATCGGGAAGCGGGAAGACACATCGAGGATGGCTTAACATTAATTTGACTCGATCCCCACCACCATCATAACGTCTGTTACTATCAGTAAGTATGACTCCGCCATCGCCGGGATTTTGACGGAGTGCGAAACCGTTAGTTTGGAGCCCTCCGGCGACCGGGCAATTTAGCGTGTGACCGTGAAGTTGCACTCTTAATTATTGTGGAGAAGTCTCCTTCTGGACGGCTAATAGTCATCAATGAACATTTCCCGTTTGTGACTTTCATTCGTCATACTTTTCATTTCTATGGTGGGACGGCTGTGCCTCTAGAACAAGAAAAAGTTCTGACTTTCGTTACCACTACCAGTCGTTCGTACAATCGCTGCCACCACATGTATTTGCTCTCATTGTAGCTGTTGCTGCTATTGCTACAACAGGATGTCTGTCGCCCTTGTGCTTCCGCATCCATGTGCTCTATATACAGAATTAACGATAACAAACGTGACTGCAACCAAGACCATCATTACTACTACTACTACTACTGCTGCTGCTGCTGTTGCTGCTGCTACCACTACTACTACTACTGCTGCTGCTACTACTACTACTATTACTGCTACTACTACCACTGATACCACAACTACTACACCTACTATTACTTTTAGCACTCCCACTTTTACTGATTCTACTATTGTTACTATTACTGCTACTTTCACAACCATTACTTCTATTAGTTCTTCTACTTCTACTTCTTCTACTTCTAACTCCCTCTAATTGCGCTACTGCTGCAACCACTGCTACTATACTTCTGTTACTACTATAGTACTACTATAACTACTACTATTAGTACTGCTACTACAACTACTAATACTCTTACTTCTTCGACTGCTGCTGATGCTACCACTGCCACTACATGTATTACTATTTTTTTTACTACTATTGCCTTTACCACTACTTCTACTTCTACTACTTCTACGTCTACTACTCCTAATTCTACTTCTACTGCTACTACTACTTTTACTTCTACTACTACTACTGCTGCTGCTACTACTACTACTAGTAGGCCCTACTACTACTTCTTCTACTACTATTTCTACAATTACTCGTACTAAAATATACTGTCGAGTCGGTATAGTTAACCACTATCAACTGAAATACCAATTCGTTATTTCACACAGCGCAAACTGCGACGAAATAATGATATGCACGCTCCACTCTCAGTTGATTGTAACATGCGGGCAGGCCAACTATAGCAATTCAACAACCAAAAGGAGATCGCTATTCGATTAGCGGCCACCCCTTCGCTCCTTTTTGTTTGCCACAATGCCTAAAACATATACCTAAACATCTGCTAGCTATCTTCCAATAGAACAACCTGACCCTTCGGTCGAATGTCGCGCAGCGCGCATGGCAGGGGGGTAATTGCGACCCCACCCCCACTGATCTTATGCCATATTTCCACTAAAACTTTGGTATAACGGTCACGTGATGTTTTGCCTTGATGGCCCCATCAGTTTTTCTAATATAAAAATGTATCTTTCCCAGCTTCTGTAGTCGTGGACCCCGTTCTCTCAGCCTTATTATATCGGCTTAATAATCACCAGTATAATCGTAGATATGTTATTATCATCACCATGACTATAAACGTCACCATCCCCATCATCACTATCATCACTATAATTACATAATCACATCGTCACCATCACCATTATCACCATCATCACCATTATCACCATCACCATCACCATCACCATCACCATCACCATCACCATCACCATCACCATCACCATCACCATCACCATCACCATCACCATCACCATCACCATCACCATCACCATCACCATCACCATCACCATCACCATCACCATCACCATCACCATCACCATCACCATCACCATCACCATCACCATCACCATCACCATCACCATCACCATCACCACCATCACCATCACCACCGCCACCAACATCACCACCACCACCACCACAACCATTATCATCATCATCACAATCTTTGTCGTCATAATTACGACTATCTTTATCGAGGCGCCATCTTCAGTCTCAATATAATTTCTCACCGTCATTTCCAGTCCTGTCGATCACAATTCTCACCACCGAAGGAATGCTGAGAAGTAAAACACAGGCCTGTATATCACGTTTCCATGGTTTCCTTTAAAAAAAAGTGGTGCTGGTTGAGGTGGTGACGGGGTGGGTTGGAGTGGGAGGTATCGAGGTCTGTTATCGCAGACCTGAACAACTGTGATGAAGTGTGCGAGGCTTTTACATCTTGTCGTTGGTTATCCCAGCGTGCACTTGATTGAATCACAATTGAATTGTAATGCGTGTCATAGGTGGCAATTTTGCTTACTGTGCACTGCGCCGGTTACGATACAGTGGTTCAGCTCGCTTTGTCTTTTTGACTTGTCGACGAGACAGTCGCTGAAATGACTTTCTCTCCCACCAAAGAGTTAAAAAAAAAGTTTTCTTAAACTTTGATGTCATCATTCCAAGTCTGTCACAACGCTCCCCGAGGATTTCCACCTTGCTTTCACTGCCAAGTTTTTATCGTCGTTTTCGAAATCGGGAATATTCCGACAACGCCTTCAACAACTTGAAGGACAAAAGTCACTAACCTACCGCATTGACCATTTCGAGCTCAACCATTGAAATGTGTGAGAAAATATTAAAACAGTTTGTTGGGCATGTATTCCTCTCTGTTTCAACAATTATTTAGTAAAAACAACAACAACAACAACAACAACAACAACAACAACAACAACAAACAACCCAACAACCCCCAAACACCCCAATAAGAAAACCAAAACCGCCATGAAGAAGACGAATTCGGCCCCTTTGTGGTTGTTCCCAACCGACAACCGCTAGGTCACAACTTTCACTTCGTAGTTGTGGTGTTTTAGGCTGCCTGATGTAGCAGACGCCATTAGTTGTCTGCACGGCGCACCAGGCGTCAAGAAGTAGAATTGGAATTCATACGTCATCATTAATTCTTTCCTCTCTTTCAAACTGGCATGGCTGTTAATCGGCATTTCATTAACAAACGATGAAAATGCAGAAGTTACATTTGTATTTAACAATGCATGCTAAGTTTGCAGTAAATCGAGATCGATGATCACGCAGATGAGGAGACATAGGAAAAGACAACTAAACTAACTAAAAAGCACACTAACGAACGATATAGGAAACAGAAGAAGATACGAATATATGGAAGATAGATAAATAGATAGATAGGTATATAATATATAGTGAGAGAAAGAGAGAGAGAGAGAGATAGAGGGAAGATGTTGGATTAGATGAAGAGAACTGCCTTGATTTGATGTCGCGACGACAGTCTAAGGTTATAGACGAGAAAGGAAGTGTCATCGCTGACCTTTCATTAACGCATCGACCCCCGATCATGAGATTAGGTTTTTAATGTCCTCCTCCTCAGTACTCGAAACATATTACTACAGTAGTATATAAGGGTGCCGTTTTCCGCTCGGCAAATCTTCTTAAGTAGGCTTCAGACGAGAAGGATGATGAATAACCGAATCGCGAGCGTCCGCGAATTATTCCAAACCTACATCTTTTAGGCACACACACAAAACACATAGTACACAAATACACACATAATATTCCCTCTGCAGGTTCCCCGTGCTCGATCACCTCCCCCCCCCCACCACACATACACACACACTCTCCTCCCCTCCATAAGAATGAAATTCGAGACGAGAATGTTCAAGAATTAGGTCAAAGCTCAGTACATTGTCGTCTCGGAGGCTACTCCGTCAAGGGAACGCAAATCGATCGAACACAAGTTGAGGAATAAGTCAAAGCCACAGCCGCGGCTGAAGATGAACCACTGAAGCCCCGAGTGAACGAGGCTAATTGGTAATTACCTCCGGACTCTGTCTGGTCTTCTTCGAACGTTCCTTTTTTCGGCAAATTTGGAGTAAAACTGGACCATTTTTCGGAGACTTTGGTGTAATTATTTCGCATAATTGCATCGTCGCCCTCAAGAGTGTATTCCCTTTCAAAAAAATGAGTCAGCTATTTGTCAGCTTTGATATATTTTGGAGATTTTTTTTTTCTTTCCACAGATAATCGTCGCAGCTGTGCGATTCGGAAGACATCCACAAATCCTCTTTTTTTTACGCTATTAAGAGTCCTCTCGTTAAATCTTTCATTTCTCTTCTTGATTTTTTTTCCATGCTTTCGTACAAAAAAATAATACCAGCCTTTCTTCCTATCTATCTGTCTGTCTCTCTCCTACCCAATATGTCTACGTGCTTATTTTTTACTATCGCCATCTTTAAAGATTCGATGCTTCTTCAAGTTGAACTGAAGTCATAACTTCGGTACGACATTCACGCAGCCAGCTCCTGTGCCGCTGCTTTGCGCGCACCGTTTTTGTGTAATTAAGTCATTTCCGCGGCGTAGAACTGGCGGCTGTTACAGGCGACTCTGATCCCAATGGCATGGAAATGGCAGTCATCGTTTGCTTAAAAAATTCTGTATTTTCTTGGCATAATTACTATCAATTCCCTCTCCTCTTCTCTCATGTTCTCGCTCGGCTAGCAACCAGCCAACAGTTCTCTTCTCTCCCTCTCTCCCTCTCTTTAATTTTTTTCTCTCTCCCTTTCCGTCCCCACGTCCGATCGGCAAGTGTCGTCCGAAACACTGGAGGCGGAAGAAATCAAATTCCAGAGTTTGACTCATCGAACCCAACCGACATATGATATGATAATGTGACAAAAACTAGATCCAGTCCAATGTATTGCAACCTCACTTTACGTTTATGTGTGTGTATTTGTATGTATGTATGTATGTATGTATGTATGTATGTATGTATGTATTTATCCATTTATTCATTCATTCATTCATTCATTCATTCATTCATTCATTCATTCATTCATTCATTCATTCATTCATTCATTCATTCGTTCATTCATTTACTTATCATTATTTTTGTTATTATCTCTTTTATTTTTTTTTCTTTAGTGAGCGTATGGCAAAAAGCTACACACGACGTGTCACGGCGAAAAGTTCACACTTGTAACATAATTATTATAGATTATTGTCATAGCACTGCCGAAATTGTATCACAATAAGTTGACAGTTCTTCTAACTTCCTTAGTATAAAGTTGTCATTCAATCTATCTGAAAAAGTAGACTGAAATGTAAGACGAGACCATAAAGTAATCGGAAAAGATGCTTGCTCCCCTTGCCATCTTCAAATGTATTCGTACGACTCAGATTTCATCACGAAATAGGCCTACTTGTCCAGACGCCATACAAAATAATGCAATCACGAATACACTTTAGACCTATATCAAATATGGTAAATTCTGAAGAGAAAAGAAAAGGACCACCCAAAACAATGACAACACCCAAAGACTCATGTTTGCAAACTCTTCTAACCAAAGAACGATCTGCAACCCAACAAACGCCAAAACAAGCTAACACCAAGTCAACAAACACCAGACTAACAAACAGACAAATCTAATGGCTTCATCAACCAATTACTGACTTGCCGAACAGACATTTCTTTCTACAGGTTTTTCGTTCTACAGTATATGCTCGATTTTAGTCAGAATTTTTCCCGTACCTAAACTTCCGCGTTCGCTGGCCGCCACGAATTTTCCTTTCTAAAAATGAACGTAAACCAAGATGGTTTGTGGAGTTCACACGTACCATGCTTGTGGTAAGATCATTCAACTTTTGTCTGACTGTCATAGGAATACATCTGCAAAGTGTTCGTCTGACGTGGACACAAACGTCTGAACACCAGACTAATTCGACGTAGACCTTGAGCTACGTTCGAAAGTGCATTCACCTCGGCACCAAGTGTACGACGCGCCTAATGGGAAACATATTTCACTCGTTCACGGACAACACACAAAATACATCACAGTTGGGACTAAGCGCCTGTGTCTGGGTTTGCTGTCTCGTTCTCGTAGTCTCCGGGAGCCGACGGTGTTTCTCTTAACAAACATCAGCCTTTAGTTCATCAGCTTAGAGTTCTCCCCTATGTAATACAAGTCATCTTAGGCTCAATGCCCTTTTGATGGTCACGTCACTCCTCAATGTTTTTGGTGTAAAACTGAACTGTCTACTCCATATGAAAACTAAAGAAAACGACGAAAAAGTTCAGATGTTAACGTAGTAGCCCCGGACTCCGGCTTCACGAACTCGCGAGGCAAGTCTACGCTAAGTAGCTGCGTCAGTATGACGACGGAAATATCGTTATTAATTGCGATCGCGAGAAACATTCATCGCACCGAAGACAATATACACGACTACTGTCGCTGGGGAGGAGGAAGAGGAAAAGAAAAAAAAATAGAGGGAGAGAAAGAGTTTAATTCCATTTTTGCCACACAAGACAGACATCGTGTAAGCTTTCTGGAGCCGAATGCCTGTGACAGAGCTTGGCAGACTGAGACAATAAACTCGGATCCCCCATGGGCTCATCTTTTAACTAAAATTCATTTCGGCTGTTTGCAGCGACATCTTTTGTTTCTCCTTCCCCGTCGATGCGGGGAGGGAGGAGGAAAGACGGAGGGTCTGAGTGAATGGACTTTGGGTGGCGTCGTCAGGAACAGAACTTCGAATTCGATGAGGACAAAAACCATTAGATCACAATCAAACCATCAATGTTTACAGGCAACAAGTATAAATCATGAATATTTTCCTCTGTCAAAAGTAGTTAGACAGAGTGCACTCCATTTTATGTATTTATTTTCCTCATTTTGGAGGCTGGTTATATTGCGTGGGAACGGACATCGAGAGTTTGCCCGGAAGACCGTCGGAGGGGCAGGGGGGGGGGGAAAGGGGGGTGGGGGTGTGGATTAGTACGAACATTGAACAAATGCAAGCCCTCACTGCGATTAAAGCAGTTGATTCCGTGTCTTCTTATTATACCAGTGGCTGCCACACGGACCTCGCTAGGACAGAAAAACGAAGTAGAGAAAACTTGCTGTTAACTTGGCAGAAAGTTGATTCACCGAGTGTCTTTGTTAGACAGCTGTTGGCTACCTGATAGCAACAGCTTGGTACACAATAATTATGAGACATGAACATCATGTTGTACATGGGAATTAGTCTTTCTTCCGTTCTCTTTGAATCAAAGGTTCCAGTTATCAAAACACTATCAAAATCATACAAATAGTCTACAGTAGTTCACCAACAGTTTTCATAACCGAAGACAGTGGACAGGTGCTCCAGACTCATACCCCTTTCTGTGCCAAGAACTTTGGACAGTGCGTACAATGCTATGTGGGTTTCTATGCCAATCCGTACTCAAAGCAAACAAAGGGTTAATACAGTAATTAAAGATCCAAGGATACGAACCACGGCCTTTCGGACATTCCTTCGGCATAATGATGTACCCATGAACTCAATTAATTGTGCCCTTCATGGCACAACCTGTATTGATGGGGGTAGACCTGGGTTTGCTATAGGAAAATAGTGATGCAGCGCCCCTGTCGGAAAACAGTGCTAACGCTGAAGAGACTACCATTTCTACAATCTTATATAGGATCCTAATAACTATGTCATGACCCATTTCCTTTAATCCACCTGTTTTCCCAAGTTCATTGTGCACGTCAATTGTTTCGCAGGCTGGCTGTTCAAGGAGTTTGGGCTGTTATGGTTCACGTAACGCACTTCGTAAAATCAGGGAGGTGAAACCTCTTCCACCTCCGTGGTGAAATCAAGTCTCTATAGAGTTTCCCGTATTTCTCGTCCCCTCCGCCGCCATCCGAAAAGTGGAAAGCCTTTTCAATAATTATATAGTGTACAAATCTATGTAAATCATCCTGTATCTTGATTCCTTCTTCAACCAACCATATCAGCAGTAACAAAATTCATTACCTTGCAGAGAGATGGAATTGGTATTACACATCTCAACTTTTCAGCAACGAGAGAGCTGGTAGGATCTTTGGTTTATATAATATTCTTGATGACTCATCCTGTTTGGTGTGTGAGCACGGCTTAACCGTATATATCCTTTATCTCCTTTTATATTTCTCTTTTGTTTTTCATCCAGGATGTACGTTCGGAGCAGAGTTCTACAACTTGGAAGACGAGTGGCATCCGAACCTTGGGGACCCGTTCGGAGAAATGGTTTGCGTCATCTGCCAGTGTCTTCCGGTAAGTCAGCTGATTTTTACCAAAATTTGAAAATCCGTTACAATTAATGAACATGATTGCGTTGGCCGAATAAGAGACGAACTTGATGTGAGCAAGCAAACAACGTATCAAGTAGACCCAAGGATATAACAGCTGCGAGAATAAGAACATACGGACATAATATACTCTCAATAAGTGTGCGATATGTTTCTCTCTCTCTCTCGGAATTCCCGCATCGGGGGAAAAACAGAAAAAGAGATGAATATAGAACAATGCAGCTTGCGGTCAGACGCATTATTTGAACTTGGAACTGTGCGCTGGAAAGGATAGGGGCCTAGTTATCCTCATGAATAGATCAATACATAGATAGAGAAGTAAAATGAATGAATGAATGAATAAATAAATAAATGCGCATGTATTTGTAAAGAGAGGGGAGGGGGAGGGGGAGCATTTAATGCAGTGAACGTGGTGAAAGGTCCAACGCAACCCTTGGCGCTGCTGTAGTGATCGTAATACATATCGGATGAATGTCCTCAACTGACCAGCCTGCTCTTTTCTCTATATGTAGCTCGACATTCCAGGGACTGCACAGGGTAGTTCTTGACATCATATTGGTAAAAATACCTCCATTTGATGACTTGTCGCAAATGTTCGTTCCTTCAGTTGCGATGCTGACAGTATTTGAAGACATTCCATTTCATCACGGATTAGAAAACTGTTCATGTTTCCAAAAAGACCTGCCAACCAAAGGAGAGGAGAGGGAAAAAGAGAACCTAGTGACCTTTTGACCTCCTCACTTGAACTTTTAATCAAGTTCAAAATCGTGCATGCCCGAACGCCTTCTTAATGTTCCGTTCGGGTTTCCTCATTTCCAATCATAATTTTTCTCTCCGCGAGTCAAGTTTGTTACGTGGGAAACAATTTCCTGGGCTTTCTATTATGAGCCTTGCGCCAATATACTGACTACAACTAGGCTCGTGCATGCATGTGTTTCCAGCATTACATGAAGAACGGTGATCATATTTTCATTTATTACACTTGAAACCAACGTTCAGGAACAGCGAAAACGACCGAAGTGGGTATAGTCTGGAATGTTACTTATCGAACAATCGTAGTTAATATCTGTTTGAATAACATTTAACTTTGGGTATATCATTTATACATTTACACTGATTTAATAAAATCACGTCCAACAGAGGGGAATAGAGTGAAAGGAGGGAGAAATGACCAAGGTATAAATATATACAAAGTAGAGAAAGAAGAACCAGGGCTGACGTCGGCAATTGTCTCGTAACGCCTCACGCCCATTTTTTTTTTCCGACCGTACAAGAGCTTGCCGAGATATATTTCTGATTTTGCTTATATCTCGGTATAAATCCACAGCTGAAATTTGTGATTTTACTTTTTTTGTGGTAAGAAATGCTGGAAAATGTAACCAATATGGCAGACGTTGACGCTACAAGGATATTTTGACGCTAATTGTGAGAAACTCTGCAAACGTACTGCTCGTGAACTGCCTCTCCCATTATAGGGCATCAAAGAGGATCCAAATTTGAAACAGAACCGGAGAAGATTTCGCTAAAAACACTTGAAATCGGGTTATAATGATGATGATGATGATGATAATAATAATAATAGTAATAATAATGATAATAATAATAATGATAATAATAATACTAAAAATAATAATAACAATACAGACTTATGTAATTTACAAATTAGACTTTCACTTTCAAGTAATTTGCAAATTAGTCTGTGACTTTCATACTTTATTAATTAATTTGTCTTTGTCCTTTCCACCTAGATCTTCATCACCCCTCCGTTTTTTTTTCTATCATCATCCATGCCTTGTATCATCTTTTAGACACCGACACACGCAGCCAATCAGTGCACAGACCGATTGCATACAAATATAAAACTTTCGTCCTATAAATGTGAACGCACGTTATCCCTGGATACGCGCTCGTCCCTTGACGACCGTCAACGACTACTTATATGGCGCACGCGCAAAAAAAAAAGCAACAACGACAATCCTAAAACACGTGTGAGAGGTATTCTGTCAGACGGCGCATTTTCCCCTTATTACATTTTTTTTTCTTATTTCAGCGCTCACTAGGAGGAGAATGGATTTAACAACAAGAAAATCGGAAGCCCGGAATTGTATTGCTTCCTTTTTGGCGATTCACCTTTCCCCGTATTCTCCGCTTCTCTCTCGCTTTTGATGTAATCTTCTTCCATATTCTCTTGCTGCTTAGACTGCTCGGAAGATTATGAGTTAAATCAGGGAGTTCTCTCCCACCTCCCTGGTTAAATCGATATGCCGGCACAATGCGAAGAATGGGAACATGACAGGTTTCAAACGTTTTCACATCTGAAGGAGACCGATGCCCACTTCTTGGTTGACGCGGCAACAAAACGAAACAAAATCCAAACATTAATTGTCTGGGCGCTGTCTTCGCCATTCCTCCCCCCTTTTTTTTCTAGATTTACTTATTTCTGAATTAAGAAACGTTCCTTTCACTACGAGTTCCTTTTGTAGTCTGCAGTGGATTTTGAATGGGATAAGTCAAGATAAGAACTGCCGGAGTTAAGGACAGCAATTGGGCACGCTGGTGCATCACGCGTTGGTACATCTCTGTTTGAATAGTTCCTATGGTTTCTTGCACCAAAACAGTGATTAGCACCAGACTTAGACATCAAAAATAGACCCAGTCCTATTTGGATTCCCCACACTAATGATATTTGGCGGAGAAAAAAAAGAAGAAAAGACAGAAAGAAAGAAGGTTATGAACTGTCGTTCACTTTCAATACGTTGCCTGATTGGTGGAGAGTGCCACACGGTGAATGCTGTCGTGTCCATGCGCGCGAATTTGTGAGGCGTTATTGAGCATAAAAAAGAGTGGGAAAATAGGCCTACTTAGAATTCATAAGTGCAGTTCAGTCTGCATTCCCTCAATGTTATAATCGAGCGCACACCGATCAAATTATCGGTAGTCATTTTTCTGATACGTATTGACCCTGACTCTCCGGATAAAATTGAGGTGATCATCAGCTGTCATTCTTTGATCCTCCTCCACACTAAAACAAGAAGAAAGTGAGGAAACAATTTGCAGCTCTGTGACACTTTCAATCGTTCTAGAGATGAACCACATTCTTCTCACCCATAAAGGGGCGCGCTGAAGACTTGCCCGATACCATGACTTTGAGATGACCCCCATGCGAGGTTCGAGCGATTCCCGCCAAGAATACGTCTCTGAATGTCACTCTGCAGCCAGCCCTCGCTGTCGTCTGTCTCATCCATTGTCTCTGAAGATGTTCGATCGTATTTGAGGTGTCCTCCTCTCATTCTTTGTCCCCTTCTCGAGGCGACTGCAACCTCTAGAAGCCCACACCTGCGCGGTGATCCGGGGCTATATCTCTTGGCCTCCGAATTACGCTGGGCAAACACGGGACGTAAAAGGACATGGCCAATAGACATTCCTCCTTATCCCCTCCCATTCAACAACTTTCTGCCATGCCACACTCGACAAACATTTGACACCTATGTGCAGTTCGCTCGATGCTCACCTCCTTTTGTCGCCGCCCTTGTACAACCATAAACCCTAAACTTGCCAACTCTGTGCACAACGAAATGTACCCTGGTGTATTTCAGCTTCATCTGCTGTCTGCTTGTCTTTCAGTGAAGGCAAAATGCAACAAACACGATTACCAGAATGAGCAAAAGATCTCAAAGAAAATCCAGTCAGTTTTACTTATCGCAAGAGAACTCAAGGTACATGGATGTTGTCAAGAATGTGAAATTATCTCGCTCAAAAAGAAAAAGAAAAAGAGGAAGAGCAAAGAAGTAAAATCTCACGTCACCAACCCGATAAGATTGATCCCAATATTAAGACGAAGTAATAACCGTTCTAGACCCAATATGCGTGGATATATGTTGAAAGAAATCACGCATTTTCCGTTGGCATTGGGTAAAAACATATCGAAATCAAATCTTAAATTCCACGCATTAAAAAAAAAACCGAAAAAAAAACACCGAGAATTGTCGGCAAGTAGGTTTCGAGACGGCTCGGGAGAGAATTTTGCTTGGAGCCTTCCAACACGCGATTGTTGAATTTCTTGCATCAGTGGCAAAGTCTCAGTGCTTTCAAAAAGAAAAGTTCTCTCTTAGGCTTGAAACCGTTGAGAATGTCCCTACCTCGGGTCTTTACAGACCCGGTGACGGAAGCAAACTCAGTGGGAATGTCAGACGTCATTAAGAATGAATGGTAACCTCTTAACGTTCAGAAGCACTTGAAAGTATAAACTAGGTATACGGTATATGCCTCGGCTTTATGGTTAGTGTAAGTGCGCTTTGTGGGCTATAGATCGTTGCTACACTGGCATCCACGTCTTGTGCGAAGACACTAGCTCGTTGGGGACAATTTGATTTTGTCCTTCCTCCGTTACTTTTCAATAAGCCTTTTCAGACACGTAGCATACATCATGTGCTGTAAGGTGTTTGAATAATAAATATATGCAGTGTGTCATGCGTCATGACATACTTGTAGTAACAGAAGTATGTCGAGCTACCGGATCTGATTCTAGATTTCAAGAATCACATGGCTGTTTTATCTCCAGAGAATCAGATCGTAAACAGGAGCAATTAAGTTCAATCCTGATAAGAGAGTTTAAAGAGGATCTAATTCATAGTGTCATGATTTCGTTGAATTTCCAACCATTGAAGACTCACACTTTGAAGTAATTTCCCGTAATCAAGCCGATGGTGCCCGCACCCATCTCAAACTCTTTCAAAAACACGTCCATACCCACTTCCCATCGTGCTTCTCGTGAATTTTGCTGCATTCTCTGAACATTACGTGTATAAATATACATGCATGATATGCAGACAGAACATTCCATCAATCGGCAACGCCATAAATGGAAGCCGGAAATTTTTCACGGCTCCTGGCGCAGACGACGCGTCCGTTCCCGCCAGTTCTTGTCTGCCGCTTAGCTGAGACTGGTGCAGGGACCACATCACGCTTGTCACCACGCGTGGCTATGGTTGCTAATAGCTGCTAATTAATGTGTTGACACATATAGAAAGTATACACATACAAAACAAGCACACACGAATGCACAAATACGCAAACGAACACACACTCAGGTGAAAAAAAAAAAATCAAAACCAACACAGTAGGTTACCTCATGCTACAAGCAAAAGCGAAGCGTAACCCTTCTCCCTCTGGACTAATGAGGTCAATTACACTATTTATTTGTCCATACGAGGATCTCGTTACGAGCTCTTTAAGTCACCTGTCCATATTTTAGGGTTTGGGGTATTCATATACAAAACTTTGAATTCAGCTTGATGTTGCATTTGCTATCAATATGATGTGCAACCTCAGTCAAGGTTTGCAATCTTAAGGAACAACCGCAGTTATGAAGTTCACTTTGCAAATAGCAACAAATCCCCATTGAGCAAAATGTTTTGGAATTAATGTGGATGTATTACCAAATCGATGTATAGAATGATATCTCAGCCGTCTCGCGAGTGCACCCCTCGTTAGCTGCACCTGTACGAGATGCTTCAAATCCCATATCGGCGTATGTATTCACCCATTTAAGAATCTCCCGACTTTCTTTATCATTTCAACCGATAATGACTGTACGAAACACGCCATCCTCGTCATCGAGGATGGGGAATGGATGTGTCAAGCGAGATCTTTACCGTTTATTCTCATGAGGTGTAGACAGATAATGCATTATAGTGCGTACAAACGCTGATGCTAATGTTTCAGCAATGTGGAACAGAGATAGGGTTTAAGGTTTTGGGTGGTATTTAAAGACTTAATCAATACTGGGGGGGGGGGGGATCGAGGAACGGACGGATGGGAGGCTGCCACCGACGGTATGGTTTCAAACGAGGGATGGAAGCACCTTGTGTTGTCGAATGCAGTGGAATGCCAGCCACTTTGAGCTAAAAAATATTGAATAGGTCATCACCTCGAAAGCAAGTAATAGCATAGTAGTACCTGTAGTAGTAGTAGTAGTAGTAGTAGTAGTAGTAGTAGTAGTAGTAGTAGTAGTAGTAGTAGTGGTAGTAGTAGTAGTAGTAGTAGTAGTAGTAGTAGTAGTTGTTGTTGTTGTTGTAGTAGTAGTAGTAGTAGTAGTAGTAGTTGTAGTAGTAGCAGTAGTAGTAGTAGTAGTAGTAGTTGTTGTAGTAACGCACTACTACTACTACTACTACTACTACTACTACTACTACAGTATCACGTGACTTAATAGTTCAGCCAAGCTAGAGAGCAATGAGAAAGCAAAAAAGAAGGAAAGAGAGTAGAATTGGACATTAAAGGACAAGTTCACCTTCATAAACATAAGGATTGAGAGAATGTAGCAATATTAGTAGAACACATCATTGAAAGTTTGAGGAAAATCAGACAATCCGTTCAAAAGTTATGAATTTTTGAAGTTTTTGTGCAGTAACCGCTGGATGAGAAGACTACTGCAGTGGCCGAATAACTTAGATGTCACATGCGTACAACAATATAAGGAAAATATAAAGAGAATTTCACAAAATTCCATCTTTTGAAAAAAGTACACATTCCCCTGACTCGTTACCGACAAATGTTATGGGTAATATTATTCCCCCTGCCTTTAGAAAGAGGCTAGTCAAGTGCTCTTATATTATGCGAAAAAAGTGAAAATATGTTGAATTTTCTTTTACATTTTCTTTATACTGTTGTACGCATATGACTCACAAGCTGTAGTAGTCTCCTCATCCAGCGGTTCCAACACAAAAATTTTAAAAATTCATCACTTTTGCATCGATTGTCCAATTTTCCTCAAACTTTCACTGATGTGTTCTACTAATATTGTTGCATTCTCTCATACCTTAGGTTTATGAAGGTGAACTTGTCCTTTAAAAAAAAACTACCTTTGATTTTGGAAACGCAATATAGGGTAACATGACAGCCGATGGGCAACTCAAACATTCGCCTTGGTCTTGAGTTGTGTAGTTACGGCGTCTTTGACGTAACTCCTCTTGTTTCCTCTGTCTTTCAGATATTGCATGAGTGTCATTTGTCTTGAATAGAAAAAAAAATGTATTGCCAAATAATATCTCTAGAATGCCATCATAGGGATGTGAACGCAGAATGAATCTTTTGCTCAACAGGTAGCGGCCTTATATCAGTCGTATAACCTGCGCAATATCAAGATACATCGCGTGTACACGGCGCCAAGTTGAGGCACTGGATTTTCAACGATTAGGAGAGAGAGGGGAGGGGAGGGGGGGGGGGGAATTCACATAAAGTTCGTCTTTGAAGTCATTGGTAAATCTGGTTTACTAACCATATATGCTAACGACGTGGAAACAGCTACTTGTAGAAGCCAAGGACGGAGGGGGTTGTTTCCCCACACCCTTGGGGGTGTGACCCCACTTCAGACGATGCTCAGCGGCGTTGACATCCAACTGTAAACCAGCCTCTTCAACTTGTCTGTAAATCTCTTAACGCTAACGTAAACAAGTTTGTAAAGGGCGTCAGATGTAATAAATCGGGACCTTTCTTGGCAGCGAAATTCAAGTGTAACGAAAAAAAAAAAAAACCGACGCTTGCCTCCTTCATTGCGGAAGTTCAAAGACTATGTATGATACGATTATTTGAGATGAAGTGTTGATATAACGAATTCATGATTTACGAGTCGCGCGTGTGGGCATCCAATGAAGTACTCTCATGGAATATCAGACGCGATAACGCCAAATCATTTATAAAGGGAATGCCGGGGGGAAATAACACGTTCTCTAAAAGACCTCTGTGGTCATTTTCTTGGTGAAGTGTCACAGCTTCGCTGGTTTTTGATATGGAGATGCACTTTTGAAAAGCGATTTTCTGGAATGCCATCACGCTTGTCTTCCAGGGATGGTGGCGCTGGCGGAAAAAGTGCGAGTGTGACAAGTCTCCGGGAGTAGAGTCTTCTTTCTTCGTTCTCCTTCTTCACCCCACTCCCCACCCCCCCCCCTTAATAGCATGGGAGCTGCATTAGCGTCTTCAAGAGTGTGTGTTATAACAGGCTCTCTTCTTGACGTTGCAAGCACTAATTTTGGTGGACGTTTGTATTCATATTCAAACTCCCATCTATTAGTCAGGTTGGTTGGCGCTTTCATTAATCTACCAACAGATAAACCCCACCATTTCGCACAATCATTGATATCTTACGAGCAAATTACAGATCGATCTTTTTTTCTCACGAAATATGAATAAAGCCACGAGTAACGTAGATATCGAAATGAAGACCACCTTGTTAAGTGAATGCTGTCCACTGCACATAACAAGAAAAGGCGTTGATAATTTCCACGGTTGACGGAATGGCTGAGGTTGAAGTACACGTAGTTGGGAAGTTGAATGCTTTTAAGAAGGTGTTTACACGCTACTCATCATACTTACTTCCTGTCAATACAATACGTACGGAATGAATTCATAACAGTACACCGCCATCACATTGCTGTAATTATACAAAGATTAATAACACGTTACGTTAATTAAAAGTCATATTCCATTTTTTAATCAAAAAACATGTTTTTTTATATAATATTCTAAATGAGCTTTGCTCCTTGACATATGATCTTCAGAATGGAAATGGACACTGACAAGACTCAACAAATTAGAACACAATGGGCGTGATGGGGAGTGCAAGGAGATGCAGTCAACAGAAATAGAGATGATGAACATTAATTTTTCCAAGCCACACAGACATTAAAGGGACGTCTACCTTCTTGACTTTGAAAGACACGCAGAAAGTTTAACTGACCCCGACATTTTGTTGTTTTACAATACACCGTACAGAGTGGCTCGGAGATCATTGTCCACTGCCAAGAACACTTAATGACCCAACGAGGGTCATCTCGAATAAACTTCGTGAAACTTGGAAGGAAGTTTCCTGATTATGTAACATTTGGAAGAGAGAGAGAGAGAGAGAGAGAGAGCTAACTCTCTGTTCCTTTCTGTTTCCATGAACAGAAGCCCTACTGGGCTTCTTAAACACGAAACGGCCCACCGTGGTAGGAAAAAAGGCGGAAAAGCGGTGCGTTGCTAGGCAACGGCATGATTCTTGTCCCCTACGCTAAATGCCACAGGACAATGCCTCAGCCGCATTACTTAGCCCCCCCCCCCTCCTGTCGTCTTTATTTCGTCGCATTTCCTCTTGAAACAAAAGTTCTGGCTCTAGTAAGACGCACTCGAGCTGATACTAACTTTAACCAAGGAGGTATCACGTCTGCTAAGTACGTCCTTGCTCTAACAGTAAAGTTTTATGTCCGACCCAATTAATTTTGGGGAAAAGGTTTTGCTGAAGGTTTGGAAAATTCAATCACGAATAGACATGTTAAAGAGGATGTGCCGTGTAACAAGGTATCAAAGATCTTGGACTTCGGTAAACTGTAGTAGTCCTGGAGAATACATCTCAGCCAAAAGGCAGTATGTGGAAACTTCTATTTGATTTCTCACACTCATATTATGAGTGATATGAAGTGACCCCTCAAGATGTAATTAATTCTACCAGGCGTTACATCCTTGAGGTGACATCATCAAGTTAAGATAATCCCCAACGAGCAAAGAACCCCTCCCCCTCCGAATGATCCAGATGGTGAAAATGTCTCCACAATGAGACACTGATACATGTTATCACCCAGAAATCATGAAAGCCACATAATGAGTACGGAAACGTGACATCGTGTTTGCGAGGTAATCAAATTATTGCGTGTGTGTGCATATACATCGCGTCTCGTGTAAAGTGTGTTGACTGCGCGAGTCGGTGAATCAAACTGCGCGAACTCGATTGGACTTGATACGTGTTAGCCCACGGTACAGACGAGGGGCGGAGCGGAGGAAATTCATGTCGTCTTTGCACTTCCTCTTACGCGGAGGCAGATTAATTCATGGAACATAAATAGGGTAATGGCAAGGCGGTGGAACCCGGAGAAGAAAACGGAAAGGGGTAAGGAGTCCAGGATATTCTTGGCTAAAGTTCATTCCCCCTTCTCCCTTCTTTAGGCTCCTATCACTTTTTTTTTTCCATCTCTGATCCCCGTGTAATTTTACTTGTTGTTCATGCCGCGTATTCAATTTGTCCTTGAAATGCTATATCCATCTATTCATCTTTTCGTTGAATTAACAGTCAAAATTTGATTTAAAGAGAAGAGACGAGAAGAATAAGGAACAACCCTTTAGCAGCTTGTGGTATAGCGTCTGTATTACTTCTCTCTTTCGTCTAGAAAGCCTTTCTACCATTCTACACGACGAAGGTTGAGTAGTGATGTGTAATGTGTGTAGTGTATGATGTAGGCTAATTACCGAGACTGATGTTATTTCTCGTTCTCGTAATGAGCTGCTGGAAATTATTTAAAATCATTTATTGATGTACATTCATAGATAGATAGATAGCTACATACATAGATGTACTGTGACATTTGTTTAAATTGATGCGCATTCTTAATCCAGAGACAATCGATATATATGTAAAATCATAACATAAAATTTTGACTGTTAATGAAGACTCTCTTGCCCTTTACTGCCAAGAATTATATCAAGGGGGAGAGATAATAGATAGTAAGATAGATAGATAAAAAAGATAGATAGATAGAAAGATAGATAGATGGATAGATAGATAGATAGAGAAATAGGTAGGTAGATAGATAGATAGATAGAAAGATAGATAAATAGATAGATATGTAGATAAATAGATAGATAGAAAGATAAAAAGATAGCTAGAAAATGGATAGATGAATAGATAGATAGATAGAAAGATAGCTAGAAAATGGATAGATGAATAGATAGATAAATAGATAGACAGATAGACACACAGATAGATAGATAGATAGATAGATGGGGTAGCGATTGGGGAGAGAAGGGGAAGTGGGAGAGAAGGAGAGAGGGTACCAATATGATGATCTGTTAACAAGTTCGTTTTTTAACACCACTGCAATTAAATCCGTTTGACGAGTAGCAAGAGTAAATACTCGCCTTCAGTTACCCTCCTTGCCATCGGCAAATGGCGCTCAGGTGATAATTATAATTGCCATCCCTCTCTCACTCACTCTCTTTCCCTCTCTTGCCCTCTCTCTCATACCTCTCAATCCATCTATTCATCTATTTATTTCTACTCAAGTATGAATATGTGTATTCGTGTATCAATCAACCGATTATATAATCAGTAGTATCTTTATTCTCCATAAATGTTCAATATGTTTATACTTATAGTCATGATATCCATACGCATCTCAAATTCCCCCTCCTTCGACATCCCTGTACAATAGCCATTTTTTCTTATAATCTCTGCTTTTCTGTATTTTCCCCTCTTTTTCAACAGTGATCGACATTAATCTGTAAGTGCAATTGGATTGCTTGAATTTGTCTTACTTTAATTGCTAAGGCATCGATCGCCATAAACTGAGATGAATGTAATACGTCACACTATATGAGACTGTGAGAGAAAGAGAGAGAGAGAGAGAGAGAGAGAGAGAGAGAGAGAGAGTAAAAGGACTCAAACTAACAACATCAGCAGCAGCAACATGAAAATAGAATAACAATTTTTATGACATGTACACGCACACACACGCACGCACGCACGCACAAACAAACAAACAAAAACAAAGTAAAACACAACCATTTTGCATCGGCGCGAATAAGATTGTGGCGATGTATAGTATGGTGTGTCAAAAAAATTATATCTTTATGATTATAGCTTTTAGAGAAATGATGTTCGGGTGAAACCACAGCGTGTGTATGAGAACAAAATCAACAATGGCAGCACTAGATAGGACCTAGAAATCCTGGAAGCAATCAAAGAATGATTAAGATACGCAGCGTGTAGGCTTATATAAGCAGATTGTCTTAAGAAAGAAGAAAGAAGGGGCAAATGTCGCGCTTTAACAAGTAGAACAAAATGTACGGGTGCAAAACTTTTGGTGCAATGTTGATACCGAGAGCCACGTTTTAATGCAAGGGTGTAATAATATGCAGACAGAATGATGGTTTACATACATACTGAATGCGCTCGATTTCCGTATAGAAGGCTGTAGTGTATGTGAGGAGTCAGAAATTGCCCTGGGATGAACTGAAATTGAGATAGGTTTCGAAGTCTCGCTCTTTTTTTCTCTCTAATCCAGCGCACAATAATTCCCCCTTTTAAAAAGTTGTCTCGGAGCAATCTCTCTTCTTGAGTAGCGAATCGCCACCTTTCCGAGCCCCGGCAGCTCCCCGATACATTTGCAAGTGGGACCCGTATCACTATACCCCTTCCTCGGGCTGTGTCGGAGTAATGGCGCGTACAATAAAAGAAAAATCGAGGTTAATTCCCCCCAAATCAGGCTAAAAAGTCTCGGATGTGTCTGCAATTTGGCTAGTGGTGATCCTGAACTCCGGAATGATGAGAACAGGGAGAAAAATGTTGGTTATCCCCTGACACCGTAACCCAGTTTATGCTTGGCTTCGGGACGACCTATGGTTGTATTTTGTCTGCGACCCCGACGCGGGGGCAAAATGATGGTGATCAATTAGCATAATAGTCGGATGTGGGTGTATTGCGAGAGAAATGTCCAGAAACAAGGTAACAGTCTATACTCCAGAGTAATAATGAAACGTATAATGGAGAAGCTGCATGCTTTCGTTGCCCTGGTTTGAAAAGGGTTTGCGCCTGAGATTAGCATAGCTCTATGGTGGCACTGTGTCGCAAATGCAATGGTCATAATCTTAAGCTTCAAATCAGCTTGAAACTTTATAAGAGAAAACGTGGTCATTGCTTAGCCACTTCAGAAAATCTAGTGGTGAACGTGTGGAAGCCTTACACAGTATCAGAGTAGGGATGTAAAGTGACTCTCTTTCAATACAGTGAAGTTCGTTTTGAAAACATATTTGAGTACAGTGCTAAAACACCCTAGGAGATGCTAAGGAATGGCATTCCGATGTCTGTATGGTGACGAAGACCGAATGAGTATAATTGTCACCCAATCGGCTGTTATAAGTTGGTGGAAATGATCGTGGAATCAGTGGTACATAGAAATGCAAGTAGAGAGGGGAATCTAAATCGGTTATAGGGGACGAGAAGTCTTTTTTTTTTTTGGGGGGGGGGGGTAAGAGAGTCGTGGAGAGAGAGGGAGAGAGACAGAGATGAGACAGGACATTATATTTAGTTGGATTGGATGATGATAATGACGCTGTCAGATTTATCTGGTCACTGGACGCTGGAAGTATCCCCCGATTACAGAGGATGTGGATAAATTTGGAGAGGAAAACGGTATGATAGAAGGCAGGAAAAATAACAATCTTTGACAATTATTCTGGTTCCATCTGCTCCAGAGCAAATATCCTCCAAAGGAAACCATGGCAACCGCGGTCCGACATCTGCGACTGATTTCACTCCGAGTATTCCCAACTCCGTGAGTCATCCGTCCCGCCACGCTCACTCAGGGACGCGTTCACACTGGTAGTTTTCAGTATGCTCACTGACTACAAGAAGCTCCTTCAAAGTGAACACATTTTCCTCTGGGGAGGGATCCCCATCAGAAGAACTCTTAGTACAATAGTTCACGTTTATTCTCCAATATGTATCATGCCAGTCATGCCAGTGAGATTGACTTCATAATATCGACGTAAATGGACCACTGGAACGTGAGCAGGTGTAGCGCCACAACTGAAAGGTTTCAAACTTTTGGAAAACGATGTGTTTGGCTAATATTTTGGATTTGGTTGAGGCAGGAAACTACTAGTATATTATGTCTTTGACCCTTATGTGCCAATGAGTCAAATGTGCACAAATTTCGCACACAAACCAATGGACAGGAAATAAATATAGCACACAAAGGGTAATACTGGCTTTTTGATTAAATAATCCCAATGAGTTTCCTTAGTAAATTAAAGGTGCATAAAAGCACGGCTGATATTTCTAGGGAACATACCACGACTGCAGACAACACCCATACAATACCACTTACATCGAGACAGGGCTCACCTTCCTGAACGAGACCACTGCTACCACCACCACTAATACAACGTGTACTAATCCCGTGGTTACTACATACTACTGTTGCGGTAGCAACTATTGGAACTTCTACCACTGGTTGCACGTTCACCTGCAAACAAATGCCACTGTTTCTGCTGTTTCTGTAACTTTGACTACTTTTGCTTTTGATGCTGTGGTACCGTACCATCACGTCTCAATTTGCAGCATGAAGGGGCGAATCGTCAGTTGAAATCTCGGCATTTGAGGAAATCTTGTAATAACATGACAAGAAGACTTTCGTCGGGAAAAATCACGCGTGGTCGACTGTTGAACAAGCTGCATGGTATGAAGCCAAGATGAGGGTCGTGGGACGAGTACGGGGGCTCGATCGATCATCTGCCGCTGTACCGTATCCAATATTTTCCAACTTTCTCGAAGTCTTTTTGAGCGTTGCTTGTTGA
The DNA here is from genome assembly GCF_040938485.1 of Diadema antillarum. Taxonomy (NCBI): domain Eukaryota; kingdom Metazoa; phylum Echinodermata; class Echinoidea; order Diadematoida; family Diadematidae; genus Diadema; species Diadema antillarum. The sequence continues at coordinate 1,070,470 of NW_027271395.1, read as the reverse complement.
CCCGCGCGCAAGACTCGTCAGGGGAGATGTCAATGCCACTTTCGGAGGATTTACGCGTTCGCTTGCACTTAGCGGCATCTTGCGAAAATTAATGCTAGCAGACAATCGCTGAAAAAGTTCCTTACAGTCCCACTCGCTTCCGTTTGTGTGAGCTGAGCAGGAAGTCCTCCTAGGCACTCAAGTGCCATCCATCTCATCTACACTAATAGATTACTTCTAACCAAATTGGAAAAATATGGCATGAAGGTGAGAATTTATGGCTTGTGCTTTTTTATTTTCATCTTTGTATTGACTTTCAAAGACGCCTGGGATGTAATGAATGGCAAAGGAGAGGGATATTTCCAAGCGCTGATAAGAGTAATGTAATGTCATTGCATTAGACAAAAACGATTTACAGTAGGACTGATAGAGACCCTGTGACCACTACAGTGAACGGATGACATTTCCTGAAATTCAGCAGCGCGTGAAGTTCATTGCTGGACTACGTGACATTACAGGGCAGGTGTCTACTACAGTCGGCCTATACTAGGAACAGAAAGAGAGGCAGACACGGAGAAAGATAAAAAGAATGATAGATAGATAGATAGATAGATAGATAGATAGATAGATAGATAAATAGATAGATAGAAAGATAGATAGATAGATAGATAGATAGATAGATAGATAGAAAGATAGAAAGATAGATAGATAGATAGATAGATAGATAGATAGATAGATAGGAGAGAGAAAGAGAGGGAAAGAGAAAGAGTGGGGGGGGGGGAGGCTGCTGGTTCTTACTGTAGATTAAGGCACCCCCTTACTTTTTGACTTTGAGAAGCTTTTTAGACTGGCAGGGGAGAAAAAACAAGGACGAGTAATTCCACCCACCCCTCCGGTTTGAAATTGAGCGTATCACTCAAACTTGGACTGGCAGGGGAGCTGCGACGAGTTAGCATTGACGCGGACAGCCTGGCTTAAAATTCCACGCGCTCTGGGCTAGGTTGATCACAGCTATATGTGTGCTGGGATATGATAGAAGTGTGTTGCTAAGGAAAGAGAGAGAGAGAAGGAGGCATGGGGGGGGGGGGGGGGGGGCAGAGTTGAGGAGGAGGGAGGAGGAGGTGGCATCCCGTTTTTCCTAGTTCAATATCAGTATAGAGTCGGATAAATGTAGTGTGTACTCAACTTGAGCACGGTTATGGCAGAGGATGAATGATTGGAAATGTAAAACAGGGAGAAAAAAAAAAAAACAGGGAGAAAAAAAATCTTAAAGCAGGACTTGCCATTCTGTGGAAATTTTGCATATATTCATAGAGCATGTAATTTGGGGACAGAGTGGGGGAAATACAGAAGAAGTGGGATGTTGGAAATTTGAATGAGTTTCAGAAGACGTCAATGGAGGAAAAGGAAAAATAAGTGAGGAAGATGAATAGGGAGAAGGGGGAGAAGTTGAAATTTGGGGGATAATGTCTTGCTTGATGTTCGACTAACAGCTGTTCCGTCTCAAAATATGAAACTGCGGCCATTTACAGGAGGATTTTTACGGTGGATTTCTACCTTTTGTGGTAAATCTTTCGCGATTCACGAGGGAGGCGCACGGCTTGTGTTCATACCCCATTTCTCTTCCCGTTGATTGAAAACAATTCACCCGCATAGCCGCTAGCTATATTGCATGCTACGCCGTCCGTTCTCTTTTTGCTTCTCCGCCGCGTTTACTTCATCTTGAGATAATTGTATTGAAATTGCGTCATATTCCACTCTATGACAATTTAATCTGCTTATCATTCAAGACAAATTCAAATTACTACAACCGAAATTTCAATTTTTGCTTGTTTTTCTAGGAGAGAGTTAAAATCATGAACTTTGCCATTGCCTATATATAGTAAGTTCCTGTTTCTTGTATTCCCAGCGTTTGCTCAGCAGTCTTGCAATAGGATACCATTTGCTAATAGCTTTTCGTTCTTGAAGCGTCATAATTGCCCATTCATTTTGTCTTTTAATACATTTTTTTTTATTTCAAAGTAAACGATATGAATACAAAGATGTGATACTGTGCTTTTGAATACAGACCGACGCCATGTTGGCCAGACAATACGGCATACTATTATGCATGTGATTTTGTTTGTCATTATTACAAGTCAAAGGCCAAAGTAGATATAATGGAAGGAAGGGAAGTTTTTAGCGGCTGACAAAACAAAATAGAAAGAAAAAAAAATATATATTTATTGCCCAATGCAAACAATCATACAGACCACTGCCTGGCCTTGTTTCATTCTACAGAACTTCTCGCCTCTAGGGGATCGGGAGGGTGTCGGATAGGTCCCCCGAAGCCCCCGGGGTACAGGTGCTCTTCCGAGCTCGCTGTTAACCCTCCCCCTCCACCCCATCCCCCTCCTTCTCTGGCTCCGTCATAATTTACAGGTTGCGAAAAGTGGATGTGAGAGAAATGAGCTTCAGTTATGATCCTACCCAACACCCCTTGGCAGAAAATACTCCCAAACTCAGTATTACCTCGACAGAATGTCACGCAAAACTATTCGACAATAAACCGATTTATAGGCGTATCTCATGAAGAGTTGTAAAACGGAAATAAAACAGAAAATGTGCGAATGACGGGTTTATAATGATAATAATTTCACTTGTTGCATACTCTCGACGGAAGGGGGATTTATGAGGACTTTGTGACACCATAACCCGTAAATGTCCTTCGCGATATGACGTTAGTCGGTCAAGACGGGCGGGTTGGGACAGCTGTTGTTTTTAGTGGGCTTCACCCTATTCTCTGAAAAAATCGCAGCAAAAACATTGATTGGTCCAATAAAAGCGTTAACCCACATAGATTATGCCGTAACTCGAGGTTTATGGGCTTTTTCTTTGTTGTTGTTGCTGTTGTTCAAGGGGGTAAGGTGTCGATCGGCAGACACTGGCGATAGAAGATGATTTTGCTGTGATGGTATGAAAAAGTGGAATGGTGTCACCCATAAGGGCATTGAATCTCGCACTCTGCATGAGGTTATTACCAAGGAATACTCGAAGCGGGCAGATAGTAGGGGGAAATAATATAGAAAACTTCCCACCGCCGTTCTGGAGGTTGGTCACTGCACCCCGTCGAGCCGTCACACTTTTACATGTCCATGCCGAGACACAATACCCTCACTCGCACTTACGACCTCATTCAACAAACGAACAAAAAGCTCTTAGCAATGACACCAAGTTAAAAACATGAACCCGCAAAAACGCCATCAAAGTTTTACTGCTTTTAGAGACATTTATCGCTCTCTGCAATTTCGATGAATTTAACCTCCGTGGAAATCACAGATTGCTTTGTTTTCAGGCTGGACTGCTAAGAAATACAGCAATAGATGACCACAACGTCACGGCGATAATCGTGATACCACGTAATTTGACTATATCGCTTAAATATGGATGTAATTTTTTATGTCTTCGTAGAATGAATGGCTGAACAAAAGTTGAAGCAAGTGTAACAAGTTAGAGTCAAAATGACATTCAGGTGACGCTGGCAGCTCAGAAACGTTGTATCGTCACAAATGTATGGGAAATGCATCTAGGTTTCATTTTTTTTTAAATTCTAGTATAAGAAGTAAGCGAACCGGATAAAATAACATAATACAGTTTCTTACCGTAATCTGTAGTTTGCATGTAAGCATCTTTATTTTTCTGTTGAAATAATTGTGTCAACTTGTGATATTAAAACAAAAGTGCTTTCTATCTATATGGCTTTTGATCTGCAGGAAGTGACTGACGGTGTTCTGACGGGAAAGAATTCTTGCCGTAACATCAAGTGTCCCGAGGTGGTGTGTGAGGGCGGAGAGGAACCCGTCATACGACCTGGAGACTGCTGTAAAACCTGCCCTTCTCAAGGTACTTTCATTCACTTTATCTAACCCTCTCATTACCAGCGTCCCACAATTTTATTCACACTATATTTTCATGGTCGGATATACGTCACTTCCGGTCTTGCTGGAGTGAAAATAAACAGCTCTCCTGTCCATGGAGTGTGAATGCTGTGCATGTACAAGCGTACAATGTGTGATTCTACGTGCTGATACAGGGTGTACAGACGACACGGCGTCGGCATTCAGATTCCTCGATCTCCTATTCAATCTTTTGCATAATTTATCAATAACATTTCTTGTGGCTATCAGAAATTTTAAGATGGACCATATCTGACAGTTTCATGGAATCTCAAAGCCAATCATGGAAGAAAAGTAAGTAATTTCGTTTAAAGAATACGCCGATCGTAGGGTTGTTTTCAACCTCCGCAAAATACCCGGATGTCCGATCATGATAATAATATGGATATGTTGTCCATTCGACTGAAAGCTAGTTCAGTGCGACCTCACGTCTTGCATGCACCTCTGAAGGTGTCTCGACTGATGTAGCTCAAACAAGGTCGAAAATCCTATCCTTCTCTAGGTGCCTTTAATCTGACCTGTCCTCAAATCCTGTCCATGGCAAGGTTACCTCAATTCACTTAGTCTATCAACAAAGTTTCAGGCCCTATATTCCTCTCTGTAGATTTCTTGTCTCGTTTTAGGTCAGACAATGTAGATGATAATATCATTTGTAGGATATGATAGTCGTCAAATTTATCCCTACGAGCTCAACTGCTCCCTAGAACATTCCATCACACCGCGGCATTGTAAGACATATCTTCATGCTTCACACAAAACCACCATGAGACTCATAGAATATCACTTCTTATGTTTTTAGTTTGATGTTACTTTTAAAATGACATATGCGTAAAAGCACGGCATTGCACTCTTGCCATAGAGGTATTAATGACACTGTCAGCATGGTCAGTCGAATCGAAAAATCAGTCGCGAATGTCTAAGTCGTCGTACTTGATCTGTCACGACCTAGCATGCCTGAAGTTAAATCTTCCACACACAAATAATTAGACATCCCAATATGCAGCATTCCACCTTATCATATTGTTGATAGTATTATCCGAGTAGGTTCTATTGCCGGAAATGCACATAGAGCGTGTATTTAGCAAATACAATTGTATCAAGTAATGCGGACCATGATAAGTATGTCTTCGAGCAAAACAAATGGGCCCAGAAAACAAAATAACTTCGTATTGGCTGGTTGCCCGTCATTGTCTGTGTGACAGTAATAATTCTGTTTTGAGATGATATGTGATCGCAGGACCTGACAGTATTAAACAGACGAGTATTTCACAAACAGGCGACACTATGAGACCACGTGACCGCGCCAGGGACAGTGATCTCTATGATCATGTCATGTGCCAGAATGATGAAACGTACATAGTCTGGCCTCCAGGCGCTTGTTTGCTTTTCCCTTCTCATCTGCATAATAAGTCGACCACTAGCAAACACATTGCTCAGTCTTGCATGGAGACTATCCACTCCCATTACGTAAATATTCATAAATGAATGATACACGCCAAAAAAAATCAAAATAACAACAATAACAACAACGTCTACTTTTTGATACCTTGTGGACTCTCCAACCAGATAGATGGATGTATTTGAAAGCTGAGGAATAGCGGATGTATTACTTTGTATTATCATTCTAAAACTTCCTAATGCGTTTCTCGAGTTGTGACTTGAGCAAGTGTCCTTATTCAATTTATACGTTCACACTCCAATGCTCATCCACACACACTACCCTGAAACTGTCGTTTGTCCAATAGCTTCTATGTCGTCTTTCTATCTATGCAGAAAAAAATGACCCCGATTTGTTTCGATGGATGACAACAGCGTTATGCACGTTTGTCCAGAACAATTATACGTAGATGTCTTGAATCCCGGTGTTTCCTTAACTGCTTAGTTGCTCTCCTGTGTTTTTCGTAGCCGACAAGGAGAAACCCTCATCGGGCAGCGGGTCGACGTCGGGCGAGTCTCACTACGTCTACCCGGACGACACGGCCTCAACAGAAGGCACGGAAGAGACCTCGCAGGGCGAAGGTAAGACCAGGCTCGGGCCAGCTATATAGACATACAGAAAATATATAACAGCTATATATTTACTATTACTATGATACTATGCAATTCTAAACTTTGTTTATTCATACACTAAAGACTAATTTCTAACATAGTACGTCAGCTGGGAAATTAAAGTAAATCCTATTCCTCTGACGCATTTCTTTGCCTCTGATCTTCAGACCCGGCGTCGTGCCATCTTGGATAATAACTACTAGTATTCAATTCAATTCCATTCAAACTATGACGTGAATGTTTGGACATTTTTAATTTTTTTTTTTTTTGCGAGATGATTCACCACTTTCAAAAAATTGCGATGATCCCGGCGCTTTTGCGGGACCCCACACGACGTTTTGGAGACGAAACCTGATAATCTTTGTAAATAGTTTTCATTTGATCGAGGTCAGTTTCAAGAATAATCATGGCAGGGGGCATTCCTGCTGTGAAATTTTAGCCGAAACCTCCGGTCTGTTTGTATTTCGCTGTTTTATGGAATATGTTAATTGTTGCCATATTTCCATGTCTTGTTTTGACTCCCGTTTCACTACAAGGACCGGTGTCGACTTAATTTTGACTACGGTGAACTCCAAAGCCAAAGTTTCCCCCAAACAATAAGTGAATTTCCCCCATCACTTCCGCGCGCTGATCTATGAGGGTTATCTTGTCATGACTATGCAGAGTTTTCGCTTGTATTGTAACAGTAATGGCACCGGTTACCAGCCGGGCTGCAGAATGTTGCCCCCGTCAAATGGAGACCTGTCGTGTCATGGACCTCGTACGGCCGCAGCATGTTACGATCACGCTCGGCATCCAACCCCCCTCGGAGCGTCGAACTCCAAACAAGAGTTTTCACAGTGATAAGCAGGACAAAATAACGGACTTTGTTTTGATGATGAGTAAAGGGAGTCGAGTGGCGTGAAAAAAAAAAATCATACCACCAAAAAAATTAAAAAAAAATAATAGAATGAAATATAAAATCACCCCTTTGTGTTCATGGCCAACTCTCGCATCTCCGCTGACCGCATTCTGCAGCGATCTCTTTCCCGCCACGGGGATAATCGGAAATTCTTCTGCAAATTTGACAGAGGACCTGCAGGCATTGCCTTTTTGTAATGAACCTTTTCCTCAGACAAAGTGCCTTCAGGTCATGCAAGTTTAGAACACGTCAATGAAAATGAAATTATGATGGCTGTAATAATAGTTATTATGTCTATCGGGCCCCCCAAAAAGTGAAGAGAAAAACAATAGATAAAGCTTGTAAATGATAGGATTGATGCCATCGTTGTGTCTTACATGAGTGACTGAGGTTACTACGTCATGTGTGCTTACACACTTGTCATGTGTGTTGCAGCAGGGAGGTGGAAGTTCTCTTCCACCTCCCTGGTTGTAGGGAGCTTTCCATGGACTGTTCTGAGTCGTGATGTAGCGGGGAGAGGTAGGACAAATGGTTACAGTCCTATATATCAGTACATTTGTCATAAAGTATCATAACTGTGTAATTGACATCTACATTCCTCCACGCAGCATATTTCACATTCCACCTCATAGCGTGATATCTTAGCAAGAATGAAATCGAGAGAGAAAGAGAAAAAAGGAAAAAAATGAGCTTGATTTTCTTTTCCTACCAGCATTCGTGTCGCTTCTCTCTGGTCGCCAAACTTCGGTGGACACACATGCTATCGCTCGCGGATCCTTCCTTCTCATGGATAACAACTTACACTTCACGCTCCACGTGTCCAGGTATTTTCATGTGACTCGGCTTTATAAAGGAATTCTTGATTTGTGAAAATGGAATAATTCGTGCCACTTATCAACACTTCAATACGTAGTGATAATACGTCATTTTTACAGATAGTGTGTTTTTATGTCACACAGTATTTGTTTGGTTGTTTGATTTCCACCTGAGAATATGGCTGGATAGCCCATGTTCAGCTGTATCTGGTCTTCCATGGGGTCCAGTTGGATCCCATGGTAGGTGGGACCACTTTTGGTCCCGCCTGATGTATAAGTTTGAGTATGAGAATAGTTTTTTGACTAATTATCCTCAATAACTCGGCTGAAGCTGGAATGATTTTCAAGTCCTAAACCTGTTTAACAACAACAACAACAACAACAACAACAACAACAACAACAACAACAACAACAACAACAACAACAACAACAACAACAACTGCAACAAAAGGAGCCAATGAACTATCAAAAAAACACACCATGACGTTTTTGATTATTATTTCAATGAGTTAGTGAATTCATTTACAATATGGGTCGTGACAGAAGTGTGGAGATTAGCAATTCCCCTAACATCAAAATTATGACTTTTAACAACGACCATGACAACCGTAAATTGCATCAGCAGTTGAAAGAGTGACATCAAGGATAGTCAAAATAATTCGTTTTCTTTCATGTTCTAAAACTAGACTCAGCACTCCCGTCGAGGTCGTATTTACTGGAGTACTCAACTCTACGCTACACGTCCACACCGTCCGCGACTTCTCTTCAGATCTGGTAACACTTTCTCCCCATTTCTCCTGTAGTCGTTTTCTTTTCTCCTACTCCTTTTTTCTCTTTTATCCACCCGCCTCCATTCTTCTCTCCTTTTTTTTTTGTCTTGGCGAAAGGCCAAGGGCTCACAAATCGCGATATTTGGGGTAATTCGAGAGCAAAGACAAATGTACGGTATCATATCAAACAAGGAAACTCGGTGACCCCGATCGTTAGCTTGTCCGTATCGATATCTCTCGATACCCTGGTTTCACCCGACGACTGCTCCGCATGCCGGAGTATGAGGGAGGTACAACAGGTGTATCGTTGAGGGGGTATGTGCATGTGTGTGTGTGTGTATTGTCTGTGTGTCTGTGTGTGTGTGTGTGTGTGTGTGTGTGTGTGTGTGTGTGTGTGTGTGTGTGTGTATGTGTGTGTGTGTGTGTACGTGTGTGTAGGTGTAGTGAGGAAGAGGGATATGAAAGAGAAGAGGAAAGAGGAGAAGAATGGAGAAGAGATGAGAAGAGAAATAGAGAGTTCACTACTTGTGTTTGAAAGTAGGCCACTCCTGTCCAAACGTCATTCATTCTGCAGAAAAAAAGTCCTGCTTTATCATTCTTCCTAAAAGCTTTCAAGCAAAGGTATGACTTCTGAAACCTTGATCAGCTCTTTCATCCTTTTCCTTGGTATCAACAGTGCCCAAGACATTGCTATAAATGAATTTAAAAACCGTCTGATACTCACAACGTGAATGTCAAAATATCTGAAGAAGAATGTGAATGTTGTAATATCCGAAGAAGGTCTCGCTTTCGCTCTTCAAGAGCACTAGACTGGTGATTGACGGACTGACGTCGAAATGAAAAAAAAAACACATAATGGTTGCAAATCGATCGACGTATGATATTGTTCTATGGTCTTTTACCCGAACCGATGCAGATTTGCGGCGAATGGAGAAACGTGCCTCAAATCGTTTCCCGCGACCTGAGAAACCGCAATCTCTTCGTCACCTTGACAACAAGAACGCATGAGCAGGGCGAGATCCGGGGTCGCCTTCTTCCTCATCGGGCTCTCTCTCAAGGTAAGGAGGGACCTGATTTTTCTCTCTTATTTTTTTAAATATAGAACATACAAGCCGCCAACCAATCAAAAGAATACTTAAACCACAGTCTTGCTCTAAGACTAGTCTAGCGTTATAACAAATTGAAAATAATGATTATCTTCATTTCTTCTAACTGGCGACTTATAGGAGATGACCCGTTCTCGATTAAGTAATTAGTTCATCATAACCTTTCCAAACGGAGAAATGATGATGTTGTAGTTTAAGCTTTCATTCAGCAGAGATTCCAAGATGTCTTTGGTGGTGATGGTGTCATCCGTCATGATGATGCCGAGATACCTTGGTACAATTAATTTACAACCTCAAATTTGAAAAGAGAAGGACTTGCGGGATTAGATTTAACTGCGATGAGTCAATGACAGTCCGTCTTTGCCTATGGGGCCTGTCAATATTGATCTTGATTAATCCTACAGTACAACGCTGTTCTCAGCTTTGGAATGCTATTGACTTTTTGCTTTCAACATTCCATCCAAGGAATGCTTTCCTTGTTGGATGCAAACTTGCCATAAATACCCATCTCACCTATAAAACCTCTGTTTCATATGACATCACAAATACAATGTGCTTTGTATACTGCGTGTAGCTATGTCAAACCAACGCCCTCCTGAATAAGATTTACCCCGTAGCTTTCAAAATTACATCAAGAGGTCCATCACCTAATTTGGACGGGCAGAGATGGATGTCCTCAAAATCCTGACTTTATGCTTTTCGTCTTGCTTTTTGATATTCTAAAACAATGCGAGTTGATTTCAAAGCGCGAATGAGTGCAGTTGGGTTCCGCGCGAAACGCTGTTCCCGTCCGTCACCATGGTAACACAATTACAGAATGTGGTCACGCCAGGGATGTGTTTTGGGGTCGATCTATCTTTTCACGAAACAGGTGCATGGGGGACCGACACTTTGACATTGGACTCACATCAGCCTTCTTGAGAAGTCTCTTCGAAAAAAAAGAAAAGAAGACGGGGTTTTTGTCATAGTTCGAGAAATCGATGTGTATCGTAAGAAGATTATTGCAATATCTCCATAGAGTCGGGGGGGGGGGGGGGGCTTAGTATTGGATCTGAAATTTTGTTTTATATTCTTACCTACGCCAGACGTTCAGTGCGAGTTTTATAGCGCGAGTTGTTGAGTGCCGTTGACATTTACAGATGTTTTTCACATCCATTCCTGCGAAGATTCTCTCTTTTTTTTTTAAATCTTGCGGAATGTGTCAGAAGAGGCTTTCTCTTCTTTCTCTATCTTCAACGTAAGATGTGATTGCGATGTACGCGTCACTCTTTACACTAACTTGTAGAGCAAGTTTAGTCTGGATGTAACAGAATGGTCCTTGATTACCAAAGATATCGAAAGGAGTGACATTAGTTTTCTTCCTCATCACTGAACAGAATTTATAAGCAGTTCAAACGGAGAGCGCCGTTATGGCAAATGTATGACCCAGTTCCGTAAAAAGTTTTATGACGTTTACGTAGCTCGGCATGTTTATGTGTAAGCACGGTTATAATTATAGTCAAGTCCCCTCGTTAAGATTAATGACTCGGTAGATGCGCCTTATGCAATCAAGGTTTATTGAACTATCAGCTAACATGCTGACCGTCTGAAAGTAGGTCGAAATCGTATCTGCGTTATACGCACGACGGTGAATGGATTTCCTTTTTAGGAGAAAACTTTCATAATGAGTAAGTTTGTTTGATAAGTGATTTCGAAAGGTATTTTCAAAGCATCCATTACGAGTCGGGAACGCATTTATCATTCAAAATAATTATGAACATAGCATGATAACTGTTACACTGCGATTTCTAATGTGCCATTATGTTTATGCCCTGTCGTTTGCAATGAATATAGAATATACAATAATGTGTACAAGTGTATCATGTGTTTAATCATCCCTCACAATCCTATAGTGATGTTGCTGATCTCCTTGTACTGTCTAAAGCAAAGTTAGGCACCAAACCATTTATTTGGTAACATTTATTCGGTAACATGGTAACATTTATTCGGTAACTTGAAACTTGTTTAATTTCCCGCAGAATCTTTTAGCGTCCTCCTGACGCCCAAGCGACGGAATGGTCCCGTCAACCAGGTTCTCGGAAGAGGCGGTCTGGTGATGATCTCGACGTCGGAGAAAGGGATCACTCTTAACTTCGCCGCCCTGCTGGACGGTCTAGTGGAGTCAGGTGAGGGAACTCGAGTAGCATTAGTGTCGAAGAATAAGGACGAGAAGTTTTTGTTGATGCTGTTGCAACAGAGATGCGTCCATTCCCCATTTAGATAATGCTCGACTCGACAGGCCTGGTTTTCTTCCTCAAAAGGTTAACTTCATGCACATTTCGAAAGTATTTCATAAGACTTGTTATGGTGATATGTATTTCCACATGAGAATAATCATATCAAAAGACCATGAAGGGGGTGTAAACACGAGGTGAAATAATTACTGCCAGCGAAAAACAACAGAATAGCAATAGCAAACAAACATACAAACGAATGCATCTGGTGTTTGCTTGAGGAATAAGATTGCATGATCGTTTTTCCCTCACCATATTTGGCTCTGCATAGCACTGATAGGAAGCCATATTTCCTGATTCGATTTTGTCGAGTGGTCTCCTTCATAAACAGCTATAGGACTTTACCCACCTCGATAAGCTATTTAATGTGAGAAGTTAAGAAATCATTTCATTACGTTTTCTATTTTTTGTGTCATCTTTTTTTGTTTTTTGTTTTTGCTTATGTAGACAGGACAGAAGACGCGACTATCGTGGTGGAAATTGCGAAGAGAAGCACAGTATTAAAAAGGCTGGAAGTAACGGTGGGATCTGAGGTATGACTTGTCGAATTGTATCAGAAATTGATTGATGTGTTGAAACATACTAGTCATTTCTATCATTAGGAAAACAGTATTATCAAATTCATCTTTTCTTTTAGTTTGGTAATTCATACAATGACTAAAATCCTGAAATCCTGTGGTGTGTGTCAAAGGAGATCATGTGAAAATTGCGACACTTTTCCCTTTACGTACAATCGTATCACAACATCACCGAGTATTTTGATTAAGAAAAAGACGACTTTTACTTTACACACTCCCCCAAAAAAGACACTTTCATTCCAAGATAATTTGTAAACTATGTCTAAGCGATCCTCATTTATTTCCCCCCTCAGGTAATCTTATCACCCTTTGCATGCCTTTCATCACAATATACATCAAATTAATGAGACTGACGAGAGAAGAAGATATAAAGCATTCTGCATGAGAGATTCCATCGTTCTCTTTTCCCCCAAAATGAAGGACTAACGATCAAGTTCCATTGGAATTTTTTTTTAGAGACGTGTGGAAACATGTTATTATCTACATACGTGTCTGTCTCTGTGTTAACTTCGACCGATCAGGCCATCGACATCGTCGACGTGTTCGACAGCCTCACCAAAACTTTGCAGAAAGCCTTGACGAAAGGCCAGCTGAAGATGACGGTGTCGATTCTCGGCGAAGAGGACAACGGGCCACTCCGGGGAAACATCACGCCCCTCAGAACGTGCAATAGTAAGTTCTCAAAATACGAACCAGGTCATGCAGGTATATACAAACCACGAAGATCAGCGTGAGGGTACGTTCTATGCAACCATTCACATCGTTCAACATGAAAATAATCACACCGTGTCAAACTGTGCAATAATTGCGATTCGTGTCGCATACCAGTATCATGTTAGATGATTAGATCGTACCCGATGGAATTGTATCATTTCATCTGTCCTGCAGTAGTAACCCAAGCTTTCACATTACATTTATCGTGCGGCAGTAATAGAACTTAATTATATACAGTTTTTTTCATGATAAGACATAAATGCATTTCTTTGTAATAAAAAGCATAGCTCATGAAGGTCTTTGAAAACGCTTTTAAACACAGAAAAAGGGACACATGTCATTTTCTCAACACATTTCTGTCAAACATGGAAGATCAAGTTAGCAGGTATTCACGTTAGTTGTATATCCAGGCATAAGAAGATTATGTGGCTAAATTTTTACCTGTTCGGCGTCCTCTACAGTGATCCACGCGGTCCTCTCCGGGAGCCAGGCCCTTGACCGACCGAAGACCACTGGTGCCAGCGGCTCCGCTATCTTCACCGTAGACGATGACGGGACAGTCCATTACAAGGTAGGGGGAGGGACTTGGGTAACTCCTTATTTTCTCACCCAATGCCCAATCCTATCTATAAATTATGTAAGGTCCTATTACTTTCTAGTGCTAACATAATTCAAAGTCAAATTCAAATCTAAATTCAAATTTACATTTTTGTTGATAAAAGTTCACGGAGAAAAAAAGTACAATATATTACAACATAGCCATATATGTGTTAGAATATTTTGAAACTTCAATTATTGAATTTAGTCACTTAGTCAGTCCGTGTTTCTGGTCAGGATAAGCTGTCATTCATCTTATTTCTAGGTATTATTTAAGACATGAAAGACTTGATCCAACATTAAAAATATGGCCTATGGAAATTTTATTAGTCCAGTATTGTCAAAAAATCACTTTGAATCCAGGGTCGAAACTAAACAGGGACATCATGGATTTAAAACATAAAATAATGTGCTCGATAAGAAGGATTCGAACTTTACTCCTCAGGATGAGTCCAGGGCCCCGTTTAATAAAAGAAGTTAGGATAGCAACTGTTGCTAGAATATCATCTTTCCATAGCAACAGCCAATCAGGAAGCTTGATTTTTGTCGTTACCATGACAACTGTCATTCCAGCAAGAGTTGCTAGCATAGCAATTTTTTTTTAATGAAATGGGACCCAGATGCCTACCTTTTGTATCACTCTGCTTCGAGCAGCAAAAGCTTGTTGAATTAAGTTTAAAAAAGAGTTTGCTCTCTGTTGACATAAACTTGTTTCACGATATTTTTCATGACTTTCTAATGGTCATTCCCAAAACTATTAAAGTTGAATGTCAATTGATAATTGTTTCTTTGTATTCAATCACAGGTTCGTCTTACCGGCATCCAGACGGAAGTGAATGCCATAACCATCGAGATGGCAGTCAGGAATAGAAACAGGCGGAGGATCGTGGCCGACATTCTGGGCAACTACCGTGATGGGATGGTGAGTAGGCCTGCTCCAGCTTCTCGAACACATCTAAAGTTTGAGCATGATCAGATCACATAGATGTATATATCTATCCATCTATCTATCTGTCCATCTATCTATCTATCTATCTATCTGTCGATCTATCTATCTATCTATCCATCTGTCTATCTATCTACATATTTTTTTTTTCTTAATCAATCAATCAATCAATCCATCCATCCATCCCTCTATCCATCTATTCATCTATCAATCTGTCAATCTCTATCTATCTATCTATCTATCTATCTATCTATCTATCTATCTGTCTATCTGTCTGCCTGTCTATCTATCTACATATCTTTTTTTTAATCAGTCAATCAATCAATCCATCCATCCATCCATCCATCCATCCGTCCATCCATCCATCCTTCTATCCATCTATCTATCCATCTATCTATTTACCTATCAATCTGTCAATCTCTATCTATCTATCTATCTATCTATCTATCTATCTATCTATCTATCTATCTATCTGTCTTTCTGTTATTGCACTTCCACGTAATGGGAGAACAGTGCTACCTTAGCTCCATCCGCAATATCCTCAAACCTTCTATGAAACAATTATAATTGCCTATCGGTGCGCAGGCAAGCCTGATGTAACTTTATTCCACCCAGTCATCGGCCGTAACTTAATGACTTATATACCTGCATTTTTAAGTCCACTTATTTTCAGACATTTGTTTTGTTTACTTTTGATGCTTACAATATTTCCGGATGATGTGAATGGCGTCTCCCACTCCCTAGCTCCCGAGTTGTCTAAAAACATGGACCATAACTAAATCATCACTTTTTCTTTTTCAAAATTCGAATTGTAATCACTCCGTCGATATTCAGCCTGGCTCTTCCAAGTTTTCTCATTGTCGGTGGAAGAACTCCAAGAAACAAGCGGTCAGCTAATTTGTATGGGTTATTGTGTAGAATGATGTGCTACCGTCAATATTAATAATCTATTTTTTTTTGAAAGTATCTTTTTTTGCTTAAAGAATTAAGGAGGATTACGTTATCATCTCTAATCTTCATATCAATTCTTACAGGCCAGCGGTAAATGGGTGCGCCCTAAACCACGTGATCTTCAGATGTTCTATCATGGCGACCTCTACGTCAATGTGGCCACAGGGGCATTTTGGACGTCGGAGCTGCGCGGTCGCATTGTCCAGCTGCCCTACCAGTCTCACATACGAACTCACGCTGGTAAGTTTGGCTTGATAGCAGCACCCTCGCATTCCCCGATTCCTAGGGGTACCTCCTCCCCCTTGCATCCATGTGTGAATGAAGAGTCTCTTACTACATACATTTCTCATTTGTAATCACGTTTGTCAAACATGTTTCTACTCATGTTCAGAGTTTAGAGCCGTTCATCTAATGATATGTATGAGTCTAGTCGCCGACCGCTGACTGTAAACGATAATCTCAACAACAGCAGTGTCACACAGTCCTATAGTCCTGTCAGTCGAACACGGAACTTGCCATACACTTACATGCAAAAAAAAGCTAACATTATCACCCCGTGACGATACTTGATCGAATTGAGCTCCGCCGGTACTCTTCGATGACATTTTAGTCGTCAACCTTTCAGACAGCCAAAATATGGACCCTCAGTTAATCAAAACTTGTTTGGCAATCACCTTAGGACCACAATTGGCAAAGACGCGTCATGTGAAATGTACTTATAGGAGAAAATAAATAGGAGAAAATAAACATCAATTTTACTTTACAAGGTGTGTTTCTTAAGACGTTCACAAATCAGTTTTTTTATGAGTCTGAAACCCGTTGTAAGTCACGTGACCATGACAAAACAACACAGACTCACGGGAAACAGACGATCCTTTGGGTTTGTTCTGGCTTGCAGCATGGATTTGGCATGTCGTTTCGTCATCTGTTCAAGTCAGGAAGTACTGCAAGGTCAACTCAAAACGTAACTGCACTTTATAGCTGAAGATATTTATATAGTTCATCTCTTCTAAAAAACAGTGGGTGAGTGTAGATTTTCATCAATGTCAATGTCACAATGTCAAATTTTGGTACATGAACAGGCAGTATGTCAAAACAGATTCTCCTAATGGCTGAAAACTCTGTATGATTCATGATATTTAGTAGGGCTAAGTTAAAGGAGAAGAATGCATACGATTCCATCGTTTCAGTGGGCGTAATGTGTGCATGACATTAGCAAGATCGCTAACTTCAAGTTGATCAGCTAGCTGTTCTAGGGTTATAACAAATATGCGTCAGTAAAATGTCACAGTGGATTTTTTCCCACTCTGCTCGCAGACATGCCAATCCAGCTGTCGGGTGCCCTCATGGACCCGGCCCAGGAGACAGGGGCCGCCGGCCACGCGTGGCTCGTGCTCGACGAGGACTGCTCGCTCAACTACGAGATCGCCGTGGTCGGGCTCAACAGCGTGACGGAGGACGAGATCGGCACCGACGATCCGCCGGCGTCGACGCACTACTACGCAGAGATCGGCGTGATCGAAGACGACGAGAGTCGCGTGCGTCTCGTGCTCAACGCCTTCCGGGGTAACAGCGTAAGTATCAGCGGCTGTATGACTCGTGCGCGGTTTCTTCGAAGAATGTCAGTGACAATTCACTTGACGACCTTTCCTATATGTATGTAACTAAATGGTGTCATGGACAATATTGTGTGAAAGGTTTGCAATGATTGGAGGTTGCTGTGATAGCCGTTTCCATAGCAACATCCAATCAGTGTTATGAATTTTTGTTCATTGCAAGGGCAGATCTGTTTTTTTAATGTTTTTTTTCATTGTGAGTCTGCGTTGAAAAGAGGGCAGCACTGGTTTCTTGACTTCTAGCATGACTAGACTTGACGTCCCAGAGGTTTGATACCTCATCACGTGAAAACTCAGGAGCGAGACATGATAATGTAAGATGGTTAGATCAACTTGATTACAACTATTATATCATATCTATTATTCCTGTTCGTTGGTATATTTACATTAAGTGCAATCGAATTTAGAATGTTTGCAGGATTATTCTCATGCATGTTTGGTTGCCCTTGTATGGGGAGAAGAGAGTGATTTTGTTGTATTTTTGCTCTGGCCAGGGCAAAGCGTCGTGTTAACTTTCAGCGTGACATTGTGAAATTTATATCTTCTGCAGGCGAGGGGAACATTGAGTGAAGTCGATACGGGTCTCCTGGCGAGTATGAATCGTGGTCAGGCCTTCATCCAAGTCAGCACCAAAAATCATCGAGAAGGCGAGATACGGGGTCTGGTAGGTTGAACATAATGTTCCTCCTTTCCCTGCCGACTGCACTATGCGTCATTTTCATATGATTGTAGTTGTTGTTGTTGCTGCTGCTGCTGCTGCTGCTGCTGTTGTTGTTGTTGTTGTTGTTGTTGATGATAACCAATGCTATTGAACGAGGGAGAAAGGTCAGTCAAACAAATCATTTTATTAGGTGCGCACGTGTATGGTTGCGTGCGCATGTAGGTCTTATACGTGTGGGTTTTTTATCGACGAGTTATGTGTGTAGTGTATGGACGAGTGTTGATGCTGTTGTTTTTGTTTTTTGTGTGGACTAATCACCTCACACAGTATTCAACATGCTCTTTACAAGAGTGTAATTGTAACTAAACATCCCTTATGTATGGGATATGTGTCTTTCTACTTCTCAATCTATTTGGGGAAAAATATTGAAATGTCTCTTTAAAGAGAGCAACTTTAGGCAAAGGCAAGCTCACCCACATTTAATTTGCATCAACCGGACCCCATGAAATATTGTCGAACCAGGGACCTATTTATGCCACGCCCGACATAGACACGCTACCTATAGGGACAGCTCGCCTCCCAGTCTCGACCTTGACTCGACGTAAGTCGGCTACTATGTCGCCCCAACATTATGACGAAAATAAAAAACAAATGCCGATTGTCAACTTAATGTTAATCCCTCTCTTTTGATGCCAACTTCTCGAACGTACGCGCGACTCCTGATTCGTGTTTGGAAAATCCGCCGTGATTCCTGCAGACAGCCGGGGGCTATAGGGGACTGCTTTATCAAGTGAACAAACATTTGTGTTTCTCCGTCAGTATAGAATAGTGCCTTGACTTTGTATATTCTGTCGACACGTCATACTTCCGGAATGTGTTGATAGACAATGACGAATCTATCACTTTGTTGTTGTCTTTTTTTTCTTCAGAGAAGCTATTTTTGTTTTTCCCTCGTTATGTGATGACAAAGATGGCTACCAAACACTTCGTAGATATCTAAATAACTGTATAACTTTATAACTGAATATCTGTAGTGTCACTCTCTTTTATCTGAACAGGTGGTTTTACCAAACACCTGCCATGACTCCCCGGACGGGAACAACCTGATCCCCGTACCGACTCAGCAGGTTGGGCACAGCGTGGAGGCGGACCCCAACTCGTGCTTCTTCGAGGGACGATATCGGGCACCGATGTCGAGCTGGTCACCCGACTACGACTCCAAATGCACAACCTGTACCTGCAAGGTATTTTTTTAAAGCATCGTTTAACCACATTGATAACATTGATGGAGCAAACAAAAATAAAACTTTCAAACAAATCATACAAAAAAACACACACAAAAAGACGAATGTTTATATTTCAGCATATTTTCAATATGACAGAAGAGAGGAACAACTTGTGAAGGTAATTACTAGTACTCTTGGCAACTCCTTCAGGAGACCAGCTCTTGCACTGAAGCAGTTGGGTACGGGTAGAGAGGACCATATTACATTTTTATCATTGGCTTTTTAAGGTTCGCTTAATGCTGTTGAATATATTTACAAGGTAAATGGTGTGCTACTGCTGAACAGTGGAGAGAAGTTACCCATGCCAACGTTTCTGTGGATTTACTTGACTCCACTTCCGATCATCTTTTCTCGGGCTACAGAGTTAAAAAGCGGTACTTCGGTTTGTATACACTACTGACATAACACTCCTCAACAACCTTAATCCAAGAACATGTTTATTGCTTTTCTTTATTTTGTTTGTTTTGTTTTATTTTTGTTTTGGCTTGTAGAAAACCGTGACTATCTGCGACCCTGTTATCTGCCCGGAGTTGGAGTGTGAGAACCCCGTCACCTTCCCGGGCGAATGTTGCCCGACTTGCCCTCAACGTAAGTGTCCATGCAGGTCGAAAAGCCCAAATGAATGATTTCGAAATACATTGATCTCAATCAAAAACATGACTGCATAGCAGCCTATGAAAGCGTTGTGAATATGAATCTTCAATGTACCCTTCTTTCCAATATATAGAACGCAGTCGCTTTGTTCTGTGAGGCTAGAGTTTGCCGTATGGGAAAACGGCACTTCTCTCTCTTCCTACTACCGTGTTTCAATCAAAGTTTATAATATCAAGGGGGGGGGGGGGGGACATTATGAGGTTGAGTAGTTTACACAGCGATCCAGTGTTTGTCGCATCATGCAATATTGAAAGCAAGAGGGAGACAAACTGATAAAAAAAATCGAACCTCAATCTGACACATTGTTGACCTCTCTCGTCAAACACACGTTTGTGCCATAAGCGAGTTAAGATGTCGGCAAAATTGACATGATTTAAATTATAAGATAATGAAGGATTTTCCTCTGCACTCCCTTCATCTCGTGATGCCTAATTTTCTTATCTCTCAATCGAACTCGTCGAAACGTATCGCACTCAATCATATCATAATGGAAACCAGAGAGGACGTGTCCAAGTAAACGAGGTTATCAGAAAAAAATATTTTTCGACAGAATATCAGATGGACACAGGCATGTTCTGCCAAATTGACTGCGATGTCAGCTTATTAGGCCATCGAAACCAGAGAATAATCCCCTCACTGTACAACATCATCTATCTGAGACGATTTGAACAGATCCAATGAGGTAACTCAATTTCCTACGGTACGCCCGTTTCCTCTCTAACGACTCCCAAGCGAGCGCTGGATTCTGCCAACCACGGGGTGGGAGATGGCTCGATGGCAGAACGAGATTCGATGTCGAAGTCAATTTCTGTCTCCAGAGCTCCACTTCCTCTTCGTTTTTGATGGGAGCTTTTTCGTGCGTTTCGTGGATGCGTGAAGTGAACGTGTCTGGCCCATCCTCTACATGTATTGTATTTGTTAATAGACACAGGAGAAATAGATATAATAGATGGAAAACTACTCGACAGAATAGTGGATAGATAGATAGATAGATAGATAGATAGATAGACAGATATGATGGACGGATAGATATGATGATAGAAAGATATATGATTGATTGATAATTAACAGATAGGTAGGCAGATAGAGTAAGAGAGAAAGCCATATAAAGCACAGAGATAAAGTTGGAGGAAGTGACTTTGGACGACGAAGGA
Source organism: Diadema antillarum (assembly GCF_040938485.1). Lineage (NCBI taxonomy): Eukaryota > Metazoa > Echinodermata > Echinoidea > Diadematoida > Diadematidae > Diadema > Diadema antillarum. The sequence goes on along the minus strand of NW_027271395.1, from coordinate 1,049,485 downwards.
ATATGTGGTAATCATATACATAAAGAGATATAGACAATATATCTATAGCTGAATAGATGGATAGACAAATATATGGATAGATGAATATCTAGATATATAAATAGACTGTTAGATTGATACAATGTAGATAGATAGATAGATAGATAGATAAATAGATAGATAGATAGAGTGAGTGAAATAGAAACAGAAAGAGACAGTCAGAAAGATAGATAGATAAATACGTACATAGAAAGAGAGAGAGAGAAAGAGAGAAAGAGATCGGGAGACAATCGGGAAGAGAGATATATAGTTATATATTTTTGTTTGTCAGGCAGAGAGGATGAAACAGTCGTAGGAGTGATAATCACATTGTACTTTGTGCGAGAAAGAGACAGCCAGAAAGAAAGATAGATAGATATTATTATAGGTAGATAGAGAAAGAGAGCGAGAGATTGATAGAGAGAGAGAGACAATCAGGAAGAGAGATATATAGTTATATATTTTTGTTTGGCAGGCAGAGAGGAAGAAACAGTCGCAGGAGCGATGATCACATTGTACTTTGTGGGAGAAAGAGACAGCCAGAAAGAAAGATAGATAGATATTATATTATATAGGTAGATAGAGAAAGAGAGCGAGAGATAGATAGAGAGAGAGAGAGACAATCAGGAAGAGAGATATATAGTTATATATTTTTGTTAGGCAGGCAGAGAGGAAGAAACAGTCGTAGGAGCGATAATCACACTGTACTTTGTGCCCCCCAAAATCGAAACCAAAGCGTGTTGACGAGGGGAAATGTCAGAATGGGTGTCGAATCAAAAACAGGTTTTCATCTCCAAAATAGACTTATGCCAGCATGTGTTTTTGGGGGGTGACTCGTGGTCAATCGAATTACGAAACAAATTGTCCGTGACCAAGAATTGTCGGCAATGTAACAGCGCATTGCCAAAAGGGAGAGAAGAAGGCCTAAATATTTCCTGCTATGTCACTTTAATTGAAAATGATTATCTTTCAGTGCTTATCAATGTCGACAATAGTCCTAAATGTATGTTAAGTGCTGCAGTGAAAAAAAAAACCAAGTTATTACGCTAAAAGAGGAGGGTTATATATCGAAAGCTAATGAGGACATTATTTTCATTATCATTATGAATTTTTGATGCTGGGTGCAGATGATTATTAGTCATCTTTTGCATATTGAAAAAACAAAACAAAGCAAAACTAGGGAGTATATATTATTAGGTGACATCCAAATGCACGACGATCCCAAAATCGTCTACTAATCTTTTCGCCCTGCATTTGCGCGCGCTGCCACACAACGTCGAATCACGATACATAGTTTAATATTCATGTGATACAGTTTTCTTTTTTTTTTTTGTATTTTGCAGCCGAGGTCGAGGAGGAGGTTGATGAGGAAGAGGGGTGTTACTTCGAAGGTGATAAAAAGGTACATCGCGTGGGTACGCAGTGGCATCCATACATTCCTCCATTCGGCTACAGTAGATGCGTGTTATGTACTTGCATGGTTAGTTCAACTTTTGATTTCTGCAATGATATTTCGTTAAAGTTTCGATGTCATTATTGATTTATTGATTCTTTTTATAGATTTTTTTTTATTTTAAAAAACTTATTCTCGTATGATTTCAGTCATTCCAGTCATTCTTCATGCTTACCTTCGTGTATCGTTTCCGATGGAACCACCTGATTTCTTGCAGCCATTGTTAATGTCTATGAATGTGCGTTCTTTCCACCATCAAACGCAAGGCATGGAATGATGATTATTTAATACGCTGCAAGTCTGACATTCGCATGATTCGCAGAGTTCAAACCCATGAACAATCACATAAAGCGGCCGCCCGATTCAATCATTCAAAACATGCGTTACTAATCATCATGAATGGACCATGCAAAAAGTGCAACACTTGTGGAATTAGTTAATCAGAATATCTTCCCCTCTTTTTTGACTCCTAATCTTATCAGAAACGTGGTGACTCAACCAAGAAATCTGAGTTGTCATGCTTGATTTGTAACCATTGCGCCGTGGGAATTATGACCACTTCCAAAACTGCTACAGATCTAATTATTCGACTTCTATTTGAAGACGACGAATAACTTCGTAAGGAAGTTTCATGAATTCCAAGAACTCCGTAATGACAAGAAAAATCCACACTCTCGCCCACGCCCAATTCACCGTCGAATTCCAGAGTGCTCTCATTTTGCTTACAGCATTATTAGATCCAGGAAAACCCTTAAATGTTTGATAATGACCGAATGGCCCGATTAAATTTGATGAGGAAATTCATTCACTCATTTCTTTAAAAAATATAGCATTATGAATAGAAAGGTTTTTGCATAAACTTAAGACTTCGGGAGGTTGGTTGTTAAAGACGATCTGATCATGTTGAAATAAGTTGCTGTTGGACAGCTATAACGAAGGATGGGAGAGTCCTAGATTTCTTATTAAGAGATGGATGAGATTGTGTCCGTTTGCGAAAAACAAAATTTAGTCATGTCATTGCTTAAACTGAAGTTTGAAAAGCAATCTTAAGATTTTTGTTATTGTACATTTTCTTAATGATGACGTACCTAGGACTGTGCAAAAGTGGCGAGGGGATGGGGATCGGGTTAGGAGACAAAAATGTAGTGCTTCTACTTGGTGTTGTGTGCAGGCGAACAACTGACAACCACAAACTTGATATTATGATTTCAATGCAAGACGAATTCCAAGCTGCTTTTTTTTTCTTGAAACATTACTGCAAGTTCCCGCTGGTCTTATTTTACAGCCGGGAAGAACATTCAACTGCTCAAGACTAGCCTGCCCGCCTGTTGACTGCCCGAAGCCCATTAGAATTAATCCAAACGACTGTTGCCAAGTCTGTCCAGGTAACTTATATCGGACTGTTGTTTCTCCTGTAGACGTATTTTTATGTCGCCTTTTCTCGTTCCACGCATATCTCATTCATTCTCTCTACCCATTTCTATCACCTCACTGCTCCGCAAATGTTGAATAGAGGAAAATAAACGTGTAATTCCCCAATTTCATCCGCCGAGAATTTGGGTAGCTCATTTAAGTGCCCTGCTCATAAACTTATGACAAAAGAAAATGGCGTTGGAATTGTTGCTGCCATTTTATCTATCACTTTTGCTTATAATTATGCGGAGATATTAAGTTTGAAAACTTTCTAAAAAGTGCCTGCTTTCAATTATTTTGCCGAATATTTTGATTCTCATTCTCCTCTTTTTGAATCGCCGACATTAAAAATGATAATAGTAAAACAACAACAACAACAACAACAACACTACAAACGATATGACAGCAAACAATACGCAGGGACTGAAATAGACTTGTGAAGTGTATGCTGTGTGTTCATTATTCCGACAGAACCTGAACCAACGACACCGACCCCGACTGCAGACGACACACTCCTCCAGGCAGATGAAGTAGAAAAAGGTAAAGCACGCCCTCTGTACACACCTTATCGTCATAATAAAGACGCTGCAAGTGCCATTACTTTAAATTGGATTTCCACCACAGATAATTTGACAGAAAAAACAAACAAACAAATCTAGAATATGTTTTAGAATGATCATGTGTGTATGTGAGTGTGTGTGTGTGTGTGTGTGTGTGTGTGTGTGTGTGTGTGTGTGTGTGTGTTACGTCAATGCAAGTAAATATTTGTATTGGCATGACAGACGAAGTCACACATTTGCTGTACGTCTAGAAAAGTTGGTTAATATCCTGATAACAGACATACAAGTTAGAATCAAGATATATCAATTTGTGGATGAATCGAGAACGTTTCGAAATTGATTACAGTTTTGAACATAGTTGTACCATTGTTACAGCATGCTTACTATGAAACAAATGCATGGATGTTATATCATGTATTATATGTCGTATAGCTATGTCAGTGGTCTGTCAAAAATAATCTCGTTGTATGTCCATGTATTATGTGCTTATGAGAACAGAAAATACAAGACGTTTCTGCAGATTGTTCACCTTGAAATGACGTATTCCAAGCAAGAAAATTACATTACACTGCCGCATAGTCCTCTCATGTGCATGAAAAATTGAAGCATTTTTCCACATACATTCATGTGTAGATGTTTGCACACGGTATAAAATGCAATCCATATGTCAATGTCTATTCCGTAGTTCTACAAAGTATATATGTGGTAGCGTTAACTTGGTGTAATGTCAAAACGTATAGGTGTCCTACTGTGTATGTAAACTCGATTTTCCCCCTCATGTACAACCTCTTGCCCCTGTACTCAAAACCTCAACCATAAGTGTTTTAATCGCCATGTCTGTCTTCTACTGTTCCTATTGGCCCAGATTTTGTTTCTGTCATTTCTAAATCTCCTTTCGTTTTCCTTATACCAAGTTTAGTCTTCGTAGAAGACCCGTCCATATCAATACTTCATACCATCAAAATCTCTTCAGAAAACTAGTTTAATTACTTTTTTGTTCCTCTCTCATCTAATACATTTGAGGGTAGACAACCTTGATACTTTTTTTTCCACATCTAAAGTGATGTAAAGAGGACCAAAACAAAACAAACAAACAACAAACAAACAAACAAACAAATTAATGAAATTTTCCTATCGTAAGGTTCTGCTCTAAAGAACACGCAAACATATCTTAACCAAGCTCCACCAGCAGTGTCAGTGTGGGCACTGTTATGGTTTGGATTTTAGCCAATCCCTTTCTTTCCTCCGTTGCCATAGTTACCCCTCCTTCCACATCCCAGCCCTTCCACATCCCAGCCCTTCCCCTTTGTGCTTTTATACACAGTGCATGTTCTCGTTTTTCCCCACCTCCACCAGGATGTTCGTTCCTTGGCGAATTTTATAGAAACGGCGCTGAATGGCACCCTCTAGTGTCGCCCTTTGGTACAATGAGCTGCGTTCGATGTAGATGTCGGGTAAGCCACTTCGCTGCAAGATTCATGTTCAGTCTACACCACGCTTGTCATTTCATGTGGACGGTTGGGTACCGCCCCATACAGGGTTATCGTATTCTTGGCATTGAAAAGCAACTGTTTAGTCCCACACTATTACACGACATGTTGTACTTGCATGGCTTACAAGAATGACCATATTTGTACAAAACTGTTCGGCCGCTTTTCTTGTTCTTGTAGTACTTGTCACGATTATACGAATTCACGTCAAGTCATGTCGAATTCATGTCAAGTCAAACACCATTCGGTACCGTGTGATCTGAAAGCTGCAAGTTACAGTACTCCATGTAAATTGTCGAAAATTGTCGAAAACTGTACATCTGTTATCCTGAAAGTGGATAATCCTCCATATTGCAAGACTGGAGAAGGAATGTTCTATTGCATCAACCGTCCTGCTTCATAAGCGTCCTTTGGTTCAGTCATATAATGTATCTCATCTTATTGCGTCATGATACATGATGCTATTTGGGTGTGGGCCCTTCCATTTATCATCACAATAATTCTGAATTTTTAACAATGACAAACCTTTGATGCTGACACTTAATTGTTTTCAATGCCTGCTGAAAGTAAACAACATTCTATATATCAGTACTTTCCGAGTTTAATTTCAATTCAGACAAGCAGTTGCTTTTATTTTTTAATGGAAATATTGTCTGTATATGAATGATCCTTCCATCGTCCCATATTCTGCATCATCACCTGAAAACTGGTGTACGGGTAATGTTTCTATTTTACAGTGTTTACAGAGTAAGATAAAGGCAGTTTACCTTGCAAAATGTGTAAACAGTCAATGGCGTAAGCACCGTCTATGACTGAAAAATAAGGGGAAACCCCCCCAAATGCGATACAACATCCATCAACAATTAGATATATTCGAGTCTACAAAGTAAAGAAAGTATACGATCATCTCGGCGAATCTTCATCCCATTTTCATCCTTTAACCCTTTGCACGCCAGATCAATCTCCTGTCCATAGGTATATGTATGTGTGAAATATGAGCACATTTGACTCTCTGGCACATAAAGGGTTAAAAGCTGCTCACATGACTGGTGTCCACATCCCAGTCACGTGTTCTTCTCGTCCGGCACAATGGATTAACCCCCCTGGTCCCCTCCCCCCTCTCTCTCTTCATTTCACAGAATGGTCAGGCGAAGTGCAAGGGAAGAACTTGTCCTCGGCTTAATTGTAAAGAACTTGTCAGAGTGAAAGGCGAATGTTGCCCGCAATGTAAAGGTTGGTACTATTTCCCCATCACATACGAAGTAAAATCTCCATGGAATGATTTAAACAGTAAATGTAAAGATAGGTATACAAATCAATATCTGACTATGCTAGAATGTGTAGAAATGTAACGGTTGGAACGATTATCACAACAGCAGAGGGGCCAGCATTTGACAAGCTTTGTCCTTTTAGTGAGTCCCTCATTTTTTCAACACTTTATGTATTGTTCACTTTACTTTGACAGCTTCAGTTTTCATGACAATGTAATTGTCATAAGGTTCCACAATTATTGTATACTCTTTTCATATTACGATGTTCTGCTTATACCCTTTTCCCTATTACCAAAGAAAATTGATATGTATGTGTTTTTGTTTTATTTTTTGGTCGAAAAAATAGAATAAAACTTGAATTTGATTGAATTGAAATGAATTTCATTGAAATATTAGTGAAATCACCATGTTAATCTCAACATTATTTTCAGTAAGATGATAACTATACAATACAATCATTATCTTTATCGTTGTTATAACTCACGTCGTTTATGAATATCTTTTTATATAAAAATTTTCAGAACCAACGATAGGACCTACAGTGACGACATCGGCGGCGACACCGGCACGAAAGAAAAGAAAAGGTCGACGATCGTAGGAGGAAGGACTCCCTCACAAAGACATTCATTTCCTTCACACGGAGGTCATCGAAACTCGTCCAGCTCTCCGACAGGAACAGGGAATTTAATCCCGGATCGTTTCTTCATCCTCCGGACAATTTGCTTCTGTCGAAGGAACAGAAATAGGGGATCCTTTTGAGCATGCGCGACATCTATGGATGGACTATCGCCGATTACGCAAAAAGACGTAACGTACGCGTTATATGGTGTAATGCGTTATACACCGTCCGATCTCCAAGTTGGACTGGATGAGTCGTATGAATCGATCCAAGCTGAGATTTTAATGACCGGTTGGCCGATTGACCGATCAAAGCGAGTGAGTTTATCATAGTGCGTCGAACTGGAATATAACGTTGCCAGTCGAACCACAAATTTTGTTCGGTGATGTCATGAGTAGAAATGAACGTGACTGGCGGGCCGCATCGACATTTACGGAGAAATGATTTCTGCGAGAGTGACTGTGTGTGTACTGCCGTCGTCGATACATTTAGGAGGCGATAAGATACACTGAGTTGTGTTTACATGGAAATGGCTGTACCTAATGTTGCCATGCATTCTGTGGACCGTGGACTTTTTGTGGCAATAGAGATCTATAATACAATTTGCTCTCCTTCTTTTCTACCTCTTGTAGCTGCAGTGTATTCTGATACAGTCCTCAACTTTGTACACGCTTCTTTACCAATCCTGCCAACAACATTTTTTTTCTCTCTCTCTCCTTGCTCGCTGTCTGCGTCTTTATATCTAACCAACGTCAAGATAAACAAGCGGAAAACAAGACTAACACCTGCAGTAATATACTGCGTTAGGTGTTAACTCGGTGTTAAATGATTGATCCGGATGTTCTCTGGCGAAGTTATCTATATAAAAGTTTAAAACATTCAAATTCAAACAATTTCAAATAAAGTTCTCGGCTTATACTACTAACAGTTGTGGGTAATACCATCTCCTTATAAAGTTCATGGAGTTTATGATGGTTAAGAGTAACGTGACATATTTTCTGATGACCGTGTGATTACTCCTAGCTTTTTCGGGAATTTGCCTTGCAGTTTGATTTGTAAAGAAAAAGTCCACATGAAGACATTCCTTTTTTTTTGCTGTATTTATGTATAAATGGAGAAGTGACATAAAATCACTCTCTAATTACGAGTGTTACGTAAACGTTGCTACTACTTTACAGAAATTCCATAGAACTTGTTTAAAAAGAAAAAAGAAAAGAAGAGAACAATATCTACAGTTTCATAACCGTGATACTGCATTGTCCAATTGTCAGAAAATTATTTATAAAAAGAAATCTGAATTGTAAAACATGAATATTCATCGGCTTCATCAAGTACCTTGTCATGACGGTGTAAGCTATGATAGAACTTTTCATTCACCGATACAGTTGTATAATTATCATTATACGTCTTTAGTGTAATATTTCTCCTTTTTATGGGAAATTTATCGTCATCACTTTATTAGAATGTTGACAATAACTTTTTTTTTTCTTTTCATGCGGCACTATGTTGTCATGTCATGCCAAATTTTCATCTCAAATATTCAAACAACATACACTGACAGTATTTACGAGAACATTTTTTTAATTGTTTTGCTATTTCGAATTCGTCCCTAGTCAAAATACCTCTACGTGCATGGAAATGCGCGAGGTTTAGCTCTCCGTCCATTCGTCCATAACTTCTTGTTATCACGATACCTTGAGAACGGCTAGAAGACGTGTATATTCGTATTGTTTAATGTATATGCAAGACCATTTTAATTTTGGTCATCGTTTCAAAGATGGTGATGTAAGGCTGAAGGGGCTAAGGTTTCACTTGTACAGGGAATAAAGACAAAAGAAATGGAAAAGATAATCTAAGAATTTCAATGTAAACCAAATACAATGCAACTCTATGGTATAGTATTTTCTAAAGATTTATGAAATACATGTAGCGGGCCTCTATGTCAAAGGTTATTAAAATACAGGCTCTAGAATTGTACAATATTCATTCATTCACTCATTCATTTATTTTTTCCTATTTCCTACAGAAACATATGAATATTTTTCAGAAATTGAATACATAAATTACATCACAATACATAATAAAAGATGAGTTTACAGAATATTTTTAATCATACGGAAATGCTGGAAATGGGGAGGAATGCTAAAAAGCAGAGCTTGTAGGGTGCATTTCCCCAACACGTACTACAACAAATTATTTGATTGATATACTGTTATGCATCAGCGAGAACATGAGACATGTTGTAGGATGACTGGCGCTATCGAGAAAGGTGAATAACGCCAACACAGAAACTTCTGACTATAAGGCGTGCACACAATGCTCTACGAAAACCATGAAAAGTGAAGAGTAAATACTGGCATTATGATGTCGAAATTTTCTTCCTTTATTTTTCAGCCCAATAATTAGCATCTTCTTCTTGAAGACATGGACTCTGTTCATGTCTCTTTACGACAAATTCATGGAGAATCGAGCTGTGTGGTTTTCTCCATTCATTTCCTATTTTCGTTCTGCACCAGAACTTTTGAGACTACAATCAAACTGTGAGAATAATGATGAGTTTGACTTCTTGTCAGCCTGTGCAGGCAACCACAATGTTTTTGACCATTGTATGAATGCAATCCCTTTTCGTCTCTTTAAGAATCTTAGGAATCCTTGTCAAGTAAAGTCAAAGAAATTTGCTGACATCTTCTTGATAACTATATCTATTAAACTTTGCTTGTTTTTCTCTGAAGAACTTTTGCTTTCCTTATTCTATATTGCCAAGCCACAATTTTAAGCCAAATGTTAAGTTAGCTCTGTTGCTTAAAAAGAAAAGAATCTCAAATCTCATCTAAGCAGAAGGGCATGCTCATTCGCAATTTTACTTTGCAATCTAATTTCATGATAACACCACTTTGATGGTTCTTAGTTCATGGAATGCACAATCCAAGGCATTTACGTTGTTCGTGCTAGTCGTATGTAATTTATTCTGTACAAAGGCCAAATTATGTGTATTTCCTTTCATGTTATAAAGCAGTGCATCTCACAATAAACGCTAACTATTTATTCGTAGTGCTTGGAATTTGTTCACATTTCGACAGTTTGATTTAGAATGGTATGGAAATCAGTACAATAATAAACGTGGATTTTATCGATGTAACTTTTGTCTGCGGTGAAAAATAGGAGTTTGCACACTAGCAATGATGCGATATGAAGAGAAATGATAGTGCGCAAAGAAGTTATACATCGTCTTCAGTAAGATTGCTTATTGTGGTAGTTCACAAGTGGAACGCGTTCGTTTTTATTTTTGTACGAAATTATATCACAGAATATGAAATGTTTTTTCTAACGATGTTTATGATTACGTGTGAAAAAAACAACAACAACCAGTTTCGTGTCCTGAAACAATCAGTATTTGAGTCTACTTTGCGTCAGATTTCACAAAGTATATTATTTTGTTTACGCTCTTTTTTGTGAAATACATGTCCTTTGTGTGGATGAGCCAGAAAAGAAATGTATGAAAATGATCTAAATTATATACTATCAATAGGTGTAAGTATTCGATATAGTATTGTTTGTATTTTGCAATGATTCTTCGTTGGAATTTCATTTTATGCGAAGCTATTGATTGAACTGAACCAAAATAAATGAACTGATGAAACTTATGATATATTGACTTTTCGATTATTTATTTACTTTTTTTTTTGTCTTACATTGAAATGACACCAAGAAGTGCAGGAGTTACGTAACGTACAGTACAGGTAACAATAATCATCACAAAAACACGACAAAAATATGTATGAATATTTTATATTTTATCGTATAATACATGCTACTAGATAAGTCACCAGTTACCAACAAAGCTTGTATGAAAATTCAACGATTTTCAACACTATTTTTTTTTTCCAAATTATTGACTGATTTCATTTTCGAGTTCTCGGATTGTGTGTCAGTTTGGTAAACTGAACGTCTGGGTGTACAATTCAGTGTGACAGGCATTATAGTGAATCGTCGAAGCAGCATGTCTACAAGTAAACAAGCATTTACAAAAAGTTTGAATTTTCTATCGAGTTGCTTGTCTAGCTCTCTCTTCTTTTTGTTCAGTTTGAACGCATTTATGGTATTATTCTGCTGGTACCATTTTAATAAAGATTCTCTCAAATAACGTACAGGGTGTCTACACAAAATAAAGACATGTACATGTATGCACTAGTAAGATGAATTAAACAAGATGATTGGCTCCGATGTGCAAATGCTATATCAGAGACAATGTATGCAATGATTGCATGTAAATTTACATATTCCCTAAGACAAGACGATTTTATGTTTAACTCAAAATCATAAGGCATAACACGTGATTAAAGTGAGCGAAGAAAATACAACATAACACCAGAGTCAACTGTGCATACACCCACTTTCAACGCATATTGAGTGAATGAATGGTGAACACAATCCAACTTAGTTTCGATGATTGATTTGATCAAGAGAGATATATTATTATGTACAAGTTTACAGCTTACAGCACATTTACGCTAACTTGGTGTCAAGGTTCAATGAACTCTAGCCGCACCGAACACTCAATGCACATCTTGAATTTTGAGATGATGTTTATCCTTGCTGATACTAGTTCATGTACAGACATTATTGTTAACCTAACCTAGTAAGAAGACAATAGTCGGCAAAATGTCGGGTCAATTTTGCATTCTCACGCGTAAGATTGCGAGGACTTTATTTTTAGAGAATACAACACCTTTATGCAAGTTATGCCACACACCATATGTAATAAAGAATGAGTGTGAGGGTGAGAATATGTGATATTGATATAATGACAACTGAAAAAAGAAGAACGAAATGAACGAAGTCACAAAATGTGTCGAAATTGATAAATAGGCGAACACCTAGGAAATCAAGCATGCACCCCTCCCCCTTAATAGCTGTAATCGTGAGGGTGATTTTAGGCTAAGTAAATAAAAAGAAGAAGAAAAAGACGAAGAAGAAAAAGGAAAGGAAGAAGAAGAAGAAGAAGAAGAATATAGTTTTCTGTACGGGGCGTAGTCTCTTGACAAGTTTAAAATTCGACGATTCTGCCGTTATTCTCGGCTGGCGGCGTGAGCTCCGGCACGTTGAGGGTAAGATCGCATTCGCTCTCCTGCTGGTCCTGTAGCGGGGTGGACGAGGTAGATTCCCGCGTTGGTTCCTCGGTAGTGCGGCCCGTCAGCCAGTAGGTAGTCATGGGACCCTTGTCCTGCCGGTCGAAGACAAGAAAAGTACAGAAATAGTGATAGAAGGAGAGGAGAATGGAGTGTGTGACAGTAATCGAGAAAGATGACAAGATCAAGGCAACATGGTTAACTGACGTGTTCAGTTATTTGCATATAAGAATAGTAACAGTTTTCAATTTGGACTCTTCACGAAAATAAGTAACTGGGCTTTTACATTAAAAACAAAATGCCACGAAATATTTGAAGGACCAACTTTGGAAAGTCCTCACTGAAATGAAAGAGCCGAGAAGAATATGTCTCTAACCGTACTCTTTCAGGTCGGCCTGTTCAACACTTCTGTGTCATTAGGAACGTTATGATTATTTCAATAGCATATGATTTGTGCAAGTATCGAGACAAACTGATATCAACTTCGTTCCTTCAACGCCCATAAAGAATATTTCAAGCGTCTGTCCTCATCCTTTCACTTTCAAGACAAGGAAATACACTCTCTTTCAGAGCCATGCAGTAGTGAAGTCAGAACATGCTGAAGACGCATTTCTCTAGGAATACATCGTTACTTCACAGTATGCCATTGGGTAATGAGGGCTTAACATTTGCTCGAATACATGTATTCACAGGTGTTTCATGGGAAGATCGACGGAGGTAGACATTCAATACCAAAGAATTTTCGTAGGTGCACAGATGTAAAACCGTTGAAACTCCCCGGTCTGAAAGGGGATGTATGATTTCGAGGAGTCTTACCGTAAGCAGGACTTCCTCTCGTCGAACCATGGTATATCCTCCGGTAATATTTAGCACACGGTGGCAGTTATCACTAATCTGGATTCGGTTCGCTGTAAAATAGGATTGACGGTAAATCGCAGGGAAGCATTATTGTATCATATTAGGACATGTTTTGTCACACATCAGACAGCGATTGGAAAAAGCACGGCCAGGTCATAGTATAGTATATTAGTTATGTCCTCTCATGGCATAGCGTTTTTAAGTGCTTGTAAATCATTTCTATAAACACCAGATGATAGAACAGTGATAAAGCATGCACACTTGATAAACCAATTTTCTCATTCTGTCTATGCTAAATTAATGAACAATTGTTGATAATTTCAATGTGTGCGTAGATGTGACTCACTGAAACAATATTTGGATACGCTAGTGGTGATGGGTAATGCGAATATGACAACCAAGGAATATATACGTCGAATGTGTTCTTTTCATATTTTTCTTTTGTTATTCCATGCAATGCAGCAGACCAAAACTAATTTTCTTAAAATGAAAAAAAAAAGTCATAACCTTTGGGTTTGAAGGTTATTTCGGAAAAATAAGAAGTCCTTCGCGGCGTCTTGGAAATATGAAAAAAACCATCTCTTTTTTTTTCTGATGATAATTACTGTACTTTTATTGTCTGATGGCTATTACAGGAGAGAGCCTCAAACTGGCTCTCCCACAAAGACAAACAAAACAAATAAAGTGCAGGTTTTCGCCGGTATTAAACCGCATCACCCCAGTTGATGTTTCAATTTCGTATCCTCAATCAAAAATATCTTTGCTGATTATTGTTTAACATAAATTACAGAAGTATTATGCGATCGGTTAAAAGAGAGGACTTTGATAAAGGGTTCAAGGACCAAATACTCACGTAGTCCGTTGGACTCCATCTTGGAAGCAATGTTCACTGTTTCTCCAAAAAGGCAATAGCGTGGCATTTTAGAGCCGACAATTCCCGCCACTACAGCGCCTGGTGCGTCAGAACGGAGGAGATGGGAGGAGAGGAAATCATTATTAAGGAATAGTGCACAGGCTGTGAAATAAATCCTGCTCATTAAAAAAAAATACTCATAAAAAGCTGCAGATTTTTCTAGGATTTCACAGATATTTGTCCGAAGATCAACAAATTTTAAAGTCCACGTGCAATCTCATTTTTAAGGAGTATTGGTTGCCTCAAAAGGTGTATTGGACCTCTTCAATACATTTAGACAAAATGTCAAGAAATTTAGCAAAAATCATTGACATGATTAATCGCTTTGAAGAAAGCTCCCTGACATAGTTATCGTCATTAGATTTTTACCATAATCATGATTATTACCATCATCATAATATAACTATCATAACTAACATTAATTGTCATTACAATTGCAAATATCATGTTTAATTTCATCATCATCATTATCATTACTGTCAGTATTATCATTATTATCACAATTACTCTGTATCACCAATATCACTTTAATATAGCAGTTTCATGAAAGTTTCTCATGTGACATTTCCTGTACACCAAACTCAGTCTGAGAGTTTTGACGACTGGTTTAATAGTCGGGGTCCTAGTTGAAGTGGTCAGTGATACCTGTGTGGATTCCGATACGAAGGGTCATCTTTGTCCTCGGTCGATGAGGGATCACAAGACCTTTGATACAGTTCAGCAGGTCGAGGGCCATCAGGGCGATCTCGCTGGCGTGTTTGTTACCATTTCGCTGGGGCACACCTTGGGATTGAAATGTGACAATGGAAATTTGAAACAGGAAATTGGGGAAAAAAAGAGAAATATTTGAAAATATCCATGGAAAGAACAACAAAATAAGCTATCAAAGTGATAATAATGATTCTACTATACCACTACTAATACTACTACTACTACTAATAATAATAATGATAATTTCATTTATATATGGCGCTTTTTTACGGGTGTTGCTAAGCGCACTGGTGCTATTCGTACAAGAAAACTAGAAAACACAATAACATAAGGACAATGCAAAACCAAAATAACAGTAACGAAAGGAAGTGATCTGATACTGTGATACAATAAGTGACTTTGTGCTCCTCCAGAATACAACTGATTAAACAGATGAGTTTTGAGTAGAATATTAAATGATGCAATAGATGAGGCATTCTGAATATGTACATTGTATACAGGCAATGAACAAGAAAATACTTATATATATTATCATATTTATATGAATGTGTATATGTACATGAATGTGTATATGTACAATGATGATACAAAAACCAATAAATCAAATCAAATCAAATCAATATGAAGAGAAAGTATCAGTCGAAATCAAATCACAAAGTCATCTTGGTTGCTATAGTGTGTATGCAAATTTGTACGAATTGAAACTTGGCTGTAGAAATTAAAACTGATTTGGAAAATGGATTTTCAGTTGAATGTGATTCTGAATCTACACTGATATAGTGATTAAAATAATGTCACTGAAGCTAGAAATGACAGTCAATCTAATTCTTTTATCCAGGACTCTTGCTACGAACGCTTTCAGTGAATAGGTCGGGAACCATCTTTGTCAAGGGTGATGACTAAATAAAATCCCTTCTGTTAGAAACACATACCAGGTTTTCATGCTAAGAAACTATCCTCGAAAGGTTTTAGTTAAAGTCTGTGAGAAGTTGGAGTTGTTCTTACCAGAAACAACCATGTAGGCATCACCGATGGTCTCGACTTTGTACACATTGTAAGTGTCGATTCTGCTGTCAAAGTTTGTGTACACGTTGTTTAGCATCTCCACCACCTAGCGTGGGACGAAATAGGGAGCGAAGAATTATCGGTGAACGCTGAAACACACTTTTATTTTGCCGAAGCGGGTTCCAAAGTAATGACTGTATATTCTCACTTCTAAACAAAATTAGGACGATTTGTCAGACAATATCGGCATTGTGATGTCACATCCAACGATTACGGACAACAATAAACAGGTGCATCATGGTAATTGACAAAACAAAGATATCATGAAGGTACAAGTATAATAAACAGTAGGTAATCGAATGCGTGAACTCTGTACGTTAACCCATCTAGTCCAAGATGTACAACATTTCTATGATGGTGTGTGATTTCTTCACAACTTTTTTTTTTCTGAAAATAGAGTAAAATATAACTCATCGGAAATCTTGCTTATGCTTTATTGTTTGACTTGGTTGAAGAATTTTCAACATTTTAAACGTAATAACTGATTTTAAGATTGGCAACATATCGTAGAAGATTAAAGTCCAATTTCTCTCTCAAATTGGCACATTGATTAATTATTCAACCAGTGACATCTTATATGACTATAAGCTAATCATATACTGTGCAGTGAAATCAAGTGGTGCTAATTAATCAGTAATGAGCAGATGATGATTTCTACAGCAAAATTCCTTTAGGACTTTATGGTTAGATAGGCATGTGAAGTTAGTTTCTCTTAAGCCATGTTCACCACTACTTATGAATGAAAAACCAAGTCTTGCTTAATTTTGAATGTCCACTCATACCTAATACCAATACTGTTATGCAATGGTTACAGCTGTCTCGAATCGATACACTTACTTGCAAAGGAGAACTCTCCGAACAGATCCGAGTGAATCCGACAATATCCGAGAACAGGATCGTAGCAGACGAGAAGTTTTCGGCGTGCACGATCTGGTTCCGCTTGAGATTCTCGGCCACCGACACGGGCAGCATCTGGTAGAGGAGAGTGTCCGTGCGCTTGCGCTCCTTGTGCAGCGCCTTCGTCTGGTCGGCCAGAGTAAGCACGTAGTTCTGCATGTTGTAGGTGAGGGACTCCACCGCCTTGATTATGATGACGCTGAAGAGAACGACCAGGACCATGATACTGATGCTGACCGCAAGGTCGGCGTTGTTGGTCCTCACGGCAGCGTTGAGATCCGTCAAGATAACCTGTGGAAAGGAGATTCGAAGAACAGAATGGTTGTTCCTCCTGCAATCTCTTGTTTAATCTTACCCGTGCTATCCATGCAACAGATGAGAAACACAGCAGCGCTCAGTGATACAGTTTTAAAGATGGTTAGTCCAATTCAAAAGAGTCATCCTGTGTTTGTTTTATCCCTGTTTAAAAACGTATTCCATGATAAAAGCAGCATGATATTTAACAATCCTCATAGCTTTCATTGCCTAGAACGTATCAAGAAGACACTGCAGTATCATGGTTTATCACACATTGGAACACATTTTCGGTGACTAATGTAATACAAAAACTTTAGTCTATGTACTCATGAATACATACAAATCGAGAATCAATAAAATTATGCATAGTTATTTTGTCATGACTGCAATTGCCAGCTTCATGAACAAGGTAGAACGCAGGAATTCAGAAATGTGATTTATTATTGCAACAGAAATCTAGGCATGCAATTGCGAGAAACGGACCTCTGCCATCTGTCGCTGGATGTCGCGGAGGATGTCGATGTAGATGGTCATGTTGTCGAACCACCACTGGCCTTCCTGCCACGATGGCTCGCGGGTGGCGTTGTTGTACGAGATGATGGAGCGCATCTCCGTGATCGTGTTCTGGAAGTGGTCGTCGTGGAGCGAGTTGGCGATCGAGTCGTCCAGGATCATGCGCACCAACTTGGAGTACTTCTGCGAGGCCCAGATGTTACTTTGACCCACCTAGAGTGAAATATGCAGATAAAAGAAAGATACTTTTTACTATTTATATTTCCTTTATTTCAAACATTCAATTGAAAATGTTTTTCAGAAAACAATTTTTAGAAAACGTGGGAAAATGTATCGGAACTATCTTGGACAGGAAAAAGTTGAAGTGACTCCTGCTCTTTTAACAAAATTATTGTAGACACGAGAGTTTTGATACAAACAGCACTGTAATTACTCGAATGCTGAGATCTGTAGTAAACAGCAACCCCAAATATTTGAGATGTGAATGTCGAACAGTGTCGAACCTGCATCTTTTCCATGTACCAGCGGTAGTCAGTGAGCCGAAAGAAACCGCCCTGGGTGTAAAACACCGCCCCTAGCGTCCGCTCGATACCAGTCTGCTCCATGCCGACAATGAGCAGCTGGTAGGCTACCAGTGTCTCCCACAGTCCAAGCCCGCCGGACTTGCCCACGCTCTCGTAGAGCCAGTCGATGAAGAGCTGGATGGCGTCCGTGTAGAAGTGAATGACCTCGTAGATGGTGGTGTTGTGGATGTCGAGGGTGAGGCGGTACTCGAAGAGGTAGGCCATGAGGGCTTCCTTGTTCTGGAACTGTTGGTAGGCCATGGTCCCCTTCACGGGCCAGTCGTTCAGACTCTCCAACACCTGTTGTACAGTTAGAATGTTTATAAACGTTTGACCTTTAAGAGGTTATTAGTATTTGACTCTTCGCATGCCGCGGGTATCCGAAAGGGGGGAAATACTGACAGGTGAAAGGTAACTCTGGCAACAATTCTGTAAAACACGTTTTGGTGAAAGTTTCGGTGATGGCAGAAAAGTCTGTGAGTATTCCATTCGTCGTCTAACAGACTTAATAGTTATTAGTGGAAAAGTGAGCAAAGAAAATGGGATTCCATCTGGTCAGTTTATTCTGTCTTTATTTGTTACAAACTCAAAAAGCTGCATCACTTCGGTGATCCCTCGCATTTATCCCCAAGTTGAATTATCCTTCGGGTTTATGCCAGGTTCAAGTGTGTGCGTGTGTGTCACACACAAACACACTGCTATAGCTTCTGACCACCCGAGCATTGAGAATTAAGGGTTTCTGGGACGAACACTGCACTAGGGCTTTCTATAGCTCAGTCGGTAGAGCACCGGTCTAGCAATCCGGAGGTCTCGGGTTCGTATCCCGATGGAATCCCATTTTCTTTGCTCACTTTTCCACTAATAATTTATATTCTTTCTGGTCAGTTTATTCTGTCTTTATTTGTTACAGACTTAATAGTTGTTACATTTTCGTATCTGAGTCAACGTTATATGTTGATTTAAGATTACATTCAGAGGCAAGGAGAAAAGGAGGACCAGAAGAAGAAAGAGGAGGAGGGGGTGAAAAAGAAATGAAGATTAAGAAAATAAGGAGGAGAAATGCGAGAAAACAAAAGCATTGGGTACCCCAGTTACCTCGTCCGTCAGCGGGTAAGTATTGATGAGAAAAATCTTTCGTTCTGGACCAGTCGCCACGCTCTGCTGCATCAGAGAGCTGATGTACAAAGCAGTCATATCCCGTTCCATCTGAAGACTGTGGACCAGCGTTCCAACCTATAAAAAGGGAGAGACGGAGAGGTAGATGGATTGTGGATTTATAGTGATGTATCGTCTACTTCTATGCGCTTTAAATGAGGAGGTTCGGGGTTTGAGCTTTGCTACGGCACCTCCTCTCTACTCGGGTACATAAAGGAATTCCCGCACCCGGAAGAGGGTTGACATTAACCCTCCCAGGATCATCAGCCCAAAATACCACTGGGATCATGTACCATCAGGTGTGATTACAAGTACATTTTCAGCGTGTGTGCCACAAAGTCGTTGCGTGGTTGGGATGCACCCCAAGGATACCAAGGAATTGTATATTGTATATACAATATGTATATTGTATACATTCTTTCATGTTATACTTTACGCACCTTAATTTCTGTTATCAAAAAGTGATGTTCATATCTTTTTTGTCGAAAAATGAAATAAAACATTGAATTGAAATTGAATTGAAAGAAATGAATATACTAGTTTACAACGTTTGGTGCGTTTGTGATTGGCATTATTAAATGGTATGTTTGGGAGCACTTATTGAGCACCACTACGTTCGAGAATTCGAATGACACGTCATCCTGTGCTCCTAATACATGACCATTCCCTAAACAATTTCGATCTCACTCCGTGTTTAAATTTCTTAAAGTTAGACGGGCAAGCTATATCAATATAATATACATTTTATCGAAAATATAACGCGGCAAACCTGGCGACTGAATCGGACGTTTCGTCTAATCTCGCTGGCGTCCACGCTCTTCTTCAGCGTGGCGATGAGGTCGGAAATGGCGAGGGCGGTGAGGACAATGATCGGCATCAGGGTCAGTGTCAGCATCTTGATCATCTGACGTCGCTTGCCATTGGGCGTGAGGGGCGTGGCCGAGCAGAGCATCTTGTTCGAGTCTTGGATAGCCTCACGCACAGACGTTTCGACCTGTGAAACGTCACGCGTTTATGAAACACCGTGAAAAGGATGTGATTCTCTTTTTTTAATGAAAATCATAACAGCGAGAATGATAACAATATGAACTAGACTTGGAATTTGTCAAGACTGACAAATTAGGTGATCCGATCTTTTCTGAAATCAATGATTTGAGTCCTGATCCCGTTAGGCATGACCATCCAGGTTTCTTCTGTGTTGACGGGACATTGGCCGTGTGATGTTTGGATTCTCATTTAGAAAAGGGAGTCAGACCTGCCATCTTTGGTACCGAATTCCGTATACACTAACGGAAATACAGAATGAAGTATATTTGACCTTTGAAATCACTTTGCACACCCAAGATGGCGTCTGAGCAAAAAGTGATTATCTTATGAAATGATTCTTGTAACATGGTCTTTACGTGTGCAAAATATGGGAAAGATAGGACACGTATTCACGAAGATACAGGATGATACATTTATGACCATTGACCCTAATTCAAATACCCAAGATGGTGTCCAATAGAGTAGTTGTTATTTTATGAAATAATGTACGTGACATGAACTTAATACAAAATATGGGGGTGATAGGATATGTTTTTCTTTAGTTATTGCAAAGGAAGTTGCAGAAAGAAAGAAATATCTCAATACATCGAAGATAAGCTTATTTCAACACGCTTTTTGACATGATCCCGTCTTCGTATGAGAAACAAAACACACATTTGCAATAGCGCAAAGTCTCAGCTACATCATATTAAGATTTCGGAAAAATTCACCGAAGGGTAAGTGAGGTAGTGCTCGATAAAGACAATCATGTCAATTTTCACATCTAGAAAAATTCCCTCCCATAGAGATAACACGTCATAACGAAGATAAAGAAAGAAGTACATTTGACGTTTGACCCCACTTTGCACAGACAAGATGACATCTGAGCAAAAAGTAGTTATTTTGTGAAATGATTCTTGTAACATGGTCTTTGCGTGTGCTAAATATGGGAAAAATTGGACATGTATTCACCAAGATACAGGATGAAACATTTATGACCTTTGACCCTAATTTACATACCCAAGATGGTGTCCGATCAAATAATTGTTATTTTATGAAATAATGTACGTGACATGAACAAAACATGTGCAAAATATGGGATTACTAGCCATTGTTGTTGTTCATCTATTGCACAGAAAGTAGTAGAAAGAAAGAAAAATAAAGAAAAAATTGTGTTATTTTTATAGAAATTTGAAGGAGAAGCATAAGCAAATCAGAAAAAGATAAAGTTAGGAAAGGAGATTAAGAATAACTAAAGAAAAAGAAGAAAAAAAGTGTTTAAGAAAATTAAAAAAAAACATTGGCAGGGGTGAGCCTCGAACCAGGGACCTTATGATTACGAGTCGGATGCGCTATGCAATGACCTATTTTATGCTCCATAGGCCCTGTGTATTAAGCAAAATGACGCTGCATCGAATCCACGTGCCATTTTTCAACCAAGTTTTTCGACATGATGCCGACGTTGTATGAAAAAATGGAGGGCACATTACGATAGCCCAAAGTCTCAGCTACAACATACTAAAATCTTGGAAAAATTCACCGAAGCATAAGTGAGCTAATGCTCGAAAAAGATAGTCATGTCAATTTTCACTGCCAGAAAAACTGCTCTCCCATAGAGATAACACGTAAACTGGTCAAATTTTACAAGGATACTTTCAATTCATTTTTACGAGGTGATGACGTTATCCAATCAAAATGTTGTTTTTAAATTAATGAAATAACATTTCATAAGCTACAACATACTGAAATCTGGGTGAAAATTGGCGAAATTTAAGTGAGATACGCTCGAGTGAATTTGAAATTTGATGACGTCATTTTGAAAATTTAATTTTTTTACTTTATTAAGAAATTTGATATCTTTTAATCATTTTTCCAGCATCGCCAACCCATGAAATAACATGTACAACTCATCAGCTTTTAGAATATGTAAAGAAAATGGGGGGTCACCGTCTATCCTGACGAGTAAAATCGGATTTAAAATTGGCGGTTTTTTGGCATTGTTGCACTGTATATCGCCATTGACGCGCGCGCGGAATTTCAACTTTGACGGGCCCGTATGACGTCGTATTGAGTCGGATTGACTTGAAACTTGGTAGAAATATTCCTTGACATTTCAGGCATCCGATAAGTGTAAAAAAACGGGAAATTTTTATTGCATATGAGCTGTGCAAGCGTATATGTGCGCGCGCGTACGCGTGTACGCGTCCGTCAAATTTTTTCAATTTTTAAAAAAATGTTCCAAATGATCTGAAACGTGTGCAAAAAAAATTTGAGCTCGATTTGAGCATACAAATATTTCAACGCGCGCGTACGCGCACGTTTTTAAAAAAATGTAAATTTTGAGAACATGAGTAGAATGCGCATAATTTGAAATATGTGTGACGTAAATTTCATTGAAAAATTCTATTCTATTAATGAGATATGAATGAGAATGTGTTTTCATATAATGACGTCATAGTGACGTCACGGTCGACTGATCACTTTGATTTTAGTTCGATTGCCGTCTTTGGGAGATGATACATGTATGGTATAATTTTGACATTGATAGGAAGAACACTTTCTGAGCTAACCTGTCCACAACTTTTGAGGAGAAAGAAGAAGAAGAAGAAGAAGAAGAAGACGAAAGAATCCGTACAGATACAGAAGGTGATCCGAGAGGATACTCGGATCACCTAATTCAATAATCTGTAACGATAATTTACCTGGGTGAACATATCTAGCTCAGATAAGTGACAGTGGTTGTACTTCGATTCAGTCTTTGACATGACAGTGGCAATGGTAGGAGTAATTATGTTTATTCATTATTTACGACTAATCATCATTAATGATAGTGTATTGTAATAATAGTCATCATTATGGTATAATCATTGTTCTTAGGGTGGCTGGCGTATTTAGTAAATTACGTTCTCTATCATTATCATTATTCTCCTCATCATCTTTACTTTTATTGAACTGATTATAATTATTTTTCTACGCCCCACTTTCATCAATCTTCTTTCCTTCACTCCGTCTTTCTCTTTCTCATCATCACAGGAATCATCGTTATCATTGATTATTAGAATTGCAGTTTTTGTCATCATCTTCTTTTCGAGAAGAGGTGTTGGATGTGGGGGGGGGGGGGGTTGGAGAGAGATGCCCTACCTGACTCATGGAACCAAGACTTGAGGCGATGCTGGCCACCCGCTCCCCGCCGGTTCGGCGGCCATCTCCTGCTATCATATTGTCCATGGTGGCTTGATCTGGCTGGATGGAAACGAAAACTAAAAGAAGGTAATAATGCGATTATTGCTTGTAGACACAAAGTGAGACTAACGAAGGGTTAAGAAGATCAACAAATCCAATCAAATTCAATTTAGTTCAATTCAAATTCACTTCCACTCTTCACGTACTTGCATAAAATGACAAGAGCTGCCAAAGCAATAACAAAGAAGAAGAAGAGAAAAAGAAAAAGAAGAAGGTGATGATGATGAAAAGGAAGTCTCTGTTGGACGTTCTGTTTTAGTATTGGACCCATCCACGGCACCCTTCAA
This sequence comes from Diadema antillarum, assembly GCF_040938485.1. NCBI lineage: Eukaryota > Metazoa > Echinodermata > Echinoidea > Diadematoida > Diadematidae > Diadema > Diadema antillarum. Next base: position 1,026,004 of record NW_027271395.1, on the reverse strand, counting down.
GCTGATTAAGTATATCATAGAGAGTATAAAATCACCATTTATTTTGTCCCATACGTGGTTTTATATACCCGGAAATTAGGGCGATAAAACGCCCAACACATATCAAGAGGAGATAAACAATAAACATATAAATACTAAACAACAGATTTGTGAATATTCCAACATCTGCACTAGCCGTTTGACAGAATTCTGTATGTTTGTAGGTTTGTCGAACTAGCTAGATGTTTGGCTTCCCCGCAGACACATGAAGGCTGCATGTAAGCTTGGTGCTAGATTATACCTTCATCACTGTCACGCTGACTGTTTATTCCAGTGAACGCTTTGTAGCTAATTGCAGTGAAACCCTACAACTTCTCTGTCGTATAGGAGGATCAGTTCTCCGTTGCTATGGTAACGAGTGAAATGGATTAGTTGTTTGGTTCAAGGAAGACTTATATTTGACTTCCAATTTCAATCTCTTGTTGCTTTGCAGTTTATAGAATTGCAATAAACGTGTAGCTTTGCTTTTAACCAGCTTTTCTCATACTCTACCTTCTCCAGCTATACAAATATAAAATTGTTGTCTTCAATAGAAAATATCAAACTATAATATTAAATTAAAATTACCTTTGTTCTGAAAACCGATGTCAAAATGACCTGAGTTAAAATGAAATTGAAAGAAATTGAGATCACAGATACAAAGAATACAGAGTTTAACTATTCCTCTGTGAAAAAAAAAGGATTATCGTGTAGATAAGAAGCGTACATGATATGAAATGAAACGAATAGTATATCGTTGTTTCACAAGACCTTGCAAAAGCAGAAGAAGAAGAAGAAGAAGGAAGAGGAGGAGGAGGAGAAAGAGAAGGAGAAGAGAAGAAATGTTCCTAAAATTCGAGTGTAACAAACGCTTTTGATCAAAAAGAAAGAAATGGCTGTTAATACGAGACGTAATCATGGCGATTGCTGGTCTGAATTTGAAATGAGCAAGAACGTAGTCGTTGATGATAAATCTCGTGAGACAGAACCTTTGAGCAATTCAAATAAACCTACATTTTAACTCAACTGTATTCCAGTAGAGATAGCAGTATTCATCAAACGCAAGATCTCGTTTCAATGATTACAACAAATTTCAGCTCTATCTATATTACCAAACAAAGGAACAATTTGAAATTGGATGCGCGTCATATTTCATGCTTAAATATAAAATATACTTATTTGTGGATAGCTTGCCAGATTTCCAAACCAAGGCCTTGTTTTATCATGCAACAGCACAGAAAAGTAAAAGTCATCAAAATTTCATTACCGTAATTCATGAACATGGAAGGACGACAATAATGATATACTTACACTGAACGTGAACGACGTTTTATGCAAGATAACTGCTCTTTACTACGTTTCACCACGTTTTGTCAGTCATTATTTCCAATTGGAAATATCCAGATTAATGAAGCTTCAGCGATGGTTGGCACACACACTAAAGTTGAGAGGAAGGCACTCAAAGAGGTTGAGTGAGAAAAGTCTTGAACGCATGCGCAAATGACGTAACAAGTATAGCGATGGGCTATTGGTCGTATAATCTGGAGTAGGTGGAGCTAAATTTGTTCATCGTTGCTCACTAATGGAATCAGTTGATGCAACAAAACACTGTTCATTCCGTCTATTCATGTCATTGGTATTATAGTGGTTAACACACAGTGAAGACTGTCACTATCAACACGATGTTACGATATTTGTGTGATAATGAAACCAACTCGCAGTGATTTCACGAATATCAATTGTGCATGTATGTGTAAGTGTGTATATGTGTACAGTTATTCATACATATTACTATTGTTTGATATTCATTTAAAGTACGTATGATTATCTATTTACTTTATTGTAAGATCTAAATATGTCAATCTACCTGCCTGTATAAATCGTCATTGGTACCTTTAAAACGTTTTGTATCATGTGGATATGGAAAAATAAATGAAAAGAAATGAATGCAATTGGGACATTGCGCGTTGTATTGTCACGAAAATTTTGCCATTGATTTACATATATATATATATATATATATATATATGTATATATATATATATTCTGTATGTACAGTATATATATATATAATATATAATAATGATATAGTATGGTGAATATGATAATAACAATAATGATAATGATGACGATGTGACCTGCAACATGCGACCTTTCTGTATTTCATTTAGTGACACTTATTTAATTGGATTTTTTTTGTTTGTTTGTTTTAATCGGTTTCCCCAGTTATAGTTGGTTTTAAAAAACATCCGCATTTTAAACTTCCTCTAATCTGATTTATCACGGGACCTGCGGCTGTACAAACTAATGCTTTTACGCAGGCCCCATCATATTTTTTCGCATCATGACCACAATTTAATTCGCATGTATACAGACCTTGTGTTTATACTAAATCAAACTTTTGTACATTCCGATGAAGTCTCATCTAAATTATGTTTTGTATAATTTTCGTATTTATATACTTTATTGTGATACACTCAGCAAAAAAGAAATTAAACACTTTTTTACATATATTATGTTTATATTACTCAGAATTTTTGGTGAAATGTTAACGTGTTATATACCACATGAAGGGTAATTTGATTGGCTATCACCTTGATAAGTCAATAAAAAAAGGGAAACTTTACGAATGAGTGAACACTTTTGTTTTTCTCTTCCAAGGCACAAAAGTGAAAATTGCAAAAATGATCAAGTTGTCATTCATGCGTAAATGCTCTTCCATGTAACAAGAAGAACAAAAGACTAATTTGACACAATAATGAACATGGATTCAGTTGTAAAAATATACCTATGATCTCTATAAATTCTTTAAAGCTCACAAGATCAATAAAGGCTAAAAATAATGGAGGAAAATGAAGAATGTTCTGTCAAATTCCAATTCACATGGAATGAAAAAATATGCAACATTCTTGTTTAACAAAAATGGTAGAATTTTGAATTGAATATTCAAATTAGGAAAATTGTGAATTATATTGGATTCTTGAATATGTCTTATGAATTCTTAAGGTACTAAATTGAATGAATGAAATAAAGATATTCTGTTCATTTAATCATCTTCGTGCCCTTACTCTCTATGTCACCTGAAGTTTGAGTTGAGTAAAAATTCTTATTTTCCGCCCTGAAGTTTCCCATTTTTATTTTGTTTGAGGTTATAGAGAGACAAAGAGAATATAAACTTAATTTTGCTATTTCTTTGCGTCTCTCATTGTGTTAAACTGGTCTTTGTTATTATTGTTGTCTTAAAGGGCATTCGCAAATGAAAGACAATATGTCAATTTTTGCAATGTTCACTTTTGTGCTTTGGAGGACAAAAACAAATGTGTTCACTCATGCGTAAAGTTTCCTTTTATATTTACCTACTACGTTGATAGCCAATTAAATTACCTTTGATATGGTATAAAATATATAGATTTTAATGAAAATCTTCTATGACAATTTTGAACTCGAAAAAGTGTTTACTTTCTTTTTTTGCTGAGTGTATATGTGAGAAATATGAAAATAAATTGAAATGAAATGAAATGAAATGAAATGAAATGATGATGAAGATGATGTAATAATAATGATAATAATAGTCATAATGATAATAAGAATAATAATAATAGAGATGTTGGATATTTTCTTACGTTAGGAAAGCTCCTAAAGTGTTATCAATGTTGACAGAAGGTCCTGCCATTAATGTGCACGATAAGCGAAGGCAATCAAATTTCGTATTTAGACGTGCCTTCACCTCGTCGGAGGAGATATTTTCACCGTAAAGTCAACATAAAAGGACGAAATTGGAAGAGCATTACACTAACTTGTACGAAATACTTGCTTTATTTATTCATCTTGTAAAAACAGATTATCTTACCAATGTACACGCCGTGTTCGCTATTCATCTACAGTCGCTCCTCACTTTATGTTCACCCATGAAGAGACAATGATATCATACAAATAATGCACAATACACAGAGCGTTACTCAATACACACAACTTACGCACCCTATACGGAAACTTTGGAACACTTTGAAACACAACAAGGCAAAACCTAGTTTGTCTGTGTGTGTGTTTTTGATAATTGTTTAAAAGTTACGGAGAGTTGGTGGTTTTACTGCCGCGCAACCTATTGATGTGCATTATTTGTTTTATGAAATGATGTCATGTTAAATCCGTGGTAGCCAATTTCGTATTATTCTCAGGGCTAGGACCAGTTCAAACTGAATCACACAAACACACACACAAACCATTACAATGCCTTTGTATTCACCAGGTAACGTAATTGAGTGCAAACAAGCGGTCGTTAGTGTGTTAGGACCGGTTATCTTATTATACTGTACATTAACTCTCGGTGAAAAGTAAATTTGGGTATTTATATAAAATCAATTTCATGGATTTTGATTCTATTGCCGCGATATAAGCCGTGTTAATCTGTTTAAGGAGCATCAAGGAAGCTATTTTTTTTTTTCGTCGCAGCAACCTTTACAGTTTTATTTTGCCCTTTTGCTCTCAGGGTACAAAAGGATACATCACAACAGATTAATGATATGATAATGTATAACATGTCAATTATACTTAAGATTTAAAACGAGTCCGCTGAACAATCAGCATCATCTTACACTAAACATTTCGACACTTACGTCCCTGTCGCAAAAGTGGCTCTTATTTCTGCATCAGATTTTTTTTTTGAAAGCAACAGTTTTGCATTAAGAACTCTGCAAAAGTTGATACATACCATAAAGATTTTTTTTTTTGACCAGTCTCTATAATACGTTGTGAGTAATTTGATAAAAATTTGGCAAATTCGATACACAGTTGTTTTTATTCGTTCAGTTTCTACCCATTTTAGTACACATATCGCACGACCTTTTTCACAATATACACAATCTATGGCAAGAACGATTTAACACTCTTTTTGAAATTGTCTCTAAACATCCGACCTGTTTGAAAATAAGTCCACCATTAATTACTGGCACACAATATTCCTAATTTGGGGTTATGTACCTAGCATGACTTTTGTATGAGATTTGACATCGACAGGTTATACACTATTGTCTTGACCACTTTTAACATTTTGTTACATTTTTGTTACCTCCTCTGAAAATACTGTAGTATTTGCAATGTGCATGTCCCATTTCATGTTTGGCTGAATATATACACCAAGTACATTGTATTCAAAAAGTTCCATCATACGAAATGAAGGATCACCTGCGTATAGTGCTTCAGGTAATCTCACAGGTGCGCGTCACGAGCTCATATATATTATGCAGCCCACGAGTCATACTACCCACGAGTCATACAGTCCACGAGTCATACAGCTAACGAGTCATATTGCCCACGTGTCATACAGCCTACGAGCCATCCCTAGTCATACATCCCTAGTCATACAGCAAATCGAATGACAATCATCATTTCGGTGGAAATGGAAAATGAGAACGTTAAGTGTACCGCTAGCCAGATACTAAGTATTCCAAAACATAATCGTCATAAAACATCGTGATATTATGTCCGATTATTTTTTTTTTCGTGTATCTGCTCAACCACGGTTATGCAAGCGGTGGCACAGCATTAAAAAGTGTTAGGTTCCTCGGGTCCTTTCTCGACATCTGACGTATGTCAGAACGCTCCGCAGTATTGAGCAACACCCTTCACGTATAGACCGATCTCTCAAGCAATAAATGACAGGATTTGCAGCCGAACTGATGATGTAGGCTACATACATGGCTTCGGTCGTCCAAACGTGCATAGTTGTTGTAAAATTCGTCGTCAGTCGAAGCAGGACGTAAACCATCGTGGGCACCCAAGTCAAGATGAATGTGAAAACAACAATGGAGATCGTTTTCACTGCTCTCAAGCCCTTATCCCCACTTTTCGCTCGATCGATGGCGAACCTCTGATTCGCGATTGCGCGAGACTGATAGATCGATATCCGCAGTATTCGCGCGTTGGTGACTATTATCGCCAAGCACAGACATACTGAAAGAATGATGATCGTCCATTCCAAGATGATTGTTTCAACGCCACCGTAGCTCGATGCGAAACATCGTACGGCAAAGAGCAACTCGTTTCTTGCTACGATGAAAATTGCGCGAATGGTGAACACACCGCCAGAGAGAAACCACATGAACACTATGACGCCGAAGACTCGCCTATTCGTAATTAAATGCGGATATCGAAATGGTCTTGTAACTGCAATATATCGATCGATTGTCACAGCGACCACGTGTAGGAGGGTTACTGAAGAGAGTATGTTCAACCATATTGAAATCATGGATACTGTAAAAGCGGAACACGACAAGACCTGGGTCAGAAAGTTGAAATAAATCACCGAAGGGAGGGCGAAGAATCCTGTCAAGAAATCAGCGAAAGCAAGACTGGCTAGAAACAGATACGTAGGCGAGCGCAGCTCGGAGTTCTTCCCCACGACAAGCACCGTCATACCGTTCCCTACAACGATAAACACAAGCGCCGGTAGGGAAAACAGCATAAGTAAAGTTCTGTTGAGTAAACCGATTTGCACAGCTTGGATGCTTGTATTGGATATGTCAGTTGTGTTGGGAAGTGGAGACATTTCTTTTTTTTAATATCAAGAAGACCAGACTGGCTGTGACTGCGTTTCGACCGATGTGTTTCTCGTTTGCTGACTGCGCTAGAGATCGCTCGGAGCCAAGTGGGGATCGTGTTGACAACATAGGAAAATCTAGCTCTGATTTCGCCACTCTTGCATTTCGGACCAATTCGTTGCTTAGCTACGCGACACCATTCGTTGACAACATGCATTCGGTCGAGCATCAGATTAAAGTGTGATAACCATAATTTTACACCCCATTTCCTGTGCCGAGGATCCATGTTTGCTCCTCCACTTCCGCCATGTTTGCTTTGTCCGTAGCTAGCGTCCTTGCTACCAGTAAAATTGCTTCGTGGACTGCTATGTATAAATTGATGTAGTGACATGTTCTCATCGCCATTGTCAACGCAATGATTGACGTACAGAAATGATTAGAATTGTATTTGGCCGGCATTCCTAATGCCATTGTGCAACATTTGTGTGTGAAAAGTTCTCTCTCTCTCTCTCTCTCTCTCTCTGTGGGCGCGCGCTTGTGTTTGAGTCGACATCTGGTGTATGACAGTGTATGAGTTGGAGGGGGAGGAAGGGCGGAGAGGTGCTACGAGCATCATCTGATTATAGAGACATGTCCTGATTTTGCGTGATAATAATATTGCTAATAATATTGATGATGGTGATAATTATACCAGTAATAATAATTCACTAAGGGCATGATAATCTTAAAATGTCTCTATACACTTTGCATCATTTCGGTCTTATACGTACACATCAGAAATGAAGTAAGTTTTCAACAATATTACAAATTGCTTAGTGCCCGTTTCAGCCCTAGGTCTCTCTGGCAACCAATTCCACATAATAGGCGCTGCAACGGAAGAAAGAAGAATCCGATACTTACAAACTAATAGCTACCACGACAGGGTCAAAGCCTGTTAGTCCAACAAGCTGAAAGTAACTTTTTGTCACTCTTTCTCTTCATATAAGATTGAGTAATCACTCCTCCACCCCCCCCCCCCATGGTTTACATGATCTTGCCGATTGCCGCCTTTTCTGCATTGAATTTACAAACTGCGGCGGGTTAACGAGAATTTGAGATAGAACACAAACTTTGCGTTTGTATGGTGTGTGTTAATTGATGGGGTGCTGTTCGTTATTCCGAAGGTTCGCTATTCCGAAGGTTCGTTAATCCGAAACACATAAATTCCCTATACCTAGTGGTTCGTTAATCCGAAAATGAAAAAGGGTTCGTTAATCAGAACATTTGTGGCGTTATTCCGAAGGTTCATTATTCCGAAGATTTGTTGATCCGGAAATGAAATTCGGAATAACGAACCTTCGGAATAACGAATCTTCGGACTGAAGAGCTTTCGGAATAACGAACCTTCGGAATAACGAGCTGTAACCTAATTGATGTGCCTATTATACATCCCTTGAATGAAGGAGAGGAAAAGATGGTGGCAACTCAACAACATGTTAAACATATCCTCAGTGACACCAAACAGATCACCATCGTGCCAGACTTTCTCGGAGTAACAGCAACTGCACATTATTCCTCCCCTTGAGCGCCATAGTCAGTCCGCAGAGTCTCAAACCTTCCTCTGTCCCACGTGATGGGCTGAACACGTTACACTAATTTACATAAATACATATTCATAACAGAGGACAAAAACGAACTACAATGATTAGAATGTTTTCCTCCATGACTCTTTGAAAGACGTGTTGCACCATGAAGGGCATCATGACCACATCTTATCTCCGTCCAGTCGATAATGTCACACAAATCGTTATTTCTGGACTAAATTAAACATTGGCCACCTTTCCGCATATTAGTACACATAGAACACGTTTTCAAGCTTGAGGAAAATCGGACAATCGCTTTCAAAAGTTGAATTACTTGTAAAGGTTTGGTCAGAGTACTCTGGTCCTACCTCTTTCAGAAGGTAGAGAGAATAACATCACTCGCAGTATTCTTCAATAAACAAGACTTGGGGAATCTTTACTTCAAAAAGAAGGAAAGAAATCTTGAGCTAAAAAAACACACACCTTCGATGGATTTAGTGAAAGAAAAGTATAGAATATAATCAGGAAATAACCGATTTGCACATTCAGGAAAAATTAAGTTGATAATCTTTTTCACTCTATCTATTGTACCTATGTTATATTGATAGTTTGAAGAATAAGACTGGCCAACGGAATACTAAACCTAGAAAATGTTGAGCGAAAGCGGCGGTCTCTGTAACAGTATACACAAGGATTTATCGCCGAACTCACGATGTACATGACTAACATAGTTTCTGTGATAACAAGGTGCACTGTAGGGGTTATATTGGTAGTCAACTGCACCAGTACATAGACAAGGGCGGGAAGCCAACAGACGAGGAATATTCCGACAATCAGCGAGATTGTCTTCACGGCTTTCAGACGGTCGTCGTGCGTTTCTCGAGTGACGGCAGCGTCGTCAAATGCCAACCTCCGGTCAGCGATGACTCGCGATTGACGAACTGAGATCTGAAGGATGCGGACATTCGAGATGACCAACGATACGCAAAGAGCGCCGAATAATCCTAGGATCGTCCAGTTGACCATCGCTGACTGTGGGTTCGAATAGCTTCCGCCAACACATCTAACTGAAAACAAGAGTTGATTCTGAGTCACCATGACATAGGCACGAAGGATAAAGAAGATGATTGTGACAATCCACAAGGACGCTATCATCCCCAGGGTTCGGTTCGTCGTGACCAAAGCCAGGTAGCGCAGTGGCCTTGAAATGGCTACCACTCGATCAACAGTCACCGCAACAATGTGGAGAAAGGACGCAGTGGACAAAATGTTGAGCCATACTGAGATGAGAGCTACGGTTAACACCTTACACGGCAGATCAGGCGCAAGAAAGTTGAAATAAATCTGCAGCGGAATCGCCACCAGGCCGGTCAAGAAATCGGAAACCGCAAGACTGGCTAGAATGAGATACGTTGGCGTGTGGAGTGAGGGATTGCGGTAGATTGATCTTAAGACAACCGCGTTACCGATCACAATGCCCACCGATGAAGGAATAGCAAGACTCGTCATAATCACAGCATTCAGAGGGTTAATTCGCAATACTTGATGCCCTGCAGGAGGTGTGTCTTCCGTAGCATTCATCGCTGACAATGTTTCTGCTTTCCTACTCCTGTGACATGGAGCACTGTCAATTGAAGAAAAAAATCATAGTAAATCAGCAATATTATAGCCATCTGCATTTATGGGAGGAGAGTGTTGCTCCTTGCTAGGCGGTACGGCCTCGACTTTTACTTCTATAGACCAAACTCACTCGAGTTTCATGGTATCGCGCACGATCATCTAATTAAAAACGAGTTTCCAGAGATGACGTCATGTACGGAAGCGTTATTAAAGGCGCCATTCTACTCGACGATACAATGAAATACATGTAGCTCATCTTGTCAAGTCGATTTGATGTCAATGTCAGGTCGACATGTAAAGGTATTTCATCTTCATGTCGACTGATCAACGTTTATAATTCAACAAGATGAAACAAATCTTGTTAAGTTGACTTCATAATGCTAGAAAAGTGAAAATAGATAAAGAATTTTCTTTACATTTTCCATAAATTGTTGTCCATAATGCCGTTATGAACTGTAGTAGTTTCCTTGTCCAGCGATGATGGCATCGACATTTTGAAAAATAACTTTTCAACGGAATGTTCATTTTTTTCAAACTTTCACTGATGAGTTCAACTAATATTGCTGCTTTCACTCAATCCACATTTAAATTTGGGCTTTGGTTTCCTTTAACGAGACGTTAAGGCGCGTTTCAAGACATCATGATACCCCCACACACATGTCACCGTAGGCTTTCATCAACCGCTTCTATTCTTAAGAACCATTATTTTGTCAAACACGGTGCCCCATAGAAGACCAAGGTTTGAGAGCTTTGATGAAGATTGCTATGGCGACACTGGTTTGGCTTGACATAGATCTGAATGCACTGCAAGTGCGAACAAAACAGACATCGAAATCAGGAAGCTATCAATTTGAGAACCGATACTTTATTATAAAAGCCGTGAAAAGAAGAAGAAGAAGAAGAAGAAGAAGAAGAAAGAATTACAACCCATCCGTCCAAAAATAGAAATGCCCAGAAAAGATCGAGAAGCTTTTTTAACCATAATTTCCTTGTCCGGAAGCACGACTCCTGGAGGACTTTTGGGAAAAGAAAATTTTCACGCCTCCGATCAAATCGGCAGCGCAGTGTTGTTGATTCATGATTGACTGGTCGTGTCGGATGTGAAAGCTGTATCGTTTGCTGCAGACCACCAATTGACCACGTCTGCTTTCTCGAACATATCACTCCGCAGTGGCAACCGTAAGGGCTTTAGCCTCGTAAGAAAAACCAAATTAGGTAGGTAGAGAGAGAGCCCCTGATATTTTTAACACGAGCATGTCTCGCATCATGAGGATACAGGGAAATGTATGTTTTCAAAGGCATAGTTTACTTTTGGGAGCAGTGATTTAGAAAAAAAATGTTCAAGATATCACATTTCATGCATATGTCATGTATGTGTATAGGTCAGTTTTATCATAAAACATCCTACCATGTAAAATTTTTTGCAATAAAGCCTAAGATATAAGGAGATATCACTATTTTCCCTAATAAACCATAACTGTAGATGGTTTAGTCAGGGGGGCGACCACCTTCCCGGTTTGGTATAAAATCATTTTTGATATAACTATATTGTTCACATTTTGTATATTTAATAATACTTAACATTAAAATACTGATTCAAATTTTTACCCTGGTTGTTTCTATCCCTAACCCACATTTTAGAACTATTTTGAAGCACTAAAGCTGGGGTTTTTGTTTCATCTACAAATGGTAAATCATGCCTTTAGAGGATGTTGTAAATAATTTATCACTGTTCATAATGATAGCCTTATCATATGGTATGCGCACCATCTTTTATTTTTATTTCGTCGGTGCTATACCACAATCATTGTTATCATGGTACCACCAATGAATATAATTTGGCTGCAAAATCAATCTTATGACTTATAGTTGGGTTGAAGTGACCCCCCAGAAAAAGAAAGAAAGAAAGAAAAAAGCTCAGACAAAAGGCCTACCATGTTTTCCCTTGTGTCTTTTCTTTTCGTTATTTGTACGTACCAATTGTAATATGCGATTTTTTTTTCAAGTTATGTATATTTTTATATTTCATGATAAATGATGTAACTGTATATTTGAAGTCTTTATCAGTTATTGTCGCACAAACTTAGATTTCGTTGATGCGGGGACATATAACCGTGTCATGCAGACTCTACACTGAAATAAATATGTACTTCCTCTCGGTATAGCTAGAAACTGGAAGGATGACACTATTTCTTCCTTTCTTCTCTCATTTGCGTGTAATGTGTGTACTTGTGCAGTTTTATGTGTATGTATCCGTGCATGTGTGTGTGTGTATGTGCGTGTGTGTGTGTGTGTGTGTGTGTGTGTGTATGCATTTATCTATTCGTCTGTGGCGACTGTGATTTGTCATTTTAAGCACGACCTTTACATAATCCACAACATTTCTTTTGATCTTTTTTTTTCAATCAATGATGATTAACTTTGGAAATTGCAGCTCAAATATGGATGATGCATCGCAGCCAACCAAACACTGACTGATTAGCATCCATACTAGTCACTTAAGACTCCAATTATCAGTAATGGATGATTTAGTGAAATTAAATGACATTCAACCATTGCAGCATATCAGTGATGAAAGATAGGCATCTTCAATCTTGTCTACACACGAAGTAGCTGATGTGGTATAACATTTTACCCCTGACTGTATCTAAAAGGACATGATGAATGTAGACATCCATCATGTGATTTGAAGTCAGGTGACTGATTCACTTCCCTTTAATTTTCGATATCCTAGCTTCAGCACGATTTACATGATTAATCACAAGTCTCGGTTTCTGTTCATGTCTGGTTGAAAGATTTTATCGCACTTCCGATAATAATCGACTCCAGTTTAGAAAACGGTAGCCGTCATCTAAATCTCTAACATGCATGATAACCGAAGGCAGGAAGCAAATTCGTGTTGACACAGTGTGTGGTGATGTTTATAATGTATGTATCTGTGTGTCTGTGGCATGTTTACACTGTTCATACTAAAACGGGAGTCATGCGTCGAGTTAGCCCCGAGATGTAATCCGCCGCGAGTTACTTGGTGTGTTCATCACTTCACTGTAAATTGGTACATGAGGCAGGTGACATGAGGTGTGGTTACATTATGAATGTGTTCGTTTTCAGCGCTGATTTTTTTTTCTTTTTTTCTGCAGCCTTGTAAGATGTACTGCGATCGGTCGTGCAACCGTCTCATGGGCTTAGCACAATTGCACCCACCCGCAAGACTGGTCTCTACTGGTCGCTAGGGCATGTTTTAGCGTTGCACAACGTGTATCGATCAGCTCATCCACTGCAACTATCGAGTCGGAGAACCCGACAAAGATCAAAGTATCAAGCAAGCGTATTATTTATCATCTGTCGTTATCACAGGACTGTAAAGTGAGGAAGAGGGCCAGAGATTTTACTGTTGATTCAGAGTGTGCTCCTCGTATTAGAGAATTAAAATGATTTGTACTTCCTTTCTAGAAATAATGAATATCAATTGGGTTTGGAAAGTGGATCGAGCGGCCCCAAGAATGCTATATATATATATATATATATATATACGTATATATGTATATATATATATATATATATATATAATATATATATATATATATATATATATATATATATATATATATATATATGTACATACATATTTATACGTATATATAAATATATATTAAGATTCAATTTTGGTAGAGCATGGGGGACACTTAGTGGGCGAAATTAAACACACGTGAAAGAGAGATTGCTACTGAACGTTAAGTATTATTTACTGAAATGTATAATTTCGGGACTTTTTTGCTAATTTTTGTCAAAAAAAGTAAACACACAAAAGGAAATAGCTAAACATACAAACTGAATAAAAAATAGCAGCGGATAAAAACAGTCAGAGACAAGTGCAATTTTAGTGTAAACGAAGTCGATAGGCCTACTTGTTAACCATGGTGTATATAATGGTATAATGGATTGCGGTGAATTCTTCTTTTGACAAAATATTGTTGAAAAATGATTATAAGCCTATTGGGAGATTTTCCTGCTACGAGAACAATGCAATAGCAATTTTTACACCACACCATTATGATATGTTCATAAAAATGACAAGAGAGCATATTTTTTTTTTCTCCACGACAGATCTGATATTTATTGATTCAGTGATTACATCAAACGCTCAGTATACGTACTATTGAACAATGGTGAATGGCATATTCTGCATTTTTCTTCTCGAAAAGAAACGTGTACATCAGCCGAAGTGCATTATTATCACTGATTGCTATCATTGCTGCGAGCACTTGTTAATTATATTTGAGTACGTGGGTCTTTAGTTTTTGAATTGTAGAAGTGCTTTCACGCAAGTGTTAATAGTTTGGAAAATCAACAGTATTTTTTAGGCGCTCCCTGTACAATGTTGAATCATGTCTTATACGCGGGAAAATGATAATTTGCATTCAATACCCTCTCCACACACCCTAAGGATAACATAGATTTCTTCTCGTAATCCATAATTATGAATGCTGCATAATTATGTTGTTAAAAAACATACAAAAAACAACAACAACATAATTATGTATCTCAGATCTCCAGCATACGACAACGAGGATTCAACTTTATTAATAATAAATAACCATTGTATAGTCGTCAAAATTGTGCTTCATCCATTAAGCTATACAAAAGATAAGGAGACATTGGTATCAAAGTAGGAGGCTATTACCAAACCTACCACATATAATTTGTCACTTTTCGTTATTATGAAGGATAGAAATCATAATATATGACAACAGAAATAATCACCAAAGCACAAGAGAACCCAATCATGTCAATATGACAAATTTCTATTACGTATATAACTGTCACATTCTACAACGATCACCTCGATATACCCAGTGTGTAGTGCATGAAATAATGTCTTTCTCAACGTGGTTTCCCTCTGGTTTCCTTGAACAGTAAATGAACGACTGATTAAAATCTACAGTCCACCACAATTGTTAAAGATATGACTTCTGCGTGAAATTAAGTGCAAAACTCCACTCTGTCATGTGCTTCTGTGGTTTTGTCCACAAAATATATTGTTTTTAAGAAAATCGTCGGGTTTACCACGAACCGTTCTATCTCAATATTTGGCGAATTTGAGTTTTTTTGCATAATTGTTACATATAGACTCTCCTCTTTGTCGTGTTAAAGTTTCTAAGCAAAAAACGCATTTTTTAAACAAAAATAGGGTGGTCTATCTCAAACCCTCTGTTGAGAATTGTAACAAACCCTTTACCACGAATCGTCCTATGTCAGATAGGTCACTTTGTGGTAAAACTTGACGCAGTTGGGAATTGCACCCGCCGCGGACGTCCCCGGCCGGTCCGCGCGCAAGAACTTACGTGCACGTACAATTCAGGCTTTACGTGCGTGCAGAAATCTGACAGGCTTATACGTGCTGTATAATTGTGGGGATAGCTAGCTGCTAGCTACGCGTTCCTTGGTGTAGTTGTACTGTTGTCATCAAAGATCAGTCATGGACGGCTTTCCACTCACCGGAGATCAATTCCAAGGAATATACATACAGGTGAATTTCTGTTTTTTATAAGACTACTCTGGGTCTAAGGACAAGAATCGTTAGATATTTGGGAAGACAATTCATGAATTCATGAAAAGCTAACAAAATAACAAACAGTTGTGAGTTAGTGCGTCAAGACTAACTTTATAGTGTCACTGTAGTGTAACCTTAAGCCATACCGTAGGCGTTAGTCGTTACACCTGTAACGTTAACGTTGTCGTTATGATTTGGCTTGACGTTAGCCCCAGATTGATTTCATCTAACTTGGTTAGGCCTAACGTCAGTAAAAAAATTCCGAGTTGTTCTTAAAGGGATCGTACAGTTCTGGTTGAGACCTAATTTCCGGTTTCTACCATTTTCAGGTGGGATAATGAGAAATCTCATATAAAATATAAAAGAGCATGCAATTTTATGAGGAATTCAATGTTTATTTTTTGAAAATTGGTTTTGAAATGGCTGAGATATCAAAAAAGAGCGATTCCAATAAAGTGTGGGACCCACACTTTGTAACGATCGCTTTGTTTTTCTTTGTTTTTTAATGTTTCAGTTATTCCAAACCCGATTTTCATCAAATAAACTTTGAATTCCTCTTAAAATGGTATGCTCTGTACTATATCATAAGTGTTTTCTTGGTATCTTGCAAAAATTTAAAAGCTCAATTTTCATCTCAACCAAAACTGTACTATCCCTTTAACATGTCAGAATTGTAAAAAGAGCCCGAAGAGAGATGCTATCATATCATCTGATTAGTTCTAACAGTAACACTGTTACTCAGTGTTAGTTCTAACACCTTAACGTTACGACGTTAATACTAAGTTAACACTAACGAGCACGAGTAACCGTAGCGTAGAGGTAGGCTACTGACACTAACATTAACGGGAGTAACAATGCTACTACCGTTAGGCCTAACCCCGGGACGCTCCGTATACACAGTTACACACTGTGGGAGCGTCCTGAGTCAATAGAGTGCTATATCGGTAAGCTTGAAAAACATACACAGTCTGTCACAGATTTTCGCACCTCCGTAAGTTTCGAATATCACGAGGAAAAAACGTACTTTTATAGTATACATAAGATTCTTATCTAATTAATACCCTTCGTTCACCTTGTTCTTGTTCACACTGGTCCAATGATCTTGAAAAAACGTTTTTTTTTTTTTTTTTTTCACGGCCATATACGGGTCCGTAGTCCTAGCTCCCCATCCCATTCACCATTTTCGAAATCAGTATGCAGTACACTGCGCACGTAAATATTCATGTGCTGGCGGAGTCGCAATGCGTTTAGCCTTCTGACAAGGCCTGCGCGCGCGCACCCACCCAGAAAGCAACGCAATATACAGCGAGAGGGTTTGCCAACAGTATGATAAGGCCTTGCCACAAAGCTACACGACTTGACAGCCAGCGCATGCGCACAAATCTCAAATCCATTGACTGTATAAGATGTAGTTCTCCCGAGTTCCTCTCGACCGAGTCGCATTTAACTCATCAAACCGAGCAGAAAGGGACTATTGCCAGAACCAAAAGTTGAACGCAGTCAGTCTTCAACATTACATCTTCACCTGTAAGTCTTCATATTGCAGAATTTTTGCGATTTCATATTGATTTTTAGGCGCTATACTTCACCTGTCATGATCATGTCTGCTACAATGCGCAGCCCCAACACTGCGTGTTGGGGCTGGTCGCAGTTACGTTAGGCCTACTGTTAACGTTAGAACTTGAAGATCTCAGTTGGATCCTAACTCAGTTGTTAAAAGATCTCTTAGGTCTTAATGTCAATAAAATCTAACGTTAGACAACTTGTGTCTAGAATCTAGCTGACGTCCAGTTAGATAGGCCAAGCCTTAGTTTTACTTTTAGATCTAACGACCAACGTTAGGCCTAACCATTGCTAGTGTAGAGTTTCTAGTAGAACTCATAGAACCTATATCACTATAATCTTGCTTACGCTAGTGCTGTGCCAGGGACACAGGATCTAACCTGTTAGACTCTAATATAGACCAATTATCTCAGCGTTATTCTAAAAACTAACGGTTAGATAGACATTCTACTACTAACGTTAGGCCTAATGTGCTACTTCCCTATTAAAAAAAATCCAGATTGTACGTGTATTCAACGTTACACATCAAAATTGAATACAACTGTATTGTTACAGTCTAACGTTATAGGGCCTAACTGCTAAGTGGGATCTACGTGAACTAATGTTAGACTTGAGCCTAAAGACCAAACTCTAGATCTCTCTTCATCTAGACTCTGTGTCTATCAAGACTAGGCCCTACTGGCGCTGCAAAAGGAGATGCTTCAAATCAAAGTTTAATCTCATTCGTTTTTGTTAGAACCTATATCTGGACTTGGCCTAGCCCGGCCTAGATCGATTATGCCTAACATAGATAGATATTAATCTGTTTCTGTTTCTGTTTCCTCGTACCCGTAGGACGACTGGACTGCTCCAGACGAGCTCACTTAACCGAGTTAGACATAGAAGATGGAACTCAATCTAACAGTAATTAGGGCCTACTGCTGATATATCAATATACCCTATCTAGGCCTAGTGTCAAACGTCTCAGAGTCTATCGAATTATCTGATGTCTTTCAGGCTTTGTTATGTAGCTCTGCCTCTACTAGATCTCGATCAGTCTGGCAAATCATATGTGCAACTAGATAGATGGGTCTATTTTCTACTTAAAGATTAAATGGGGTTTTCTGCAAAATAGAGTTAAAATGTTATCCCATGGTACTGTAAAACCTGAAGTAGCATTTAGACGGTTTAATCATATAGGGTGCTTTCCATGCGAAAATCCGATCTTTTTTTTTGGGGGGGGGGGGGGGGACATACTGTATAATGCACCGTGTATATGGTATTTTCAAGTTCAACAAAATAGAATGAGTAATTTGCATGAATCCGCCTCTACATAGTAAAACAAAATCTTGGTAATTATAGTAAGATAAATAACAATTGTGGTAAGTGGAATATTGAGGAATCAATTAATAACAATGCTTGCAGAATTTGGCATGTACCTTTCCTTCAATTTTTTTCCGTTCCTTTATTTCTGATTTTTCTTGGGGTCTTTTTTGTGTGTGTTTGGTGGGTTGGCATTCAATACATACATAATAACTGCTGGAGAAACTTCGGCTTTAATACAGAATCTGCGAACTTTTATTTCTTGAGAATTTGTCCCTTAGGATTTGCTTATATCTATACATGACAAAATAATGAAATTGAAAATGCAAGTATTTGAGTTGATATGAATTTTCAATCATATAAATGTCAGTATGAGAAAAAAATCTAATTGAAGGAGAGATCATGAAATGAATGGGTCAATGATGTTGATGTTCAAAATCGTCACAATGTGAGTATTGACATTAAACTTGAGAAGCTGTTCGTTTTCAGATGAAGACCAAAAATTAATTTCACCACTGGAGATGGCAGAAATGTTGGACCCAGAGGAGGACATCCCTTTAGCTGCACTTCAAAGAACTACGAAATTGGGGGCAGATGAACAACTATTTTCATATATTCTCACTTGTCAATGCTTGTGCACTAACTGTTCATGCCGTGTTATGTGATTCTCTACGACAATGCAACTTAAACAGGAATCGAAATGTTATTGTTTTAAAGAACGTGCAGTTCGTTAGATATGAATTCTGTTGTAAAAGTTTCCCATTGCATAATCAGCAATTATTTACTCATTTCACGTTTAATACATTATAACTATTTTGTTTGATGACGTTATTGACTAATTACATAAGATATTGTGTGAGACAGTAAACAAATAAAAAAATTGTGCTTCAAATTATTTGTCATTCTCTGTCTCTCTCTATGTCTCTCTATGTAAGATTAAAGATGTTTGTATACGTATTTTGGTTAGGGTAAATTTTTCTTTCCCATTTAACATTTTTTCGTCGTGCACTTTAATGCACATGTATTTTGTACGTGTATGCATGGTTTTGTCAGCGTGTACGCGTTGTGTCTGTTTGTGCGTTGGCTGTATGCATGTTGATGTATGTTTATATATGGGTATAGAATTTTGCTATCTAGATGTTATTGTGTATGTGTGTATATCTTTATTTGTTTGTGTATGTGTATGTATATATTCATGTGTGTGTGTGTGTGTGTGTGTGTGTGTGTCTGAGTAAGCATGTTAGGGGTGTGTGCGTATGTGTGAAATCAAGTGTGTGTGCGGTTGTGCCCGCATGTGTGTTTATTTATAATCATCCAAGTTTTTGGTTAAGGGTCGTTAAATTTCTGAAGGTTGGAACCGATGGTATTCAGTGAAATTTATTACAGAAGTTGCTTCAAGCATTGCTCAGTTGACTACTATACTCGATAAGGACATTGTATTATAAAATATGTTTAAAAGGACAAGTTGAGAAGCCTCCCCCCTTCCTTCAAGATTCCTTTAATACGGTGAAAGAAACAATCAGCATGAACAGTGTAGTTAACGTAGGCCTAGATGAAAATTCATTGCTAACTACGAATTTTATAGGCCTATCACACACCGTGAAAACCTGATTGGTATGTTGGCCTATTTGATTATGTTTGTATTTAAAAAGTGCGATTCCATAGCCTAACTTATAAGGGTCAAGTGGGGCATCAAGATTAAAAAAAAAGCATCTCTGGTTCCACCCAATGCATTATTATACGGTCCGTGAACATGGGACAGTTTGTGGTAAAGCATCGACACTCGATTCTCCGATGCTTTCGACATAGGTCACATCGTGGTGGAACATAGAGACCAGCTCATCAGAGCGCGCAGCTATGGAACAGATCGTGGTAATGTGCGAAGACTCGGTACTGCAGTGCGCGCAAGAAAGGACAGATCGTGCAAAGAATCTTCGCATAAATACTGCTGAATACTGCTTTTTTATGAAACCGTAAACTAATATGTAAGTTTACAAGTTTCTTGCTAGAAACTTTGTCGGCACTGTGACGTGTTCTTTGGCGCAAACTATCCCTACGTACTCTTCTCTCTTAAGGCCTGCGTTTTATAGATAAGCAATAAGCCATTTCTGAAAAAGTAAGGCATTAATAGAGATACAATGTTTAGAAGCAATTTTCTCAAAACGTCATTATTTGAGAAAGGACGGTTCGTGGTTAACCCGTCGAAATGTTCCTTTTTAAGTGATCACCTCAGATAAACATAATTTCGTCACGTGTTTGTGCTGGGCATTCTTCAGGTATACAGAGTCGTTGATAGTTCAAAGACGCATAAAAACAATTTCACACAAAATACGTCCTATTGGTTGGCCAGCGTCATGACGAATACACATTCCGCGGATAATGTCATCACGTACCAGTGGATTGACCGTGACGTGATGTTTTTGTTCAACTGTTGTTGTTGTTGCTCGAGTTTCTCGACTTGCCATACAGAATTCCTTGTTACGAGTGCGCATGTTTAACATGAAATAAATTCTTGTCATCGGATGGAAAGTGCATGGAAAAAAAGTTGTAGAAGTTCATGAAATATAGTATCATAAGGACAACTACACATTTCACCTGAGAAAATGCATTTTCATAGTGGATTTTGCAACGCATTAAATGTGTGTTATTGTACTGTGAACGAGGAGTCTTTCTATTTCTCTCTCTCTTTCCTGTTCTTTCTCACCATCTTTCATTATCGCTGTCCCCTTCTTCTTTGTTTTTCTTTCTTAGCATCACCTGCGTACATGTCCGTGTATGTTTTGTTATGTAACTGTTTTTGTTGCGTAAAACTAGTTTGTCTTGTTGTAGTTAAGTAAACCGACAGTTGGTTGAAACTGTTTATTTATTTATCTGTGTATGAGGCCCCAACATCAAGCCCGGCTTACTGGGGATCCTCCTGTATGGTACCTTGACTTTTTGTTTATTATCATTATGTCTTCGTTCTTTGTCACAATGATTTGATTACCTGTCATGTGCAAAATCAGCCATGAATTATTATGAATCTTGTGTTTATTTCTGAAAGTGATCAGAGTTGATTATATTGTGCCATATTGAAACAACAAAATGAAATGAAATGAAATGAAAAATGAAATAAATACTCAATGTCTGCTAGTGATTATCACAGGGTTCTGCTGTTTTGTTGTCCGTGTTCAGATGAAATATATACAGTATGCATGAAAAATACATATAATATACAGCATGAAGAAACGGGGGATTGCCCGTTCGGCTATCTTTGCAAATTACCACTGTTCTTCCAAAGGGTGCCATATTTACAACACAAAATAATACACTGATATACATAGCACATGAAAAAAAAAAATGACTCAGTGAAAAAAATAATCATGTCTCAAGACACAAATTGACATCATAGCAGAATGCAGCAGATCTTTAACGTTCATTGTCGCGACGACACAAAATTTTTAAAACTTCATTTCGAAAGCGCCCGTTCACAAGTAGATAGACGAATATGTTGATGACGTGATTGACACTGCGCACATAGGTCAACGTCTTCACCGTCCACGCACCACTCGGACGTTCCTGCAGTGCCGTGATGAATTCGCTGGAAAAGTTCTCGAGGGCGACAAGAGGGAGTGTGGTCATGAAAAAGATGACGGTAACGACGAGGAGCATCGCTGTCATTGCATCTACGCGCCGACGAGATCGATTTTGGCGCCATTCCGATCCCCGTCTGCGAAAAACTGACTGCCTTGCCCATCTCTGTTCGTCCGCGTCTCGGATCAGCGGCCTGTTGGGAAAATCAGGGATACCTTTCGGATGGGACGATCTAGCTTCTGCAGAGGATTTTGAGGTGGAACTCGTGTCTAACTCTGCACCGACGGAATCGCTAAGTTTTGAAGTACTAGCAACATCCCTGTTCTCGTGTGCACTGCACATTCCTGCCGGAAGAACATCTCCCCTGACCCCTTTGTCGTACGGACTACTGTTGTGTGATGGCGGAATCAATGTCTCGCCCTTGTTTAGATTTACTTTCTTCGCTTGGAGACTGTCTCCCTTTTCAGTGGTGTAAGATTTGCTGCACTGGCTGAATTGCTGGAGGCATTTGCTGGACTGGCCCGTCTTACTATCACATGACTCAGATCGTTCGTCCAGACCAAGCCTACATGAGCTTTCCACGATCACGGTCTGCTGACCAAGAGTCTCTTCCACTTCAGGCAGGCGAGAATTCTCCAAAACGTTAACTCTGCTTTTCTTCAAACTCTGATGCATTGACTGCCACATCCCATGCTGTCTTGGCCTGAAATTTCCGTCGAGGGTAGAGCCCGTCAGGCTCCCGTCTACGCTCGAAATCGGAGCCCTGCGACTCGTCGTAGGCATTTCTGAAACTGTCGTGATTTGCCTTCTGTCATTCATGACGCGGCTTTGATGTTTGATCTTAACATAGATTTTGGAGTAAAGACCAAGACACAAGAATGTCGCCACCAAAAGCAGAATGTCTATGTGAATTCCAGCGAACCTGGCCAGCCATTTTGGTCCCGTGTATGCGCAGATTTTTGTTTCGCCAACATTGACGACATCGGCATATGTAACGAAGTAGACCTGAGACAATGCCGCATACACTACGCAGCAAGTGATGATGACGGCACTTCGCTTAGACGTAATTCTGATGTCGTACGGTCTGCATACGACAACGTACCTATCGCAAGCGGTTAAAGCCGTGAGCACGGCGGCGGCAACAGCGCTTGTCCTCCGAATGAAGTGGAAGAACTTACAGACAAACAGCGTCCTGACTCTCAAATCCACTGTCCAGATGATAACATAAACCATGAGTAAGGACGCGAGGAAGTCCACCGCTGCGAGAGAAATGACACAGTAATCCGTTGATATCTTACGAGTCTTTTTGAGGAACACCAGTATGATGAGTGTGTTTCCACATAACCCGACACTCGAAAGCATTGACAGAATAACGACATCAGAAGTCACCGATGGAGCCATTGTCACCACGTTAGGTCACTGTTTTAACAAAGGCGTTAATGAGTAATGTTGATACTTTTTTTAATTGATTGAGCTACGTGTTTATTCGGTATACATGAATTTCATGTATCAGTGTGGACAACTTGCAGCGTTCAGGACAAAACTAGCTCGTCAGAGATGATATCAAGGTTTCAACTGGCGTCGTTGGAAAACGTCAAGAAAATACTTCTCCATGTGAGTAGGTGTGCTTCATATTCGATACGTCAGCGTTCCATGGAGCGTCTAGGTAATCGACTGTAACAAAGGATGAATACCACGAATCGTAAAAGTGCACTGCTCTCTCTGTAATTGCCTTCGTTCGGAACGAATCAGAGAATCATTTGCATCACATGATCAAACCTCTAGTACGACGCGGCAATCACGTTGTGAAAGAGTGCGGGAAAAAAAAAAAACACCTCCCACTCCCAAGCACATGCTAATCATCATTATCTTCTTATCTCACAAAAGTAAGCTCAGCATGTGTAACTGTCTAGTAAGAAAGCTAATGCTCCGTTACTGGTTTGATTTGTTTGTTTAACTGATATTCCTCGGAAGAATATGGGATGAATGACTTACGTTCGACCATTTTAGCTACTGTTCAAACTATCACAGTAATAGCTCATGATTTTGAACTGTATATGTTTATGGAAGGGAAGTAAAAGATAGGAGGTAGTATTACAGGTCTAAGGAGGGTTAGATTGAGTGCAATCTATATTTCCCCCCATGTTATTTCTGATAATTTCTATTTTCTTCTTCAGTTCTACATTGAATTCAGTACAAGACGATTCAATTCAAATCAGGTCTTAAAGATTTTTTTTAATGCTGATTTCCATCATACCAGGAAGAGCAGAGCCAATTTCAGTTTCTAAGGAATGTGTTTTTATGTTGGCTATAATTAGGAAATAATAAACATATAAATGTACTCTTTCGTTATCAGATATATTTTCCAAATGTGTTTTTCTCTGTGTTTTTTTTTCTCCTGAATTTGTAAATTAACGTTTTCATACAATTTTGGTAAATTCAGTGTTAACTGAAAACAATGAAAGAAAACATTTGAACCGACACCGAATTAACGAACACACACACACACACACACACACACACACGCATACACTCTTACACACTCATACATTTTGATTATGATTATGAATTTGTGTGTCCAGAGCAGAATGACATAGTTTGTATTTATATATGATCATGTTATGTTTTTATTGCACATGATATTTTTATGGAGAATGAAAAATTGATGAAATGAAATGAAAATGAAGATTTTATGCTTCTATGCGGTCTACAGTAGACCGAACGATTTCACGCACCATGTGATTTCAAAAGCTGAATCACAAGCGATACCCCGCATTGACGAATCACTACTCAGGGTAAATTGTAGAGAATGCCAATTCCGGAGAATATGACACCCCCACCCCCGCGCCTTTGTTCTCTTGTTTAGTCTTGCCTCATTGCCACAAGCAAACCTAAGTTGATTCTTATTAACCAGAGAAATGACAGCATTGTGAGCAGAGGTATATAACGACAACATCGTCGCCATCCCTGATACCGTAGTTTATCTGTCATGGTGATATGGACGCTGTTAAACAGTGTATACTGGTCTTTGGAGAAATTACGTTTTGACAAAATGCAGCACCGAGCTCTTGTCGCTCGTATTAATCTAGTGCGTCGTTGGGATTCCAAATAACTCACAAATCAGCTTATTGGCTGGTAAAATTGTGAAACGAAGCATAAATCGTAATCACATAAGCACTGAATATGAGATAAAAACTTTAACAGGCCGCGATGCAATTTCCTGCGGAATCGGTCCATGCGATATGATAAGTACCATGTATTGATAAATTGCAATGCATTTTTCTGTAACGTGTGTGTGTGTGTTTTTTTTTCATGTGCATGTTAATACTCTCATATAGTACCTGCCAGTATTAAATCTTTTAACTTACGGTTTCTCCTGCTTCATCCTGTATAATCTCATCTATGTTCAATAAGTAAGCAATTTTGACTGTTTAGTGTGTGTTTAATAAGGTAAGTAGTTACTGGCAATAACATATTGGGCATTACGTTGTTTGTTTGTTTGTTTGTTTGTGTTTAGATCATACTGTAGAGCATGTTTATACACAATTTTTGTGTAATGTTTGCCGATCCAGCAAACTTCTGCATGGTTACAGAACGTTAAACATTTAGTGCATAGGCCTGTTGACAAGATTCTTTGCTTTTTTGTTTGTAATGCTGGTATTTCAAAGAATTCCATTTTTTTTCTTGTTCGTGATACCGATGACTTAGCTATCATGAAGGAGTTCGAATCTCTTTCCATCACCCCATACCCATTCATATTAGCCGTTACATCATTATAGACGATCCATATTACCCCCCTTCTCTGAGGCAAACGTATAATATAAGATCACTTTTCGCCAGCAGAATATCCTCCCACAGTAGATATCCAGTGTCATCATGGGATGATATCGAATCCTCCAATAAAATGACATCAGAAGTATGTCTAGATATTGTTAGTTAAAAGTTAGAACTTCGTCAGCACTTGCCGTTATTGTACTGGTCGTGGGACAATAAGCAGGCTGAGTATTACAAACAGCTCTAAGTTAGTAGCAGCAAAAAACAACAACAAAGAAATAAACGTATATAATGACATGTTCTCGCTGCAGACACACGCGTGTGAATGTAATAGACATGGGTTCTATGACAGAGTGAGGTCAGGAAAACTTTAATCAGAAAGGTTGACAGTACCTCAAGCCATGATGCCATTGAGGGAGAAGGAATGAATCGAGCGTCATTCGTGAGACAGTTCATTTCCTGTCATCCCACGAATGCATTAGATCTTCAATTCATGTATTTCCGTGTGCTATTTGCTTGCCCAAGGTGTTTTGCAACATATACCGCTTTGTCTCAACTAATGCGCAGCTGGATTTTTTTTTTTTTCTAAATGAGCCCTTCTCTACTTGAAATTCTATAACTTTCACCGTCTTTCGCAAAACAAACAAACAACTTATCAATGATATGAAGGAGAAAATCGAGGTACCTGCGTGTTATAGTCAGCAAATTATTCAGTTGAAACCACTAACCACGACAACGATGACGCGCTAGCTTTAAGAAAATTGTAAAAAAAGAGGGAAAGTTCTCGTCTTTAATCTTAAAAAAGGGTATAGCATTAATATATAGTATTACCTTAGCGTGTTCTCGCCTTTCTTCAACTGTCCATCATATTCCGTAGCTGTTTCATATCTTTGTCTTTTACCGGATGAAACCGCAATAGAATCCAGCAAATCCCGTGAACAACGCCGCAATGATCGGCAGAGCTAATTTCTTCAGGGTGGGGGGGGGGGGGGGGGGGGGGGGGGGGTAAGGGCACTGGCTAGACCAACGAACACTGCAATAATCACATCACCACGCTAAACATAATCAGGCATAATCAAAATGAGCTTAACATCGAAAATTCTTCAACTCGATCTGACAAGTGTGATTCTTTTCGCTAATTTGTGGTACATATACAAACCGAATCCTTTCATGATTGGCACTTACCACTGGGCCGCCGATGTGCGCTCTTCTCAGAATTCGAGTCGAAGAACTTTCCCTTGTCAGTTTATGCATGGATGATCGATTGTTCAGACCGAAAATCTTGCATTGCTATCTAAAAGTCGAGTATTTAGATTAACTAATCATTCAGTTCAGTTCAGTTCAGTTTTTTATTTCTGCATTTTAAAATCAATACAAATCAACAAATCAACAAAATACTTACATAGTCATTTACAGAGCTAATATTCGTAACGTTTGGATCATACGTACATTTTCTTTTTTTAAGAACGAATATCATACATGTATATAAAAGGAAGCAATAGGAAATGATAAAAATGAAATGCAGGGGACCATCATCATAAGCTAAGCTTGACGAGGAAGATGGCCCCAGGTAAAGAGATACATGAAGAAAATCTTGCCACTCACTGAGTGGGGGGTAATTGTGCAAAGGGCACAATAAAGAGATACATAGAAAAATCTTGCCACTCACTGAGTGGGAAGTAATTGTGCGAAGGACGTGAGGTGCAGTGCGGTGTGCATTGTGTTGGGATGAATCTTGGTTTTGTACGTTGAGTGTTATTTTGTGTATCAGTGTGATGAGGTGAATGTTACTTCAGTTATGGCCGTGAACTCATTGTTTAGGGTGTTTGTTAACCAGGTGGTATGAATATTTTTGTGTCAGAAGTATACTGGATTATGAGGGCGTTTTTTAGTTCTCGTTTGAAAATGTTCAACGACGTACATCGTTTTAAATTAGGGGGTAAAGAATTCCAAATATCTGGTCCATTATGTTTTAATGATTTTTGAGCTAAAATGATTCTGGGGTTTTCGAGATGGTAATCACACGACTGACGCGTTGGATATGAATGAACGGTGGAATTTGGAGTGAAGAAGCCATCAAAAATTTTTGGAAGACAATTGAATGTATATTTATACATAAAAACAGCAGTTTGAAAGGTGTGAAGATCCTCAATTTTCAATGTTTTTAATTGACGAAATAGGGGATTGGATGGGGATAAGTAACGGGAATTGGTAATTAAACGTACATCACGTTTTTGGAGGGTAAGAATTGGATTAATTTTAGTTGAGCCACAGTTTCCCCAAACGATATTGCAATATGTGATATGTGGTAAGATCAATGCATTATATAAAATAGTCAGGGAATTTTGAGAAATGAAGTTTTTCAGTCGATATAAAATTCCTACAGTTCTTGAGACGGACGTGCGGATATTATGAATGTGATCATTCCAAGTTAACCTCGAGTCAATTGTGATTCCTAAAAATTTAATAGATCTTACTTCAGTTAAGGATAATCCATCAATATTAATATCATAACTGCTGTTAATGTTCTGTGAAGCAGTAGATTTGAAACGTATAAAATTTGTTTTAGAAACATTAAGGGATGATTTATTACATATAAACCATTGGGAGACTTTGTCTATTTCCGTGTTCAGAGTATTAAACAGTGTTTCGAGGTTCTCAAGGGAGTAAAAAATATTTGTGTCATCCGCAAAAAGTATAAATTTAAGAGTTTTTGATGTATTTATTATATCATTGATATATACAAGGAACAGTAGGGGGCCAAGAATTGATCCCTGGGGAACACCACATTTGCTATATGAGAAATAGCAGCATCAACATGATCATCAACAACAACAACAACAAAAACAATACTGTTCTAAATTTCTACCATACAATTTCTTAACTTATATATTTTGCCTGCTTTATTTCGAAGAAGTATGTCAAAAGTGTGTTGCGCATTGATATAGAGATATACTCTAGCTTTTAGGCAATACACCTTTTGCCTGCTTTTATTTAGAGCGTACAAACTTCGAACATGTAAAAAAAAAGCGTGACGTGGACTTAGAAAAAATACACTTTGGAAGAGGAAAATAGCTGTAAAGTTAGGATGCGGTTGAAGATGAGGGGTTAAGACATTCATAACAAACATAATATAGGGAGCTTTCGATTTTCGCGTCCCTGACGTTGAGAGAAAAAAAAATTCTGCGCATGCGCAAATTTGCTTACAAAAATCGACCTCGCGTCGTCTGAGTTTGCACGGTCGGTTCTGGGCTATTCTTGCGTCCGCTCAAAGTCACGCCGCAGAGAGATACTTTATGCAGTGATCCTATGGGGCGCCATTGTATGGGGTGAGCTGCGTTTTCGCGCAATCTAATGATGCTTTGCGACACGACGCAGTGAGAGAGGAGAACGGTCTACGCAATCTTCATCTTAAACGTCCGTGTCGCAAATCTGAAGCGCCCCATTGATATTTCGCGGTACCTTGATAGTATTCAAATGTAAAGTCAATTAAGACGCACGTCCAAGGCTGGATTATAGCACGAAATGCGATAAATGTCACTGGCACGTGCTTCCACTCTTGTCATTGCTTGTATAAACGCTTCCTCCTAAAATCTACAGCAGATGAAGATCTTACCACCGCATAAAGTTTCATTCAAGAGGAATACAACTTGAAAGGAGAGGAAATGAAGATCACCTTGACTACCGGTAAGTCTTGATGTGTCTGTGTGTAACGGTAGCATTTATGACGTACACCATGGGTCATCTTATCATATCCTTTTATCTTTTTTCCTAATGAAAATCATTGAGCAAGTCTCCTTTTTATTGAAACTGCGTCACGCGCAGTTACCTATAGCAACCTCAAGTTTTACCGGCCCCAGCCTGCCAGAACTACCGATATCATGCCTCTGGTTCTATCACGTTTGATGAGTGAATTAATGACCGGAAAAGGCCTTGATTGTTCTTTTTTAAGAGCAGATGTATATCTCTGTTTGATGTAAATGTAGACTCGATGAATTATGAATTTACAAATGTATCATTCCAAGTGCGATTCCTGCCATAAGCGATTATTTCTTCGAACAAGTTCCACGATATCCCTCTTGACCCAGGTGTGGAAATGGTTACCTGGCAACGCTAGGGTAATAACAATGGCAGGATCCTCTTGAACATGTTGAAGAGCTGTGCAGAGGCTACCCTGGGTAAAAAAAAAAAAGAAAAAGAAAAGAAGAGAAAAGTAGAAGAAAGTGTGTGTGTGTGTGTGTGTGTGTGTGTTATGTGCAAAGCCGCCGTGCGAATGAACTTTCCCGAGTAACAACAGCATGAATATAATAATTACACGCTGGACGACTATCGCCGTCATGGCTACATTAATTTTTTTCATTTTTATGCCCCAGTCACATAGACATCCCGGATCACCCCGGACCACCCCGGATCTGATCCGGGGAGAGATCCGTGTTGACGCCGGGAGGCCAACACGGCAACTTTTGGAGGTCAAAAACATCCGGCGTCATCCGGGGATTGCCATGTTGGCAGAGCAATCCGGGGTGGTCCGTGTGGCTGCCGTGTAGCTGCCGTGTTGATCCGTGTAGCTGCCGTGTTGATCCGTGTAGATGCCGTGTTTGTCCGTGTAGACGCCGCGCTCTTTCGGCCTTATCCGTGTAGCTGCCGTGTTGATACTGTGTGTACAGTCATACCAAAATCCCGGATCTCCCCTGATCACCGTGTAAATCCTTGAGCATCCGTGTTTATATGTGACTGGGGCATTACATGACGACCGATCTGCATTCTCTATATCTATTTATACCGGTATTGATATGCTTCCATAATCCAAGCACAGTTCAAGCTTATAATTATTTTTGTTGCCAGTTTTCGATTGTCATGTACTGTAAAAGTGGATATTTTCGCGTGACTAATTTTTCGCGCTTGGCCGGATAAGAAGAGTTTCGCGTGTTTTTAATTCTGCGGAATCAAGACATCACGCAGAGGAACATATGGCAAGCAAAAATATTCGCGTGCTTTTATTTTCGCGCTAGTTTCTGGTTGCGCGAAATGCGCGAAAATTTCAACACCGCGAAAATTTCCACTGTTACAGGTGTATCCTACTTGATGACACCTGACTTTTCCGGCCTTGATTAATTCCATGATGATGTTCTAAGTATATATTACAAGTATTACACACAGAAAGTGCAAAAGCAGTGTCTTCTTTCCACAACTGCAGGAACATCTCTGTCGGGTAAAGTGGAGGCCATTATGTGAGGAAAAATAGATCACCATGCAACCAGTGAATACTTACGCCATTTTAGATGCAAATGCCTGTATGTACAATTTCAATTTGAATTTATTTTCATATTTCTCGAAGGAAAAAAATACATCAAATATAACAAAATTAAATGATACATAATATCCAGCTGGGAGGCATAATAGAGTATTGCAAACATATAGAACATAGTGGTCGATCTATGAAAGTTGGAATCTGAGAATGAATGCTAAAGAAATAAGATCTAGTTCCTAATGTGCATTATTCATTCTTGTTTGTTCGTTTGTTTGGATTGACTTCATTTTCTTAGACATAATTTCATACCTAATCAGTTTTTTTGGGGGGTAAAATCACAGAAAACATCAATATATAGTACACATTGAAGTGAAAAGGAAAGCACTATTTATCCCGGCACGCGTCCCTGAAGTGGCTATAGCTTAGGCACTAGCAACCATTGTATCTGTGCTCATCTATCACAGTCCAAGACGGGTGCCTTTTTGAATTGCGAAACACATTTCAACGGCATACTTAACATGTTAAGACCAAAACGCATCATGTCCAAGACGCAATCTTTGTAAATACGCCTGTTAAAGACTCACCTGTAGATATGATTTATTCGTATCCAAAGTACGTATCCCGTTGTCATTATAGTCAAGACCTCAGACTTGCCCTGCACGAAGAGCGACCATTAAACTATCGAATTTTACCTTCCGCACCACACCATGGTATCTCTCGCCTTCTTCCTCTTTCTGTTTATCTGTAATGACAACACCTCGGGACATCACTTCATTTTGATCTTCTTCCTGTTTTTTCGAAGGTAACGTGAAAGCTGTTTTCTGGGTTAGAAAAATTTAAAAAGGAAGGGGAGCGTTCTCCATTTTCTGTTCTTTAAACAATTAAATGTGGGAGTGGGTACATTGCAGCTGTTACTTTTTACCATTATCATTCTTTTTGGTTGAGCCAACAATCTTGCTTGTCTTACTAGCAATACGTATTAGGATTTCTCACTATAGTCATTTTTTGATATCATGAACGTAATGCAGGGAGTAGCAATAATACATCAAAGCGGACTTTAACTCTTCTGCATAATTCATAATTCTCAGATAATTATTTGGAAATTTCGTAATATGAGTTATATTTTGTCAATGAAATTAATTTACACATCGATTTTCCTTCTTTGAATCATGTACATTGTAATCTGCTTACTGATATTCTATGTGATATTACTGAAAGGAATCTTGATTTATGTATGAAATTGTATTGGAAGAAAAATCAATCAAACAAACAAACAAACATGTACACAAACACACACGCACATACACTAACGATAATTTGGCAAATGATGGTAGATTAATGATAAATTCACATTCGATCAATTCACGTTTATTAATTGTTACTGAAACTGTTTATTTCTCGAGTATTTGATGTCAGAAATTTGACCACACATTTTTAAACTAATACCGAAACTTATAGACATAGGCATGTCCACTGCTATCTATTCACATGTCATTCTCTGACAAATTCTCGACTGTGATTAAGTCCTACTCATTAATCAATCAGTGACCGGACATTGCACAACCCATAAACGCCATTTTCAAGTTGTTTTAAATGAGGTCATCATGAAATAACGGTTCGAATAACGATAATGTATATCTATTAAGCATGTTTTGAGTGATCAATGTACTACGAGCTTAGATTTTTAATGGACCATGCATTTTTTTCCATGCTTACTTTATTGTTATCTTTCAAAGCATGCATGTGTTCTTAGCTATACTACATACATCATAATATACTATGCGATTCACTTTTCGTTTTTTTACATCTGTTTTCCTTGATTGAAATTAATCAACTATGTGATTGTTTTTCGCATGATTTATATCGTATTACATTTTGTTTCACTACTTGTTCGATGGAAAAATAAACAGAACTGAACTGAAGTGAAATGAAAAAAAAGAAGGAATCATTTAAATGATACTGCACTAGCTATAAAAAGAAAAACGTTTGAAGATACTATCAAAATGATCACAAAATATGTTTTGGTAATTTTCTTTCTTTTTCAGCTTCAATCTGAAAGTATCTAAAGTTGATGAAAATGGATATATTGGGGTTTGCGTTTATATTCTTCATATGAATAGATATATTTATTCATATACCCCCATTTCTGTATAGGACATCACTCTCCCGACCCTACAAAGAGGTATGCTGCAACTGACTATCAGCAATAATATTATCAATTCCAAACAGAAGAAATTGGGGATATATTTAAGTATGATATACTGAACGCTGTCTTCAGAGACGAAAGATTCACAGACCCCGCAGGAGATAAGACGCGCCCATATAAGCACGTTGGGTGTGGCGTCCTAGCTTATAATTATACTCTTCCACACACTTTACAAAATCTGGGCCTCGTTTCATAAAACTTGTCATCAGTGACAAGTTGTCATGGATGTGATAAGCTACTGAAATCCTTGCATCTGATTGGCTGAGAGCAAATTTGTCATAGAAATGTGACAGTTGTCACAGATAACAAGTTTTATGAAACGGTCCCCTGGACAGTAAAAATTACATTCACTGTTAGTGCACCCCATTGACCATGGTGCACCAACTAGCCACCCTAATAGTGCGTTGCATGGACTCAGCAGCTGCTGTGTACAAGTACTATTGAATCCAGTGTGACAGGAACAATACGTTTTTACTGCAAAGCAATTTCAACACATCATTAGCATCGGGGGCACTATAGGTGGCAGAGTGAATAAGACTCTTGACTCTCAAACGGAGAACCCGACTTCGAATCCAATCCAGTGCTTACATCCGGGACAAGAGGTTTCTCCTCATTACAGTGCACTCCCGTTGTAACAAACACGGTTATAAAAAAATTTCCGGTTACAATGAAGTAAAAATTCAGGACGTAACATTATCCGCTCTATGTTTTTTTAATCATTTATTTGTTCGGTTATAACGAAATTTTGATATAACGAAAGAAAACTTCCGGTCCCGAGGACTTCGTTATAACGGGAGTCCACTGTATGTCCCTCTCGACACAGGTGTATGAATGGGTACCTGGCAACGCTACGGTGAGAGTAATGGCAGGGCCATCTCATAGAAGAGTGTCAACACTGAAGAGACTACCCTTGATTGAGAATACCAAGGTATTATAACTACTATAATGTATTTGCCTCGATTCTTTACGTGATGTGTTTTGAAATCTACAAAAGGTAAATGAAAACGCCAGCACTTTGAACAAACAAAGATAAGTAATCTATATCATTACTTACGCTGGGCAGACTTATTGGCCCGAATTCACGAAGGTGGTACAATTGGAAACCATGGTTTAAACCATGGACAATTTGTATGGAGCGCCAAGTGTCGCATGGCCCATTACGAAATCAGTCATTTCGTCAACGAAATATTCATTTCGCCGACGAAATGTTGTCATTTAGTTACGAAATGATCACTATCATTAAACATATTCCACAAACACTTATCAACTGAACGTATCTAAAAGGGCAAAGGCAAGTACTAGTACTTGATGCTAAGAAAGAAGCACAGTACATTACAAATGAAACTACTGACGCGAAGCGAAACCTCTAGGCATTTCACATGCTATGTATTATGTTGTATTATTAAGGTATTATCATAAAACGTACATTACTATATTTTAGGCTTCTATAATCCACATTGGTTGATGCCATTGTATTTTGGCATTTGTTTGGTTACACATTTACAACTGTTCCTTGTAACACTCCAACTGACAATGACATCATTCCAAATAAGAAAAAGGTTCTACACCTTTAATTAGACAAGCGCTCTACATGAATATAAATATTCCTTGCTCATTCATGTCACCACAGGTTCACAGAAAATTTTCTCTGATGCTCAAGAGAATCAAATCCACATTTCATCATTTACCGAAAGATCAACTCTATCCAGAAATAAAGTCAATGTTGACCTTTTATGAATTCAAGTCAAAAAAGAAAACCAAAAAGAAAATAGGTAACAAAAGGTAACAAAAGAAAAATAACGGGAAAAGGCTAGTTCAAAGACAAACAAACCACATTTTACTTTTGGCAATGTAAGTGAATCAAGCATAGTACCCTAAGGGCGGCGAAAAATCATGGAACCAATCCATGATTACAATCTGAGCATTTGCTGAAATAATAGTCATTGCAGACCTTCTCCTGAAATCAAAATTAACAAAAGACATTCATGCAGAACTTACAGGTAGATTACTTCTTTGTACATGGCTTTTCCCCCACCCCCTAACTGCTTTTCTGAAAGATTCTTCCATGTTTTGTATTGTCTGTGATTCCAGAGGTTATAGCAGACTGGTGCTAAGTGTGAAATGGCCTAATAAACTTAATTCAAGATCGGGTGACGGATCATATCATGCTCTTTTGCACAATAGCTCTTTCGCGCTTCTTCTGAATCGGTTGTTTACGAAGAGGTAGACGAAGGCGTTGCTGACGTGGTTCACCATTCGGAGCTGGTAGAGGACGATGACGATCCATTGTCCGAGAACAGTCTTTTGAATATTCACTTGCATATCGGCGGGGAAATTTTCGATGACGATGACTGGAAACAGGGACACGACAAAGACAACCGTGACGATCAGCAACATGTACGTCATAGCGCTCTCTCTAGACTGGCGCCTTCTGAAGACTTTTTGCTCATCACAATGACTTCCTTGGACATTGTTCAGTCCTGCCTTGTCAGGGTGGGATGTAACGCTTCCCTCATCCTTGGACGACATACCATGTACAGAAGAATGATTGTCATTTCGGGAGGTAGGTATTTCAGTACAAGGACCATTTTCTATTAGACCAACGTCCCGTCTGGACTTCAAGAACGTCTCAGCTAGTTTACGATCCGGATCCTGCACCGTCAGGTACCGGTCATTTGCAGGAGAGGACTTTGAGCAATCAGGAATGTTTGCGTTCTCGGGGGAGCATGTACCGGTTGTCTGTACCGGCCTCTTCGCACGAAAATTCTTGCCCCTTGCTGCATCCCCCACGGTTCCAGGGATAACTTGATCAGAAATCATAGGGTGTATTTGCACCACAGGGGCTACAGAACAACCTCGATGGGGACGCATGGGACCTCTGCGCTTTCTGTTCGATGGATTTGAGTCTCCGTCAGCGGGAGGGGTACGATGAATTGCATGGTTTTTAGACGTTGACTGACTGTCCGCAGAATTGGTGTCAAGGTCTCGGGTTACCTGGAAAACTGGCTGTTCTCTCGCAGATATATTCAAAGGTCTCTGTTGTCCTGTTGAACTGGAATGCGCGCGGTGTTGCTTGATTTTCAGGTAGATATTGCCGTACGAAAATCCACTGACTAAAATTGCTGTGACAAACGATGCATCTACGACAATGTCCATGATTGTACCCAACCAAAATGGACCTGCATAGCCGCATATGTACTGCCCATCAGAGTCCGTCACATCGCCGAAGAGCAAGAAGTATATTTGCGTGGAAAAGCTGTAGGCAAGTCCTGCTAGCACAGCGATGACGCTTCGCTGTTTCGTTACAAGCCATTGTCGACTGCACACGACATTGTAGCGATCACAGGCAATGATTATCATCTGAACCGAGGAAGCAACCGCTGTGCTGCGTCTGACGAAGTATAGCACACGGCAAAAGACGCGGTCCTGGAGACTCGGGACAAGCGTCCAGACAATCACCCCGGCGAGCAGCACACAAGACACGAGGTCAATTGCCGCTAGAGCAACGATGAATATATCTGTAGAGATTTTTCGCCGCTTTCTGGCGAAGACTGCTATGATCAATCCATTGCCGAGGGAGCCGAGAAATAGAAACATGACCAAGAAGACGACGTATGTTACCGTAATGACGACAGTCATAATAGCTTGTACGAAATGCTAATCCACTCTGTCACAAACATGTGGAACCGTCTTTAGACTTGGGAATTTGACTTCTAGCCTATACTTGTTATAGGCTACTTCTGTTCTGGAAATAATACGAAAGATTTAAAAACGATCCTTTATGACTTCCTTCTTCGGAAAGAGAGAAAAAGAAAGATCTCTACCTGATGCATACAAAGCTTCGTTTGAAAATTCCCTACGACTTGAAGCTCTGTGAACATAGAGAGCGAATGCTCTCAAAGTCTGAACGAACAGAACCACAACCCACTGACGGGAACTTGCAGCTAATCCCTATTATATATCGTAGTCCATTATAATTTGCTCCAATTCTATACACTCTTTTGTCTGTGGACCCACTCGATAGTTTCGCAGATACATCCGCAGCTACTGGTATTTACGAGTCATTAAAACGTCGACCGGCTCCTTCACACGATTTACAGCTCACACTCTGCCCATGATGGTATTAGATGTGAAGTGCCGAGTTCATTGACAGTATGCAACACTTTTCGTACGGTATCTCACCCAGGAGAAGCCTTTAGGCCTACTGTAGACACCATGACAAGGTGCTCAGCAATGGGGGACTGGAAAAATAAAATCGATATAAAGTGACCTTTGAAGAATAAGCAGGCACGAGAAAAGGAACGTTTCTTTTGAGCTTTATATTTTGAACAGATGCAGTCGGCATTAATTGAAGGAAAGACGCGTTATATTCTAAAATATTGCGAGAACATCGGCGTGCTTTTCAGCTCTATACTTTGAGCGGCATAAAGTATCGCAGGAAGTAAATAAGGTGAGGTATGATGGTTGAAATTATCAATTTGCGATTACAAAGAGATCCAACATACCTCTTCAATTTACTAGCGTTGGTAAACTTTCCACATTTAGACTGTTTTAATTTCCCATGAGATCACACATCGGTTGAAGATGTATACTTGAGATAAATTTATGATCTGTCCTCTGTACTTATAGCCAGAACATATTGCCATGTGATTGATATTGCACGTGTACAGGGCCGACCGGGAAAGTACTGAGTCCAAGATGACTGAAAACATGGACACACCTCTTGAACGACAGAACGAAATAAATGTTTTAATTTCTCATAGACAATGTGTTATCGGGTAAAATGAAAAGAAAGCATCAATCACGTTTAATACTTTTTTAGAATATGTCATGGCATAAAAATGTTGGTGTGTAAGCATTTACGATATATTTCATGCCTGCTGAATCAGTACAGTTTTGCCAAGCATTCATAACGACAGGAGAATTAAGCGCCTTGGTGAATTGCTTGGTGAATTACTTAAAAAAACCCTACTAGTGTCTGTGTGTGTGTGTGTGTTTATATTACTTTCCTTTTTCTTCC
Source organism: Diadema antillarum (assembly GCF_040938485.1). Lineage (NCBI taxonomy): Eukaryota > Metazoa > Echinodermata > Echinoidea > Diadematoida > Diadematidae > Diadema > Diadema antillarum. The sequence goes on along the minus strand of NW_027271395.1, from coordinate 988,022 downwards.
ATCTATGTTATGTAGTAAAGTAGGGAACTTATGACAGGAAAGTAGAAGATACAAATGGATGTAGAAGTTGCAAGTTGTCTAAAACATGGTCCGTATGAAGATAAGATAATCATAATAAAGGAAATAGTTTCTTATTTAAACAGAGTCATTGTATATGGATAAGAGGGAGAAGACAATTTAAACAGATCGACTTGGCTTCTCGTGTGTGCAGGTAGGTATTTGGCCTGTGATTAATAGATGAAGTCAGTATATTATCATTGGATTTGAGAGTGTACATTGTGATTACGAGATTGTGTATATTGTGAAAATGTCAGATTAGCAGTCAGATTTGGGAGCATTTATCTTTCGAGTATATTCCACACAATGAATTATCGTATTATGACCGATGAGGGTGAAGAGATTTTACTTGATACAATACTTGAATAATTTCCCCTGTCTGTCCTCACAAAAATACCCAATGATTATCCCATGTGCCAAGTTCGATGTCTATAGGCTTCAGCAATAAAAATCAACCATACCAAGTTCTTCCTCAGATAAGAAACATTTATTGTGACAAGAAAGCGCAAAATAATGAAGTGCCTCTGTGTTATCGTTATCAATATTAAACGTTTATATCCCACCACAAACTTATCAAGGATAGCTATATTTTGTTGAAAGAAAACACAAACAGCTTCTTCTTTTTCTTTCATTTTCCTCTTCGTCATGTGGCACTCGTGTAGCCCAATGCGCCTGGTTGAAAGCTATTCACCATCCAGGGCGAACCATTAGGGCCTGAATTCACGAAGGTGGTACAATTTTAAATCATGGTTTAAACCATGGTCTAGAACTGAACCATGGATTGTACCATGGTACAAATTTAGACCATGATTTTTCTGAACCTGGCTTTGTGAATCGTTCCAAGGTCTAGACCATGGTCTAATTGTACCAATTTTTACCAGCTTCACATAGACTATAACATAGGGCTTCAAATGTCCATGATTTCAAATTGTTTCGCTTTCATGAATTGATTCCTAGGGGTCGGCATCACTCGCCTGTTGGTACCATCTTCAGTCATAAGTTGAGGCTCCAGATATTATGCCTTGCTTGTCCTGGAGACCCTCCTGCATGGAAGTTGGATTTTTCTTGTTTTATATCTGTGTGTTTTCTCACGATGATTTCTTTATCTGTCATGTGCAAAGTTAGCCATGATAAATGAGGAATCAATGTGTATGCTTTCTAAAGTGATATGTTGACTCGTACAATGCAGTAACAATAAAGAAAATGAAAAAAGGTAAGGATCTCGTAAGCACTACCTGTAGTCAGGAATAGAATAGACGCGTGATGGCCATTACGATGGGTTTTATTGGACGTCTCAAAACATTTGTTTGAATATTTCTTGTTCATTTTCTTTAGACATTTAAAGGACAAGTTCACCTTCATAGACATGTGGGTTGAGTGAATGAAGCGATAATAGGAGAAGACTTCTGTGAGAGTTTGAGGAAAATCGGACAATCCTTTCAAAAGTTATGAATTTTTAAAGTTTCTACTCACTCAAGGCTGCATGAAAAGACTAATATAGCTTGTGATGTCACATGAGTACAACGACATAAAGAAAGAATAAAGAAAAATCAACATATTTCAATTTTTCTCGCATAACAAAAGAACACTCGACTTCTCTCTTTCAAAAGGCAAGGGGGAATAATATTACCCTTAACATACATCAGTAATAAGTCAAAGAAATGTGCACTTTATTTAAAAAAAAAGAAGTTTCGTAAAATTCTCTTTATATTTTCCTTATATTGTTGTACGCATGTGACATCATACACTGTAGTAGTCTTCTCATCCAGCAGTGTCTGCACAGACACTTTAAAAAAACTTTTGAACGGATTGTCCGATTTTCCTCAAACCTTCACTGTGTTCTACTAATATTGCCGCATTCTCTCAATCCTTATGTATATGAAGATGGACTTGTCCTTTAAACAAAACGATGAAGAAGAAACTCTGGTTGTGATATTCATGATTTTCGTGATGATATCATATACCACAATCATTTTTATCAACATGTTAAATTTGTCAGTTGATCATAATAAAATACTAAGAGACTGTAATGACATTTAAATCACCATTCTCACTAGTTGTTAGAGGAAGATGATTATATACTTTCTGTGAACTCCAGACAGACAACAGATCAAAGCATGAAATTGAATAATTTGTTGGTTTGGAATTTATTTCTAGGAGTCAGCCGTCAGCAATCATTCTAATTGACTTTACATTTTCTTCTCAAAAAACATAATTCCATTATTGTCATGTGATTGTATAACATTGTCACAGCAGCTCTGTTGCTTAAAGGTACAGTTTACCTTTCGGAGCAATGATTTCAAAAATTTTCGAGTTGTCGCATTTTAATGCATCTGTGTAGTTCAGATGTATCACAAAACATCATTATAAAAAATTTGCAATAAAACCTAAAATATAGGGATATATTACTGTTTTTCTCATTAAACCATAACTTTAGATGGCTTAGTCCTGAAACAATTTTATTATAACTACTGTCCACATTTTGTATCTTTAACAATACTTGACATTGGTTATACAGATTATCTTTTTTATTTTTTTTCTATGTCTAACTCCAATTTTAGAACTATCATGACGTACTTACAGCTGGGCTTTTGTTTCATCTGCAAATGGTAGATAATGCTTTTAAACAGGTTGTTAACAATTATAGCAAGCACAATTAACTTAGCTTGTAAAATCTACATCACTCATATTTCACTGCACACTGATTAATACATAGAGAATTGCTATTGCAGTATACCACGCTATAGTGTGTGTCACAATGTTATGTCTACTCTTCATGATTGTGTCTGACTGCAAGTTCAAAAAAAGAATAGATTATTATATTCTCCGAGAGTGCCTCATTGATATTGTACTCCTATAGTTGTTAACAGGTTAAACTGACCTATACCGTTCTAAAGGTGACTAATTCCATTGAGCAGATCAGACGAAACGAATGGTCGAAATTATGTCCTGGACTTATTAGCAATCACGCGAAATTCTAGGTTAATAAGATCTTTTACACAAAAATGAATTGCACTATTGTACATACGCTCTTTCTGTTTGCGAATCCTGGAATTTCATGATTTTGCTCTAGAAGAGTCAGACCATTCGAAATAAAGATTCACAAACCAACACACAAGGAAAAACACATATATTTAGAAGTATTCAGAAGTTCTATCAGCATACACGAAGCATTCCTTTCCAAAAGGTGCTAACTCTATTTTTAAAATAACAAAATAGAGTTATTGACAGAAAATGTAGTCATCTTTAGCAGTCCCACACAGTAACCTCTTCAAAGTGTTGACATTCTTGCGAGAAAAGGGAGAATTCAGCAATGAAAAATGAATTTTGTTCCAATAGGTGCCAAATCCATTTCTGTTATAACACCAAATTCTAAGTTGATAGGATCTTTTACATAGATACCTACATAATTGATAGATATGCTTCTTAAGTCTGGGAATATAGATACACCGGAATTTTGTTTAGACGCGCTAGAATTGTGAGAAAATCTTAAGTAACAATTCTGCAACCTACACACCCAGAGGAAAGAAATCTCAATTCAGAAATGCTAATATATGCACGTGATACCATGTAAATTCTTTCATATTACACGAAATTAAATCAGTTTTCACATAATTGTGTATCATTTCAAACTCTGCAGCTCAAATAACATGTTAATAAGTTAAAGCAAACACAATTAACTTAGGATGTAAATCTACATCACCCATATTTCACTGCACACTGGTTGATAGACATAATACAACCGCATTAATTAGTACATAATTATGCTTAAAAGTCTGGGAATACAGATACACAGGAATTTTGTTTAGACGCTCTAGAATAGCAAGAACATTTTAAATAACAATTCTGCAACCTACGCACCCAGAGAAAAATACGCATTCAGAAATGCTTTTACACGTGATACCACCTAAATATTTTCAGAATTACACGAAGTTCCATCCATAGTCACATATTTGTGTATAATTTCAAACTCTGCAGCTCAAATACCATATTAACAAGTAAAAGCAAACACAACTATAGTTTGTAAAATCTACATCAATCATATTTCACTGCACACTGGTTAAATTATAGATAGAGAATTGCCATTATAATATACCACGCTAGAGCCTGTAACCAAGTTATCTCTACTATATGACTGACGGAAGTTCAAAAACAAAGAAAATATTATCATATTCCACATATCATACATTAAAAATGGGGAAAGTTAAAACAATCTATTCCCGGGACAAGACTATTGATAGCATTTCTGGCATAATTGCTAAGAACTTTTGAATAATACAACCGCATAATTAATAGATATGCTTAAAAGTCCGGGAATGTATACACTGGAATTTTGTTTTTACATGCGCTAGAATAGCAAGAACATTTCAAATAACAATTCTGCAACCTACACACCCGGAGAAAAATATACATTCAGAAATGCTTTTACACGTGATACTATCTAAATATTTTCATAATTACACGAAGTTCCATCCATAGTCACATAATTTTGGAATTATATAATTTCAAACTCTGTAGCTCAAATACCATGTTAACAGGTAAAGCAAGCATAATTAACAAAGCTTGTAAAATCTACATCACTCATATTTCACTGCACACATGTTAATAGACAGGGAATTGCCGTTACAGTATACCACGCTAGCGCCTGTCACAAAGTTATGTCTACTAAAATTTCAAACTCTGTAGTTCAAATACAATGTAAAAAGTAAAACAAGCACAATTAACACATCTTGTAAAATCTACATCACTCATATTTCACTGCACACTAGTTTAGTAAACAGAGAATTGTACAGGAGACCACGCTAGCGCCTGTCACAAAGTTATGTCTACTAAAATTTCAAACTCTGTAGTTCAAATACAATGTAAAAAGTAAAACAAGCACAATTAACACATCTTGTAAAATCTACATCACTCATATTTCACTGCACACTAGTTTAGTAAACAGAGAATTGTACAGGAGACCACGCTAGCGCCTGTCACAAAGTTTATTATGACTGACTGTAAGTTCAAAAGCAAAGACGATATTATCATATTCTATATAATTATCATACATTGAAAATGGGGACAGTTGAAACAATTTATTCCCGGACAAGACTATTATTAGCAAGCCATGTCTGGGCTAATTGATAAGATCTTTTACATAACTACACCTACATACAATAATTGATAGATATGCGAATCTAAAGTCTGGGAATACAGATACACCGGAACTTTGTTTAGACGCGGTAGAATAGAAAAAAAAAATCTTAATACATGTAGTACGGTGTGCTATGTCAGAATATTGGATCCCGTGACATTTTCGTGCCAAAATTGATTTTTTTTTTTTATAGCTAACTTGGTCAATTTTGGGGTGCTGAATCCAAAAAACTTTGGTTCCATTTTTTTTTCGACCACGTCTTCAGCCGCCATAACAAACTGTATTTTGTTACCCATATCTCATGTTGCAATTGGCTGATGCTATGGGAAGTTGCCATTCCAACAAGAGTTGAAATCCTAACATCTTTTATGAAATGGGGCCCAGATCTTTTACACAAACAGCATTGTACAATTAATCGAAGATATGCTCCTTCCGTTTGCGAATATCGGAATTTATTTAGATGTGCCAGAGTAGAAAGATCATTTTAGGGTAACAATTTCGCAACCTGCACACTCAGAGCGCACCAATGCACAATGACTGAGAGACAGGGAATTTCTATTGCAAGATAGCACGTTAACGTGTGTCACAATGTCATGTATTCTAGTCATGTTGCGGCTGACAGTAAGTTCAAGAACAGAAAAGGTATTACATTCTTCGAGATTGTTTCACTGATACTACACTCCTTGTAGTTGTAAACAGGTCGAACTAACCCATACGATGCTAAAACAGACTTTAGTTCATGGCTTAGAATTAGATGAACAGAATGACTGAAATTCCATTCAAATTGGACATAACATACGACTGCTATTAATTCCACATGACAGTATTACCCAAATATGTCGCTACTGCACAAACAAACTGCAAAATTTCATTATCTGACAGCTCCCTTTTTGCAGTAGATCCGATATATTTATCAATAGCAACCTCTATCCCCCTAAAAGTCGTTGCTAAGCTATTTTAAAACTACATGTATGATGATTTAATGTGAGAGACAAAAAAAAAAACTCACTCTTATTATCGAAAGTAAAAAAGGACATTTAACAAAGATATTCACCAATCATAAAGGACTCATGATGGAGTATGATGACGTCGTACACACTGCTGTAATGACTTATTACTCAGTTCCGACTGACTTTTGACATTTTAAATGCTGTAATTGACAATTCATCCATGCTTTTGTATTATGTTTATGGTTTATTTATGTGTTGAAATGTGGAATATGGAACAATAAAAAACAAAACAATATAAACACAACATCTCCGATTTATGAAAGCTTGGATAACCTTAATATTCAATCATTTCTTTAATCCAATTTTCAATTGCTGAATCATTATCATGATTATACCATTCTGGTTATCTTTTTTTACTCTATTCACTATAACCAACTGGAAACATGATGCGGAATTGCACGTAACTAAACTGCTTCCCCCAAAATGTTCGGAAATCTGAGTTTGATTAATTTTCGCTCTCTTATCTTAGTAGTGATCGAGATGTGCTTGTTACAGCAACAGAAAGACAGAAAGATTGTTAAATTTTCTGTAAAATGATACCGTACTTTTTTTTAATAGCTATGGCTTTTAAAATTATGGGGAGGGGGGTGCAGTGCGCTGAAATGTGGATTAAGGTAAAATTGAAAAATTGCAAAATTACCAAAGTTTGATAAGTGACTCAATTTTTGTTCTTTGCGGATGAGCGAATTTCCTAATGTCCTTGGTTGATATGCATGTTAACATTCAGCATTGATATGTATTCAAACAATCTTATTTTATGTACAAGCAAACAAACGGTGTCTGTTGAACAGCCATTGCTGACTTCTTTGCAGTCTTTCGTACTCGGAGATGGATAGCTTAGAGGGGGGTTCTTATAGGTTGATCGGGGGGGGGGGGGGGGGGCGTTTCATCAACGAGTTCGTCGGAGGTTTTCACCGACGTATTTGCTATCAGCCAATCAGACGCAAGGATTTCTGTAGCTTTTAACAGTTGTCAATGTAAATCACTGACAAAAAGTTTCATGAAACGGTCCCCTGATACCCTGGGCTTGTATTGTGTACACCTTCTCATTATACTTTGCTGGATACTCTGTAGACGTTAGCCTGCGATCCTGCATAAAGCAAGCACCCATGATGTAACGGTTTATTGCCACTTGTCTAATAGCAGATGGTCTACTTCTCAGTTCTTCTAAAACCACTACGGCTACCAAATCTCATTTGGTCTACCAGCAATTTCGTCTAATGCCCGTTTGGTCTAATATTCACTTGGTCTATATTGTCCAGTTTGGCTAATTTTCATTTCGTTTAAGGACCAGATGTTCTTATTGAAAGTTTGATTCTTTTTGTTCTCATTGTGTCTAATAAACTGTGGGTATTAGACGAAATGAGCAAAGCCTTGAATATCAAATTCAAAATTCTACTAAAATTGGCTTTCATGGCTGACCAGCTGAGAACGAAAGACAAAACTCCATGTCCTTTATTGGCTCTTCTGGGGTTGAATTTGCAACTTTTGAATTTAGATATTATCCCATATTTTAAGATACTGCCCTTTCCCCAATGGCATAATCATAACAAGTAGGGTAACGTTTTAAAGAAAATGAAATAATCTTTCCGATGGAGTTACCATGCATGTATTGATTATCATATTAATGAGAAGATAGAAATAATGTATCAAACTCAGATTTCCATTTCCATTAGTGTATATCGAAATATCCAGAAGGTGACACGTTTCCTATACATACTGTATAATTATTTCAAAGGTAACTGTAAAATATAACGATATTGAACTTTATTATAAACTTTTTTTGAAAGAGTTTTGTTTTGTTGTGTGTTCACTCATTTTGTTCTGTGGTGAGGGAATGGGAGAAACAAATTAGCCGATAACGAAAGGTACAAAACTTTGTCAACTGCATGTAAAAATAGTGAATATATCAAAGGACATCAAGGTAATATTATAATGAATTAGAAAAGGATTTGATGACAATCATTGCGCGATGATACACATTAAACTATTATCAGGTATTATAGTTCAAAATATACAAATGGAAATCATGTGATGATTGTTTAAAACAAGGGTCAGCATTCACGCCAGAAATCATAATCACTCCAACTCTTAACATGCGCATATCTATAGATGGAGGCTGATTGTCCTCGTCAACGCGATAGCCTGCTTAACTTCTTAAAACATAGAGGCATAAATACATACAAAACTAGAAATGTCGCTACGGCGACTGGTGTATGCCTCCACCATAATGCATGGTTCTCCAAATAGGTCTATAGTACAATGTCTTGGCAATGTGTGATGACAGTTTCACACAATTGGCAAAATATTGAATTGACAGGTTTGCCACAAATATGCTGAATGTTCACTTTCCTAAAACTAGGTTCAATTGGATGAATGATTAAAACGTCAGAGTGCAGGTATTTGGGGGAACTGATGATTTTTACTTGACTTTTGACCCTTTTATAAGTTTATGCATTGAGTAATTTTCAAGGTATTGAGAGAAAGTATAATTTCAGTATCAAATGGTAAAATAGTATTATCTAAACCTGGCCTTTGACCTTTGACCTCACAGTTCTAAAGAGAATCACTGTTAGGTAGAACATGCATAAATATGTAAATTTCATGATAATACCTTGAGTTACTTTTGAGATATGGAGGAAGAAGTGCAATTTAGCATTTTCACTTGACCTTTGACCTTTTGACCTTTGACCTTTTGGCAAGAAACTTCCCACAGAATATACATGTATATTGGGTTATACATGCATACATCAAGTTTTAAAAAAATCCTTCAGGCATTGCATAAATATAAGGAAAGTAGTGATATTTTGAGGAGTTGACCTTGACCTTTGACCCCCTGACCTTTGACCCATGACCCCCAACTTCCCTAGATAATCACTGCCCATTGGTACATGCATATATACTAAGTTCCATGAAGATACCTGGAACCATTTGCGAGATATGGAGAAAAACATGAAATTTCAACCTTTTTTTTCACAAAATAACCTGTGACCTTTGACCTTTGACCCCGTGACCCTTAAATCCAAACAAAGTATCATCCCCCAGGATATACCCTCATACCAAGTTTGATGGAAAACCACCTCACGGTTCTTGAGATATCGACAAAAACAAAACGGGACGGACGTACGGACGTACGGACGGACGACCCAAAAACATAATGCTTCCGGCCACTTCGTTGGCGGAGGCATAAAAAAAAATCCCAAGAACAATCGAAATAATGTAAGGGATCATTTAGAAGCCCTCAGATAACTCGCCCCAGAACTTCGACTCTCATCGATGCATAGACCATGAACGTGATTGGATGGATCCTGACGTAACGCGCCCTCAATGGGTTAGGTAGTAACGAAGTCACGTGAGTATCTCTGTCATAATTGGCTGGGTACACCTGAGATATCAATTTCACACACAAACACACACACACACACACACGAGAAAAGGGTAAAATCTGATGTAATTGAGAAAGCGTTTACATGTTTACTTTGAAGAAACACAATATCGTTAACCAAATTTTACAAAGTCAATACGATATTTATTCTCACTGCAGTTGTAAAATGGCAGGTATTATGATTCTCAGTGGAGAAGCGGCATCAATTTTTCGGTGTTCTGTAGTTTGAGAGCTGCTGTGGTATCGTAGTTAATCATCGTTCAGGTAATAGTGAGCATGATGGGAGTAAAAGTGATAAAAGGGCATCAATTATTGTGCAAGTCTGAACATTATTCTTACCTTGGGTCCATTGGACAGCGGGTCGATTGCAAAAATCCAGTCGATATCATTCAAGGACGTGGAGATATGAATGGATGTCACCCACCATTCTTGGTTTTTTCTGCCTTGAGTTATGACACCTGTGACCATGAACACTTCACCGAGGTCAATCTGAAATACAAATGTTTGCAAAAAATACAAACACAACAGAAATGCAACACAAGTACAATAATGTGAAAATAATTTGAAATTGGCCAAAAGTACATGCTACGTCTTATGCATTACCAGAGCATTTCCACGATGTCAAAAGAATTACTTTTTTTTCCTCCAATATCAAATTTGTTCACCGAGGAAACATTACTTTAAAGCCTGTATGAACGCAGTTTTACCCCCATTTGAATGATGTGATTGTTGACGGACATTGCGACATTTCTTATTATGATCATAATAAAAATGATTATGAATGTTTAGGTTGGATATATTGCTACTGTACATTTGAATAAATGAAAAAGATGGACGCGTGGAGGTTAAGTAATTCGTGAATATAGGTAAAGGATATTGGCTAAACGACAAATTGCTCTGCATCATGGGAAATCATGGGCATACGTACTCGAGGAGGATTCGGACCTACGACCTCCTAATCACTGGAGAGGTGTCTTACCCACTAGACCACCGAGCTTCCCCGACAGTCAGTGCTAGTTTTAATCTTTATAGCATGCTGCGAGTATACTGCGTAGGGGAGAGCGGGGCAATAACGGACGTGGGGTAATAACGGACACTAGTACTTCACCATCTTGCCGGTAGGTGGCGTGATCCAGACTCCGCCCATATTTCGCTAGACGAATAACGTAGACATGTGCAAAGTGTCAGCTCCACTCGTCCTTTATTGGCGAAATTATCACAATTAACGGTAAGTAAACCCATCAAAATAAGATATTAAGCATTATATAATCGATCATAAGTATATATTGTTATCGATAATGAGTGATGACCCTATGTTCGAAAGATTTGGTGTGGATTGGGATTGTTGTCAATGAGATGTGAGCAAATATTTCCGTGATTGTTTTAGTGTAGCCAGGGATTATTAGTCGAACGTCACTTGGGGCAATGACGGACATATGTCCGTTATTACCCCAATATGTCCGCTATTACCCCCTAATTTTTTTCTCTTGAAGTTTTCTCAATCAAATCATTTCATGTGATGATTAAAATACCTATTACTGTTTTTCAGATGGTGAGAAAGTATAAAGCCACAGGGAAGAGAAAGTCGTGGACGTCCCAGGATCTTCGAGCCGCATTACGGCAAATCGAACTAGGAGAATCCGTGCGCCGAGTGGCTGAGCGATCGGGCATCCCAAAGTCCACACTCCATGATGCAAAAAGTGGGAAAAACAAGCATGCAAGACGACAGCAAGATGAATGTCACCTCGGAAAGTACAGCGTTTTTACGGCCGAACAAGAAGCAGAGCTTGCAAATTATGCAATGGAGGTTTGCCGTTCATTCTCTGGACTCTGTCCCGAGCAAATACGACACATGGCGTATGAATACGCCGAAAGAAACAAAATCAAACACCCTTTCAATCCTGTGACGAAGTTGGCTGGGAAGGATTGGTTTGCGGGGTTCCTTCGTCGAAACGCACAGCTTGCTTTGAGAACCCCAGAAGCCACTAGTTTTGCCAGGGCAATTGGGTTCAATAAAACAGCAGTTGGGAGGTTTTTTGACAATGTCAACTCTGTTCTGAGTGAGAACAACATCAGCCCTTCGCGGATCTATAATGTCGATGAGACTGGACTGTCAACATCGCCCAACATAGCAAAATCTGACAAAGTTGTGGCTGGAAAGGGACAAAAACAAGTCGGAAAGCTGACCAGTGCAGAAAAGGGGCAAACTATAACGGCGGTTGGCTGCATCAGTGCATGTGGCACATATGTTCCACCCATGTTGATATTTCCGAGGAAGAATTACACTGAAGCACTCATGAATGGATGTCCTCCGGGATCTACAGGGAAGGCCTCTGAATCGGGTTGGATCAACAGTGAGCTATTTGTCGATTGGTTGAAACATTTCATTTCGTTTGTTGGTGCTACTCCAGAGAATAAAGTCCTCCTCATCCTCGACAACCATACTTCTCATGCTACACTGGGTGCATGGAAAACCTGCCGCGACAATGGTGTCGTGATGGTCTCGATACCTCCACACACATCACACAAACTGCAGCCCCTTGATCGAACAGTATATGGCCCCCTAAAAAATGCGTTTGCCAGACAGAGCTCCAACTTCGTAAAAACATTCAAACGCAGGATCACTCCTTACGATGTTGCAAACATATTCAACAAGGCATACTCCAAGATTGCGACTGTAGACAAAGCAGTCTCTGGATTCCGATGCACTGGCATATGGCCAATAAACCCTGATGTCTTTGATGATGAAGAGTATGCACCGGCAGATACACTTATGCCTCCAGAACCTCTGCCCGTGAATACGGCTCCTCAGGTCACAGCTCCTTCCGGGACGAATGACGTTACTCCGGTCACAGCTCCTTCCGGGACAAATGACGTTACTCCAGTCACGACTCCTTCAGGGACAGACAAAGCTGCTCCGGTTACAACTCCTTCGGGAACAGACGAAGCTGCTGCAGTCACGACTCCTTCAGGGACAGACACAACTGCTCCAGTCACGACTCCTTCAGGGACAGACGAAACTGCTCCAGTCACGACTCCTTCAGGGACAGGCGAAACTGCTCCAGTCACGACTCCTTCAGGGACAGACGATACTGCTCCAATCATGACTCCTTCAGGGACAGACGAAGCTCCCTCAAGGATGAATCTGCATGCAAATGAAGCTGCAAACCTCAATGCTACCCCACCTGATCTCCACCAGAATGAAGAGGATACAGAATCAGATTGTTCTGTAGGCGAAGGTACAGCTGAAGTCAGCATGGATACCAGTGATGATAGTCAATCCTTTTACGAGCTCTTTCCTTTGCCTAAAGGGCAAGGGAAACCATCGAGTAGGCCAAGAAAGCGTAAGGCGGGACAATCCGAAATCATCACATCCACGCCAGTTAAAATAGTTCTCATGGCAAAACAATCAAGAAAGGACAAAGTACAACAAAAGAAACAAAATCAGGCTAAGTCAAACAAACAAAAAGGAAAGATACGCCACCAGACAAACAAACAAACTGTGAAGAAACAAAAGGCGAGCGTCAAAAAAGCTGGAAAGAAGAACATGAAACCAGCAAAAAGATGGTTCTGCATCTTCTGCAAAGAGGAGTATCTTGACCCCCCTACGGAGGATTGGATTCGATGTGTCCGCTGCAACAATTGGGCCCATGAGCATTGTACAGACTACGGGTCAGGTGCAGGTTCTGGTGGATATGTTTGTGACTTATGTCGCTGATCAATCCACTCGGTACTGTTTCGGAAGAAATTTAGATCAAAATAAGTAAATCTAATTACTTTCCGGCTCTGCTGAGATGCAATGTGAACATTGATTGAGTATGTCCAGTACAGAACGATATGATTTCATAATTTCAGTTGTATTTCGAGGCAAATAACTAATTATGTGCTCACCTCTCATTCATTATTTATGAACTGCATGCATAATTAGACATATTTTTTTAATAATCAGTTTGACTGTTAGGCCTATTCGTCATTAAAGGTAGTGGATCTCATTTGCAGCCCCCCAAAAAATGATACTGAATAAATATCCTGGTAGGAAGAAGCAAACACCATTTAGAAACTCACCTGAGAAAATCAGAACTGGAAACTAACTCTAAGTTGAATTATTATCAATAAATGTGATTTTTTAATCAGTATGAGTTATACTTTAATTGTCTCCCATTGCGCGTGTGTTAAAATCAGTAAAAAACTACTTCAGATTTTTATATCGCATTTAAATGTTTTACAACCTACAACTTTGAAAATTCATACATTTTATCAGAATAGTACTTTCTTCATTCATGCCAAATTTCAAGATGTTTAGAGCTGGCTTGCAAATGAGATCCACTACCTTTAACAAGCCTTAAAATTTATGCTTTTAAAATAATTGTTGTCATTTTCAAACTTATCATTTATCCTATCCACAAATTCGAGGTAGGAGGGGGTGGGTGGTTACATCCCCAAATTAGGGGTATGAAGTTGAATTTGTTATTGTGTTGGGTTGTTTAAAGTTGTATTTTACCTTTCCGATACTATTCGTAATGTAGTTCAGCAATTTTATATCAGTTGCTTACACTTGAAATATGAATAAGAGTAAAATAGTGTAGAAAAGTGTGGAATTTTACAACTACGGCCGAATAGTTCATAATGTTTAAAACAAGCGAAATATTTGCATATAGTGTTCCCGACCCATTTTCAGAATTTCTATCATCTTGAAATGACTGTAGCCTGTAGGTGTACTGAAATTAAAAAATTTTAGGAGTCGTCTCATAATTAAGTGTACAAAATAATGTAGTTTGAATTTAAAATGATTTTGAGATGAAAAAAAAAATGCCCGTCTTGACCATTACACAAACTAAAAGAATGAGTCAGAGACTTGGAGATGGAGGAGTGGGGGGGGGGGGGGGGCAGTGGCGTAGAAAGAGGGGGGGGGGGGAGGCGTGTCCCTTTTTCTCCCACCCCATTATTGATCATTACGTCGGAAAAAATAATTTAAGACCTGCAGCCGTGTTACGTTCTACTTAGTCGGTAATTTTGCCAGTTCATAAATAATATGCCACCCCCTCCCCTATGGAATTCCTAGCTACGCCACTGTGGTTGGGTTTCTTAGATATAAGTTACACACATTAGAATAGTACTTGTATTTTACCATTTTTGAGTTCAGATGTGGATTAAATGCAGTTATCAACAGCTAAAAACAATACAAGGGTAAGCGTCCGTTATTCCCCTTTGTGTCCGCTATTCCCCTCATAGCTGTCCGTTATTCCCCAAAGAGGATGGGGTAATAGCGGACAATGGCAATTTCTTTCAACAAAGGTAACTCAAAATTAAATGAGCAGTTTCATCGGTTGTACATGTCACACCATGCGTATACCTAATATGTATATCCCACAAAAGAATAAAGAGTGAGGGCCCTTTTGTTGGCTCAGAATGGGAATTTTAAAAATTTGTCCGTTATTGCCCCGCTCTCCCCTAATCGTTCAAATTGATCAAATTCTTGATGTTATTGACAACTCTACGCAACAAAAAATAATGGCAGTTGGGTATTGTGCTATTATTGCTCAGAGGACACCGATGTTATCTCATTTTTTAAATTGATGAAACCGTTGAGGATCTTGCAAAGAAAAAATACAGAATGACATTGCTTGTGGATGTGTATTGTCTCAGAAGAATGAACTTCTTTTGTAATGAAACTACATACTTGTATTAATGATTGGAGAAAAAAATAATTTAGAGGTCATTTTACATGTTGTAATTTCTCAAAATATTTTGCCAGAATGTTTTGCTCTGACTTATCAAGGGAAATTTACATAGAACACAAGTCAGAATGCCCCTATGCCTTTGAAAACTAATGTGCTGTTTTCCCCATAAATTCTAAATGATAAAATCAGGGATAGTAATAGGAGCTCTTATATATCCCTTTCAAATTAAATCTGGAAGATCGACGTCTTAGAAACAGGGCAAATACTGGAAATAGAGAATGAATGAATGAATAAGCGAGCATTTGGTATATGTTTATGCACATAAACACACACGCACATGCAAGAGCATTATGGCATAGATATCATATATGTACATATATACTGTAAACAGATACGGGTATAATATGCGCTGTGATTGGTTAGATTGTATCATGTGATCGTGCAAAAAAAAAGACCGTTGAAGAGGTGTGAAAAATTTACTTGAAATTTCAAGCTGTTTCAATTTTTCGAAAGATAAACTCTCTATTAGATCTACTGATTACAAAACATTTGTCTTTCACTTTATATACGTATTAATTATGAAGAAATATCATGACAAAAATAGCGGTTTCAGAGAGTTTAATAGTCAAAAATCGGGAAACGGCTTCCTAATTTATAACTAGAAATGTCGCTATGGCGACTGATGCCTCCGCCATATTGCACGATTCGCCCAATAGGTGTATAGTGCAATGTCTTCACAATGTGTGATGACAGTTTCACATAACTGGCAAAGCATTGAAATGACAGGTTTGTCAGAAATATCTTGAATGTTCACTTTCCTTGAACTAGGTAAAAAAATTGCTATATTTGTCTAAGAGTGTAGGTACATGTATTTGGGGAATTGAGGATTTTTACTTGACTTCTGACTGACCCTTTTATAAGTTTATGCATTGAGTAATTTTCAAGGTTCTTTTTTGAATTTAAACCTGGCCTTGACCCATAACCTTTGACCTTTGACCTTCTGGCAGGAAATTTCCAAGAGAATCTCCATTAGGTAATACACATGTATATAAAGTTTGAAAAATAATAATGCAAGCATTGCATATATTAGTAAATGAGGGAAATAGTAACATTTTGACGAGTTGACCTTGACCTTTAACCCCTGACTATTGACCCATGACCCCTAAATTCCCTAGATAATCCCTGCCAGTCAGTACATGTGTATGCACCAAGTTCCATGAAGATACATTGAACCATTTGCGAGAAAAGTTAAATTGTAACATTTTCACCTGACCTTTGACCATTTGACCTTTGACCTTATGACATGAAACTCTCTCTGGAGAATCTTTATGCAGTAGTACATGTCTGCACTAAGTTTCAAGAAAATATCTTCGGGCATTGCATGGATATGGGAAAAATAGCAACATTTTTAGCATTTGACCTTGATCTTTTGACCTCTTGCCAATGTCACTAAAATCTACTCAACTAATTGCCCCATCATACATCATCCTTGGACCAAGTTTGGTGAAAGCGGCTTCATCCAGTTTTGAGTTATCACGTAAACAGACAATTTTCATGATTTGACCTTGATCTTTGACCTTTGACTTCTGTCCGATTTCACTCAAAAATTAATCAAGTAATTGTCCCACCATACGTCATCTTCGGACAAAGTTTGGTGAAATTTGCTTGATCCAGTCTTGATTTATCGCGTAAACAGATACAATTTCATGATTTGACCTTGACCTTTGACCTTTGGCCTTTGGCCGATTTCACCCAAAATCTAATCAAGTAATTGCCCCATCACACTTTATACTTGGACCAAGTTTGGTAAAGTTCCATTTTATAGTACTCAAGTTATCGCGTAAACGAAAGCGGACGGACGTACGGACGGACGCACAACCCGAAAACATAATGCCTCCGACACCACTTCGTGGCGGAGGCATATTGATATGCAGAGACGTCATAACTAGGAAACAACACAGGTGGCACACCTCGACCGAGCTAAATGTGTTTACTATAGTACACTATCCATGCGATTTCGCACATAATATATGTTTATACGGGGAGGATTATATGTTGGCAAATCAGTACATTTTTAATGTGTGATAGTTTCCAATTTCTAAAAAGTGTAGGAAATTATAGTCTTCGAAGGGTACCAACATGCCAGCTTCATAATTATGTTAAACTAGGAACAACGAAAAAAATTTAGACGTGTTCTCACTGATTTTTTCCCAAAATGGCCATGCAACCCAACGATCGTGGCCGGGTTCGTTTCGTGCGGAATGCCAAGCATCTGCGTGTGGCAAAACCTTCTTCGGTATACTGATCGGAACACTTCAAAGATGAAGGTATTGATAAATTTGTAGCCATGAAGAGGAAATGAGTTTCCCTTGTTGATTTAAGTTGAAACTATTCTCATTTACAACAATCAATTGAAGCACCAACAATAGTATGTTCTACACAACGAACTCTTTCCAATGCTAAGCCCGGTTCTGCACTATAGGTTTTCCTATTCTATTTTCAAACTTTTTTCATTCAATTTCACAAATTTTTACTTCAATTTCGTCGCGGGATGTCGGGAATAGACGAATCTTACATCCAAATTCGTCTTTCGTCGTTCATTTTCAAACAAAGTCCATTCAATTTAGTCATTTGGCATACATTTTCGTCATTTACAGTTCAAATTCGTCAGTCTCACTCGCTAGCACTCAAAAAAGCTGGATCGATTTCGTCTTTTGCCAATCATTTTCGTTAAATTTTCATTCATATTCGTCTCATATCTCTATCCAGTGTGATTTTCCAGTCATTCATGCATTTTTTTTTTCTGTAACCGTTCACATTTTACATTCAGGAGTTAACATACGCACAAGTGCCTCCTCCCCACACACACACAAGCAATCCGAGTACACACTGATACAAACAGACGTACCGTCTCGCAAACGAAAACACTGACAAACGATTTCTAGGCAAACATGATAAAGACAAAATGAAAGTGTAGAATTGTAGCCTGTTTAATGTCAAAGAATGGATAACAAAATTATGTTTGCTGCTTTCCAGGGTACAAAAATTAAAGTTTGCTTCAAGCATTATGATGCGAAAACATGAACATTACGAGTTTAAGTTCAAAAGGTGACACTGACATACTGTCCTGGGTTATGTCTTTTGACTTTCGTTTATCCTTCAATCAATTTTGGTTTGTAGTCATGTTTTTCGTGTGTATTGTCTAAGCAAATGGTTAGGGAATAATGTGTGAAATAACGAGAGAAAGTAAAAATATATCGGCTTAAAGTTGGTTCACCATCAAAATAATGAGTCGACAACCTCTAATTTGAATGAAAAATTAATGAAATTGTGTGAACAAAAACGAATTTTATCTTCACATTCTGCGATCCGTCAGAGGGAGGGATGAATTTGAATGACAATTGACGATTCTGAATGCTATGTCTTCGAAAATGTTTGACGAAAAACGAATTACAATGGCAATTGACGAAATTGAAGTTAAGATTTGCGTTCCACGTGCTTCTCGGGACGAAATTGAAGAATAAATCTTTAAAATTGAATGACAAATGTGCGAAAATGGATGGAAAAACCTATATAATAGGCCGGTAGTAGTGGAGTGCTGGGGTACGCCCTGTTGCAGCTTCATGCTCAACTGCAGCTGAGCCTGATGAGGCCTACTCTTCAACAGGAACTAGACTAGGTAAGTTCCAGTTAAAGTGGAGAAAATATCTCAAAAGAAAAACAAAAAGCAAGGGTATGTAGGCACATAGAACATTGGTATCTGTATCATTTGTTTGGGTTTCTAATCTAACGTTGTAATAGTAAACGTAGGCCTAATAGGCTAATTGCCACCCCAGAGTAGAGACAAAATTTAATACTCTCGTATCAATTTTCCACTGTACTGTCTCTAACACTACTAGAAGTTTGGTCCACTACTTGTTACGCCGGTCAGTAAATTTTTCACCTAAAGCGACCTAAGAAGAGCATTTCAGCCTCACTGAATCAGCTCTAGTGGAAGATCTAGTCCTAATGTTTGGCTTACCAATTTTATGAATTAATCCGAATAGATACTTTTCTTGCAAAAGTTTCGTAGCTGCCATCCAAAGTCACAGTCATAGCACCATTCAATATTCAGCCACACCGCCACTGCGCCTACGGCACGGGACAGAAAAGTTCAAATCACGCACACAGCAATGTTCAAATCAGCTGCTAGATGCAGCTGTAGCTATGTGTCGTGCCCTTATCCGGGGTGTGCGAACGCACAGGGGTCCCCAACACTACGTTGACAGCAGCACCTGAATTGAACTGTGCTGTTTTAATTTGGAAGGCAACTGGAAAAATTGTGCGAGAAAAACATTTTTTTTCTTCATTAATTCATAAGGTCGGTAAGCCAAACATCATTCAGGAATAGATAAGGCCAAGATCTTCCACTATGGAGCTGATTTAATTCAGTAAGGCTGAAATGCTCTTTTCAGGCGTTTCTAAATTCTAGTGAAAATTTACTGACCGCCGTGATATGTGGATCATACTGCAGAAAAACCAGTTGATATGTGCGGCGCCGTGTTTTAGAAGGCAGCTGTGAGATCTGTGCAAGAAAAAATCGAAATAATTCATAAAATCGGTAAGCCAAACATTAATTAGGTAGGCTTTCAACTAGATCTATGAGGCTGAAATGCCCTTTTTAGGGCGTTTTGGCTAGTCATAGCTGTTCCGCATAGCAATATATTGTCATACGAGAAGATTGTCTCTAGCTAGCTAGGCCTAACTAGGGTTACTCGGGAATGACCATATTTAGCAGAGCTACCAAGTCTCACGCATTTAGGGGCCATCTCACGACTCACGCATGGCACCCATTTTTCTCACGCATCGGGCAAAGTCTGCAACTTGGGCCTATGTAATAATGAGCATAGCTCAAAATATTAAAGTGATAGTTGCAAATGAAGGTATATTTCCCTACAAATAGATCTTACTGCAAAACGTCCAAGCGGGAGGGTAGAATTTCTACAATAGAATAAGTAACTAGTGAATCGGGAAAGAGAAGAGGTAAAAATTATATCCTGTCCATCTTCTAGCTAAAATCTGGGAAAGCCTATTAAAGAATAGCACGATGGCATTATCAAAGCTCTAAAATTAATCCATACATCGTTCTTGTCCTCTTTTTAATTCATTTGTGTGTTTTTTTTTTTTTTGGGGGGGGGATGAAGAATACTAATTCTTTTTTTTTGGTGGGGGGAGGCGGGGGCATGAAGAATACAATTCTACAGTGTGTCTCTAAAAAAAGTAAACCCAACTTCATCAGCAAATTTTCAGAAAACTATAAAATATTTGCACATTATTTTTTCATGGTTAGATAGTCCAATAAATCCTCTATCCAATGATACCACGTAGGTTATGTAATTCTCATGCATGACTGAGCATGATTCAACTTAGTGAATGGGTGTGAAATCATCACTGTTGCAAGTTATTTCTTGCTATTGTCATGCATTCAGGGCTTATTTGAAGTTAATTTTTTGTTTAGGCCTATGATTACATAACAACTTTAGCAAAGGTTGTTCCTGACACATTCACACTTCACATGCTTTCCAAACATGGTACAGTTGACAAGAGCAGAGAGTATTCCTGGTAACTCGATACCAGGAAACAAGAAGTTTCATGGAAGTTCAAGAGGCTTTTCGGGTGCAATTCCCTGACAGGCAGCCTCCTACAAAAAGAGCCATCTGGTACAATGTGAGAAAGTATGCTGATCACGGAACTTGCCACAGTGATGATTTCACACCCATTCACTAAGTTGAATCATGCTCAGTCATGCATGAGAGTTACATAACCTACGTGGTATCATTGGACAGAGGACTTATTGGACTATCTAACCATGAAAAAATAATGTGTAAATATTTTATAGTGTTCTGAAAATTTGCCGTTGAAGTTGGGTTTACTTTTTCTAGAGACACACTGCATTTTTCTACTTGATAACAATGTCTCTCCCTGACACACTTGCCCCCCCCCCCCCCCCGAAGTATGTAGAAACACATAATTGATGTCGTTCATAGTTATGT
Organism: Diadema antillarum; assembly: GCF_040938485.1. NCBI lineage: Eukaryota > Metazoa > Echinodermata > Echinoidea > Diadematoida > Diadematidae > Diadema > Diadema antillarum. Next base: position 966,720 of record NW_027271395.1, on the reverse strand, counting down.
AGAGGGTCACCATCTTTCAATTGATAGCGTGACGAAATTACACCCGCCAGTATGTTATTTTCCGTTCATGGAACACCCTGTACAGGTGATTGACATGTAGATGGCGCTGTTTATCCTGTCGGTCTCGTGGACTTTCTTTGCTGAGTGTCGGTCTCGTGAGCCTTTTTAGCTTAGTGTCGGTTTCGTGGGCCTTTTTTGCCTACTGTCGGTCTCGTGGGCTTTCTTTGCTTAGTGTCGGTCTCATGAGCCTTTATTGCTTAGTGTCTGTCTCGTGGGCTATGTTTGCTTAGTGTCGGTCTCATGAGCCTTTTGTGCGTAGTGTCGAACTCATGGGCTGTATGACTCCTGAGCCGTATAACCAGTGGGCTGTATGACTCATGGACCTGTTATTGATGTCGGTCTCGTCGGATGCCCCCGTAAATTTGTAGCATATCCTTCATTGTGGAAGCGTTGATAACCGTACCACGTGTCTTTCATGTCGTTGCTCAATTTTCCTTCAAAACAACTCGTTCTTTCGAGGGATTGCGATGTACATGTACTACGTTGCATGCAAAATATGAAAAGTTAGCTGTCTATAATTATGCGAGAATGAGGACTGAAAAACAAATCGTCAGTTGAATGAAGTTGTCGGAGAAGAATTGCAGTTTCTAGATAGTACAAGATTACAAACAGACAGACAGACACCCACACATCCACACCCACACATTTCTCATGCAATAACCAACTTTTAATTTTAGCCTTATACGATTGTTGCACAATGAATTTCAGCGCCCGCGGTAAGTTCTCGTTCGATATATTATACCCCTTTCAGTAACCCTCATGGCTCGGGCCAGGAGCAGACCAGTGGCCCGTTGCATAAAACTTACCGTTGAATTTCAATGGTAACTACCGTCAAAATTAGGCGTCACAGCCAATCAGCATCAAGGATTATAAAATTTACCGCTAATTTGAAGACTTACCGCTAGAAAGGAGCGGTAAGTCCAGCGGTAAGGGTTTTATGCAACAGGGCCCAGGAGCGGACCAAGTCGAAAATTTTGAGTTTATGAATGGGTGGGGCCAAAGTGGCCCGCGCCAGGTGCCGACTATTTTGGCGCTGCTGCAGCTAGCACCAGGCGCGGACCAGGCGAAGTGTTTATGAACGATAGCAGCGCCAGGCGCGAGCCAAAATTCCTTTCACGGTTAAAGTTCACAACTTAATTACACTGCTCAGCTCATAAAGCGTACATAATATCGCGCGAAAATGCACTTCCGCTCTGTCCATGAGGTGTTCTGTTACCATGGCAGTTATCCCTTACTTGACCGAGTTTATGAATAATTGGTCATCGTAAAAGTAGCGTGGCTCTGCTATAGTTACTGAACGCAATTTTTTACTACTTGGCGCGGGCTAAATCTATAGCTCGGACCAGGAGCGGGCCAAAAAGTCATGAGTTACTGAAAGCGGTATTAGACAGCTAACTTCAGTTTTAGATTGTGTAGGCAGCGTACGCCGCGATCTGTCGCGAAGGTCGAATTTGTATTGAGCGGCGCTTCCCCTCAAACGATTTCGTGTAAATTCGCGTGAGTAATTATAAATAAGGTATTATAGTATGAATTATATCCTGTGATCTCAGTGTAATTTTGTTCTACGCCATTTGACATGTAGGGGTATACATGGATATACGAAAGTAGGCCCTACATAATCGCCCGTTTGTCCAGCTGTTCCATCTCGTCGGCCTCAACCGCCGGCTTAGCCGGGCTGCGACACCACCGCCTACTTCTGCCGTGAGCTTTCGCATCCAATAACTCCTCCAAATCCCCATTATATTTGCCGCTGTCATCACTCCTGGTTCCAATATCACTCTGGTCTTTATCCTCATCGACTTCAAAACTGTGGTTGAAATTGTCTTAGGCCATTTTGGGTCAATAAAAGTATCAGATTGCTTGAATTTCATTCACCGTGACTGAAAATGCACGCACTCGTATGCAAACAGCCGACGCGTTTACGCCAGTGGTATGCGTCCTTCAACACAATGCTATGACATCATTAAGTAAGTGGCTGAATTCTAGACGAATTCGGAGGCCATGAGTGAGGGGAAATCAACCCATTTTGCGGATTTTCTTGAACAATTTTTGTTTAATGTTAGACTAAAAAAAAAATCGCATTCAGTATAACTTTTTGTCTTGATTTATAACAAAATTGGCCTGGTAAAAAGTCAATGAATAGGCATTTTAAGCAATTAATGCTTACCTTCATCCACCTGTCTTGATCATCGTCGCGTGGTTGCCATGATGCGCTGTTACCGCCCGAACTTGGCTGTTTGTCTAGTCTGCCATACCGCGCCCGATGAAGGACATGATGAGAAGACGAAGACGACATGCTAGAATCGGGAATCCGACCATCTCCGACACCAAGAGGGAGTCCCCGATTGAGTGGACAGAGCTCGCAGTGGTGATCGATATCGGCTAAAATTAGAAACCATTGTGACAAGACTATCAGTGTTCATTTATAAGGCAACATGGTTCTAATGCTGGCACTATCTGAAGTTAGCGAAAGGCTTATACAAATTGAACATTCGCGTTATATCAAAATGCGTACACATACATTGATATCACAAACAGCGTGACACACAGAGACTCACTTTTCAAAACATACCTGCATGCCATATGATTTGGATGCATGTTAGCTAACGTTTGCTCCAGAGAATATAAAATGCGGTGCAAATACAGTGTGCTGTATTTCTAATAGATTCTGTCTTCAAAAAGGCAATTAGCCTCGAGAAATTGTTTGCAAGTTCAGATATTGTGTATGATGTGTGCGTGCGTGTGAGTGTGTGTGTGCGTGTGTGTGTGTGTGTGTGTGTGATTGAGTGTAAATGTGTGTGTGTGTGTGTGTGTGTGTGTTATTGTCTGAGTGTGAGGGTTTGTGCCGGCAGTCTCTTCTGTTTGCCCAAATATTTTTTATACGTGTACTTTGGAGACTACAATATGGGATGCCCTAGTTAAATGAACCATGTCTTGTACCTCCCATATTTGTAATACAGTCGTGTCAAAAATGGAGATAAGTATGTCAGTGTGTGTGTGTGCATGGGCGTCACCAGGGGGGGGGGGGGGTGCGTTGGGTGCGAACCCACCCCCCTTCAGATCCTTAAAAAATAAAAATAAAAAAAAAAGCAGTCTGCGAGCGATCTCAACGCCGGACGCTAAATAATTACTCTTTTCTATTTTTTTTAAATATTCTGCACCAGGGACACACACACACACACACACACACAAATTTATTCGCACCCCTGGTTCTGGCAGCACTGATTTTGTACATATCTATTAGTATTCTACAGTGTTTACTATTTATCGACCGTACTGTACATCCGTACGAAACGGAGCACTTATACACGTTAGCCCCATCCCACATAATCATAATTCCCGCGATGAAAAGATTTTCTTGCTTTTTTGTTAGAATTCAAGAAATCTGTCCAATTATTTCACCCAAAAGCAGTAATTCAAGTGTTAGTAAACTGCTTTTGAATGAAAGGGTGATCAAGAAATAAGATATTTTTCTATGATTTCTTTTAACCATAATTAGATAGGTATATAGTGTGAAACATTGTTCAAAAAGACCGGACCCGACAAAAGATTGTGATTCAGCGTGATTCCTGGTTGGCATTCTGCATATAAGCAGGATGTGCGCAGTGTACTCAGTACATCCGAACGAAGAGTCGCTACAATGTTGCGCAATGTGATGTAGAATGTACACCTTTGTACCTTATACGCTTCGTTATATCAAAGCTAGATCATTGATTTTGCAGTGTTGCTTTACATACTAGTCTATGTAAAAATGTCTTGCATTGCCAATAAAAAGACTTGACCTGGGCTAATTCCTAACTTTTCCATGTACATAAGACACACACAAAAACAAACACGCACAATTAGTTTAGGGGATGCTCTAAAGTGCAGATTTTGGACATCCTTTCCCCGCTTGGTCACTTCGACGCCACCTCGCTGGTCATACCTCCCCCAGTCATGAACATAAACCCACACCCTTGACTACCAGTGGCGGATCCAGGGAGAGGGGCGCACCGGGCGCACCGGGCGCACCGTGCGTCCCCCCCTCCCCCTCCCCCCCCCCTCCCCCTTGAATTTCCAAAGCGAAAAAAAAAATAATATAGCTTCAAACGGCAGTTTTTGGACAGTAAAATGTCAAAATTTTCAAGCTCGCTCGCTCATCTCGCTCGCATTTAGTCGTATATGCCATTCTCCTGAAGCTGCTGCCAGTGATTGCCGGCAGTTGCGCCTGGTGCGCCCCCCTTAATTTCCAAAGCAAAAAAATATAGCTACAAACGGCAATTTGGGGACTGTAAAATGTCAAAATTTTCAAGCTCGCTCGCTCCATTCGCTCGCATTTAATCTTTATGCCAATCTTCTGATGTTGCTGCCAGTAATTGCCTGCAGTTGGGCCCGGTGCCCCCCCCTTAATTTCCAAAGCGAAAAATTTGGCTACGAACGGCAGTTTTTGGACTGTAAAATGTAAAATTTCCAAGCTCGCTCTCTTCGCTCGCTCGCATTTAATCGTTACGCAATTCACCTGATGTTGCTGCCAGTAATTGCCAGCAGTTCCGCCCGGTGCCCCTCTTCCCTTAATTTCCAAAGCGAAAAAATATGGCTAAGAAAAGAACGGCAGTTTTTGGACTGTAAAATGTAATATTTTCAAGCTCGCTCGTTCCGCTCGCTCAAATGTAATCATTATGCTCTCCTGATATTGCTGCCAGTATTTGCCAGCAGTTGCGCCCGATGCGCCCCCTTAAATTCTAAAGAAATATAGCTACAAACGGCAGTTTGTTTGTTTTTTACTGTAAAATGTCAAAATTTTCAAGCTCGCTCGCATTTAATTGTTATACGCAATTCTCCTGATGTTGCTACCAGTAATTGCCGGCAGTTGCGCCCGGTGCGCCCCCCCCCCCCACCTCCTTCATTTCCAAAGCGAAAAAATATGGCTCCAAATGGCAGTTTTGGGACTGTAAAATGTCAAAATTTTCAAGCTCACTCTCTTCGCTCGCTCGCATTTAATTGTTATGCCATTCACCTGATGTTGCTGCCAGTAATTGCCAGCAGTAAGATGCGCCCGGTGCGCCCCCCTTAATTTCCAAAGCAAAAAAATACGGCTACAAAAGGCAGTTTTTGGACTGTAAAATGTCAAAGTTTTCAAGCTCGCTCTCTTCGCTCGCTCGCATTTAATTGTTATGCCATTCACCTGATGTTGCTGCCAGTAATTGCCAGCAGTTGCGCCCGGTGCGCCCCCTCCCCCTAATTTCCAAAGCAAAAAAATATGGCTACAAACGGCAGTTTTTGGACTGTAAAATGTCAAAATTTTCAAGTTCGCTCGCTCGCTCGCTCGCATTTAATTGTTATGCAATTCTTCTGATGTTGCTGCCAGTAATTACCGGCAGTTCCGGCCGTTGCGCCCCCACCCCTCCTTTATCTCCAAAGCGAAAAATTATGGCTCCAAATGGCAGTTTTTGGACTGTGAAATGTCAAAATTTCCAAGCTCGCTCTCTTTGCTCGCTCGCATTTAATTATTATGCCATTCACCCGATGTTGCTGCCAGTAATTGCCAGTAGTTGCGCCCGGTGCGCCCCCTTAATTTACAAAGCAAAAAAATATGGCTACAAACGGCAGTTTTTGGACTGTAAAATGTCAAAATTTTCAAGATCGCTCGCTCCGCTCGCTCGCATATAGTCGTGATGCCATTCCCCTGATATCGCTGCCAGTAATTTGTCGTTTCACACCGTCATTCCATAAGCCATTTATAAGGGGTACAACCCTCTCCGGCGCTTCCACACCCTCCCCCCCCCCCCCCCACACCCTTGCTCGCTCCCTCGCATACTAACCCCCCCCCCCAAAAAAAAAAAAAAAAAAGAAGCAAAAAAAAAAAAAGATGAAATCCTACCTACCGGCGCGCCGGTGCCCTTTCCCCGCTTGGTTTCCCTAAAAAAACAGTAAAAGTCTAGGAATTGAGAGCTTCCTATATTCCAAATGTCTGTCCGAAAAATCTCGTAAACATTTAGTGTCAAAACGCACCCCCCTTGAAAAAAAGCTGGTGACGCCCCTGGTGTGTATGTGTGTCCGTGCCTTCTCCGTTCATTAACTGGGCTGGTTTCCCTGTTGGCCTACATGCAAAACACAAATCATACACACAGACTGTGAAACTCAATGATGCGGTGCTGTCACAATCAATATACACAGTATATGTACATGTCTTTGTCCGTAAAAACAACAACAACAACAACAACAACAACAACAACAACAACAACCCCCAAACAAAAATAAACACCCCAAAAAGAACGTGTCACAAGAAATACAAGTTGTATACCAGGTCCATGATCCTATTCTGGACACATGACAAGTAATGGCACACTTCAAGTATTATATCAGTGAACGAGTTACTATGATATTATTATATCCATTATAAGATATGTACAACAATATTTGATGATTGACAATACTGTACTATCAGACAACAATCTATTTGATAATCGTACATTTCCTCAGTTTACATATTTCATTTTTAAGTGTTTGAATTGTCATTTTTTTTTTAGATAATGAAGATTTTAAGCGTCAATAATGATTAAAAAAATCTTTATATCTATCCATGATACATAATTATTACATTACAGTGTCTCACATATTTACAAATTACAATTGCGTGTTTGGTACTGGTTTGATGGAATGTCATTGGTCTTTGGTTTGATTAATTTTTCAATTGGCCTTTCTTACACTGTCTAATATCATACGATATATTCAGAATATATACACAAAACATATGGTCAAGGCTCGATATTAGCGGGGACCCGGCATTCCAGGATAACAGAAATATATTTAGGGCACATTTTAAGAAATAAATATACGGTTTGGTGGCCCGACGGGTTGACGCGGAATTTGTTAATGTGTACCTCGATTTTGTGTATTTGTGTCATTTCGAATATGCTCAGTGTTTAATGACTGCACGTATTTTTGCTAGGGTTATTTTAAGGCCGAATTTAGTCAGACTGATTTCCTTTTTCTCACTGCTAAAATATCTCTACCCAATAGCAGAGTTTGTTTGGTCACGTATCGTTTTTCTTTGTTTTCGGACCATTAAAAATAGAAACTTAGTGATATTTGTGGCCCGATAGTAGGTTTACATGTCTCAAAAGCAAATGTATTTACCGATAGTATCTTGCAAAGGTCCATATCCGATCAGCTCCAGTCTGAGACACATGTGACCATTGTAGGTATTTGGATGGAGTCGAATGGAGATTGCTGTTATGGTTCTCCTGAAGTAGTGCCTTACCTCACTCGTCATATCATAATTAGCCGGGAAAACCTTTGAGGGCAAGAACATTATGCAAACGATTGTTTTAAAAAAAATCCAAACGCAATGTTCAAACTATCACAAAAATGCCTCTTAGAAATTATACGTAAAACTATGCTGTTCACACGAACGTAAATAGTAGATACTTTCAGGATCATTATTACCAAATCTAAGAATTAAGTCACTTCCATTACATTTTAGTATGGTATAACTGGAAATACTTGATTCCCCCCCCCAATCGTTACCATGGCAACGAAAGAAGATGTCAAATTCCTAAAGGGCTCAATATACGTCAGTCATGTCAGTCTATACATATGTGCCGAATTTGGTGCTGTAAGACAAATTTGACCGTTTTTTTTTTACTATGCTGCTGGAATATTGGCGATGTTCCGATGGGGAAGTGAAAACAAGTAAGCTTGACCAATAATGACTATCATTGTAGCTAGGATAATTCATGGCCGGCGCCACGTTTTCAAAGGGGGGGGGGGGGGCACTTCAGACTTCTGGTGCCACTCTCGCTTTCATCAGCTAACAAGCAAAAAAGAAAAAAAAAACAACCCTTACCATACTTCTAGGTTTCTACCTATTTCTTTCTAGTGCAACTTTATACGCACTTCCAGGGAAAAAAAATATGGGGGGGGGGGGGGGGGGGGAACCAGAGTGGTGACGTCTAATGTACTCCTTTGCATGGTGCAAAAAAAGTGTCTCCCCTCCCCACAAATGGGATTTGGATGAAATAGCAATATCGTGGCTTCTGTCACCACTCACATCATACTCCATTTATTTCGTCACGGCTGGTGACAACTTCCCACCTCCATGATAATATACTTGCACACAGTGAAGACTACGCGCAAGTGAGTGGCAACATAAGAAAAAAGCACGCAGTAACTCAAATAAATAAAGCCGTTCATAATTTATTACCGCAGAGTTTATGTTCACGTATTACATTAAGAGAATATTATTATAATGTACGCAATAATAATAGAATTGTATTTTTACCCATACCAAGAACGAATTGTTTAAAGCGAAGTCCGTTTTATTATGCATCTAAATTATGTAACAGTTTACCTCAAAATATTCGAAATATTGATAGTTTAAGCTTTTTTACACAAGCAATTCAGAAAGTAAATTTCCAGATATTATGTTATTTTTTTTTGCCATTCAATTGTTACAAATCTTTGTGATATTTATTTTTTTTTTTGATGACGCATATCATTTTCGTCACAGTTTGATTTTGTTGTCATCGAAATGCCTTCTCCATGTGTAAGCCATTTTATATTTGTATCTATATTTGTTCCAATTCTAGTTTTATTCACTCTATGCTATCTATGTTGTGTGTTTTGTCATTTTTTCTTTCAAATTATTATTGTGCCTGTTCCTTTGTTTTTGATTCAGTTTTGTAAATCCTTATGCACGGCCTTGCTGAAAAGCAGCTTCAAAGCTGATAGCAGGCTTTTTACCGTGTTGAAATAAATAAATCAAATCAATCAAAAATCAAATCAAACATAAACCACGATTTAGCCATTGAAATTCATCCATGCTCATGAACTTTTTTTTTTTTTTTAACTCAAAATAATTTTTTTTTTCGTGATATATTCTGCGGCCTTTGATCGATGCACATTAATCCTCAGATTATGTACACTGTCTATGTACGCTTTGGTTTCAGAGACATCAAACTCACCTTAACGCTACCTGTGAAAGGATCCATATATTCTGTCCAAACCAAGTTGTCTACGCTGGACGATATTTTATACGACGTCACATAGTGGTCATTAGCAGCAGCTGTAACTCGTCCCTGCGTGACGATACCTGACACCAGATAGTTCGACTTGAACTGCACCTGCAGCCACTGATCTGTGTTTAACTCGCTGGTACACCACTCTTGAGGTCCGTTGAGACGAGCGTATTGGGGTTCATGCCTGACACTGGGGTCGGAGTAATAGGATGAAGCGGTGATGCTGGAGTCTGGAATGGCGCCACTTTCGAGACCAAGAGGACTACCAGGAGACATGCTGGGACTCGCTGAGGGAATATGTTACAGGATCAAATTGTGACATTGCGTACCGTCATTCCACTTCATCATATAGGACCGATATATACATATTTTCAAATTCAATTTTGTAATGTGTTTTCATATTCTTTCACAAATAGAACAGGGAAAAAATAAATACACAATTGAACAAGACATGAATTAGATGAAACTAATTGTACAATACTTTGTCTCGATATAAACATAAAGTCTGTATACATTAGAGTTGGGCTCTGGTCATTATGCGACGAATAACGATGGGGCCTGTCTAGAAAGAGCAAGCTTGTATAGTTACAGGTCCCGTGATAAATCACATTAGGGGAATTATGAAATATATATACAATGTATTATAATGAAAAATACAATCTGACAAGATGGCTAGTCATACTGCTAGTCGTCAACATTCAGCTATACTAAGCTTGACTCTCATGGGGTCCGAGTATATACAACTGGACCCCATGGGAGACAAGCTATTCTACTTAAATATCATATAAATAGCTATATCTATATATCTGATAGATCGATAGATATGGTTCGTATATAACATAAAACATGTACGTTCGTAGGTATGTCTGTCTGGATATTATGTAGTCTTTATTTATGTATATACTGTACTATGTAGTCTTTTTTTTTCATAACTACGTATACACAAAGGCACATGCACTTTTACATGTATGCCTACGTACAATGAATACGGTTAAGTGTTTCGCCCAGAGTACATAGGCTACAACTGGACCCCATGGGAGACCAGCTAGTACTGACTGTGGGCGATCAGCCACCTTGTCAGATGGAACATAAGAACAAACAAACAGGCACACAGATGCTAGCCTATACTCCATGTGGTGAAACGTCTCACCTGAACAACACAAGATACCTATGGTAGCGTCTACGTCATAGTTCGTCTCTTCGCCAATCCAACAGTCAGTGATATTTGTTGCGTTCGTTGGGCAACTGACCACACCCACTTTGGCGTACGCATCCTGTGACGATTCGCCGTAGAGGTTCCCATTAACTGTTGCGTAAGATCCCCTGAATCCGAGGTACTGGCAGACCAGACGAGATGCATTTGCCGTCCACCCATTTTGGTGTATAAATCTAAATTTGTCTGGGCTGTAGCGAGGGGCTAAGGCCATTCTCCCTTCAGCGCTCTTTCCTCCAATGATTCTGACAGTTTCGACGAAAGTAGCTGAGAAAAACGATCATGAAACCCAAGAAAATCCTTCAAATGAAAATATAATTTCTACACAGACATTTAAACAAAAGCAACATCTCCACCCATGTATCTATCAGGTTATACGAATGGAAACGAATACATGATTGCAGTTAAACTAATGGAGCGTAGAATACATACCCATCTCTTTTCAATCAAACTTGAGTTTAATTGGAAAAGAAAAACATATTGGTGAAATTAGTCTATCAGGATGATAGAATCTACCTCATCGAATAATCTTTCGAGACCGAAAAGGCGACAAGAACATGAAGAAGACATCTCATAAAAACAAAGACATCAAGTATTCTGCAGAAATTCTGTTTCCCACCTATTTCACATCGTGGACCTCGCAAACCATCGCGACACGTGCAGTTGAAACCCTCGTCCGTCTCAGTACACTGGGACTGGTGAAGACACGGGTCAGACAGACAGGCTGTTTCAACGAGAGATATGCGAGAGTATGGTGGATAAATTTGATTTGATTTGATTTGATTTATTGATTCCTGTATTATCATTGTACATGGGCATACATGTAAATGTTTATATTCATACATTGTTGGAGCCATACATAAACATCAGTTGTTCACAAAATATTTTTTTTTCTTCTTTGCCTTTACACAATGAACAGCAAAAACGTATCAGCAATACAACCGTACAATGAATAATACATTAGGGCTACAGTTTAGCGTTCATGGCTTGATTTACGTGCAGCCCTCGTACATAATACACATAGTAAAAATGGGAAGGAGAGTGACTTGCGTAGAGATAGGATAGTAGAAAGGAGAAAGGGAAAAGGAGAGGTCTGTCTGCTTTCACTAAAGGCTTACACAAAATCATTTCACCTGGATCACTGATCAGTAGGCCTATAAAGGCATGACAAAATATTTTTCACCGGTCGAGGTACAGGTGAACAGTTACAGTTCATGGTTGGTTACATGATTACATAGTAGATGAAATGCGGCGATATTTATATGAAGGAATTTCGGGTATTTTATACTAACAATGACAACGAAATTACTGATATCGGGAGAGTAACATTATTTCCATAGCTTTCCTAAAAGAATACATGGAATAAATATGTAAACATATGCCTTTGAGTTACATGGTAAATTAAACTTCAAGTTTCTTTACTTAATTGTCTGGCATTTCCTTCCCTGAACTTTATCAACAACAATTAATCAGAGAAGCAAAGAAAAATGCAAAGTAAGCCAAAGTAAATACTCCTCTTCATTAAAACAATAGTGATAACTTATACTAGTCTCTGCTTTCCCTGTGTTCATTTCAACCAGCTTGTCGTGATATCAGAAAGTTGTTTGACGCAGAAAAGAAAAGAAAAGAGAAAACACCTAGGATTTTTCAGACTCGGATAAGCAGCGCATATACAGGAAGCTTATACGTTGTAAGTTTATTTTAGGTTAGTTGTGTATTCAAATTTTAATTCTCATGAAATTATATCAATTGCTAACTTTTCCTTATAATCCAATTCAAGGAATATAAGGAAAATATTAAAAAAAAATTATGGAATATATCAATATTATCAACAGGAGGGTGACTACGGCTTCATATTGATGATATATTAAAGCTATGGGTAAGGATAATGTGCAAATGCACAAATGCACAGTTCGTCAATGAGGACTGGTATTGTACCACACCAATCAATAGAGACTCTTACGTATGTTTAAATTTAGATGTATGAACCTACCTGGTTTTGTGCAGACGTATCTTTTCACGTCTTTTGGGATATTCATTTCAGGCGGCAGTTGTGGTAGAGTGTATGCGTTTGCCTTTATGGGCTTAGGTATGTACTGAATAACGGTACCATCATCTGACAGCACAGAAGGGCACGGGGCTTTGGTGAGGTGGGGGCACATTTCGGGATCTTGTGATGCTGTGGAAGGAAATTGATTGAAAATAAATTAGTGATCGATTACTTTTTAAGCAAGAAATGTAACATAAACAGTCTATACAAAAAATCCCTACTTATTATCGTAAAAGTTTCTATAAGAAATACAGCACTACAGTGACCGATTGAAAATTAGCTAAAAATAAAAGTTATCAGAAAATGTTAGCCTAGCGTAATTGGAATAATAGAAAGACATCGGATGTGACAACTAACACCCTGGGGGGGGGGGGGGGGAGGTGCAATGAAGAAAACAATTATTAAAGGGGATGACTAGTAAGTGATCAGTGGGAATCAGTGGGAATGCTGGGGATGATTGTTCCAATCCTTGTGGAATTCATTTAAGAGTACATTACATATCTACTGTTGTGTGAAAATTATTTGCTTCAGAATGGTCTCATATTCAAGTGATGTGCAGTTTAATGTTTCCAGGTTACCATGCCTGTACAGTGACGGGGTGATCGTTAACGGGCCATTAACGATCGCCCCGACACTGTACGGGCATGCTAACCTGGAAACATTGAACTGCGCATTACTTGAATATGAGACCATTCTGAAGCAAATAATTTTCACACAGGAATAGAGATAATGTACTCTTAAATGAATCTCACAAGGATTGGAACAACCATACCCAGCATTCCCACTGATTCCCACTGATCACTTACTAGTCATCCCCTTTAAATCTTATAAGTGTGCTAACAAAACAGTTGTTGATAAGAAAGAAACTTGTTATTCATTAAATACATTTTTCCTTGTCAAAATTGGTTATGAAATAAATTCTTATTTCATTGTTCTAACGAAAATAACTAACTCAAACACGTCAAAAAAGTTTAGCCAACGGCATACTTTAAAGGGGATGGCTAGTAACTGATCAGTGGGACTCAGTGGGAATGCTGGGGATGATTGTTCCAATCCTTGTGGGATTCACTTAAGAGTATACATTATATATCTATTGTTGTGTTAACATTATTTGCTTCGGAATGGTCTCATATTCAAGTAATGTGCAGTTTAATGTTAATGATCGCCCCGTCACTGTACAGGCATGCTAACCTGGAAGCAGGTTCTGAAGCAAATAATTTTCACACAACGATAGATATAAAATGTACTTTTAAATGAATCCCACAAGGATTGGAACAATCATCCCCCAGCTTTCCCACTGATTCCCACTGATTGGTTACTAGCCATTCCCTTTAAAGTGACTACAAGACAAGTAAAGAAATATTTCATACTGTCAACATTTTCAGGATGAAACAAGACAGTTGACATGTGATATGTGAATTGTTAAATGACCTATCCAATTAATATGTAAACCCTCATGTGCAATATCAATCATTGTACAGAATCTGTTATATTTCCGGATAGGCTGGGCTGAAGCTACAGTTGCAAGAGTTCTTGAGAGTGATCATTCTGATGTAATGGCAAATTATCTAGCCTGTCTAATTTCTCCTATTTTTTTTGAATAGATGCAATTACACTAGGCTTGCTGATTTCCTTACAAAGTGCAATATCATGAAGAAAATTCAGTATATTGACTATAAAGGGGACACTCCACATCTTCGGCTTTATTGATTGATCTTATTCACAAGGTGAACTGTGCAATACTGATTTTACTGAGCTTATCTTTAGACCTCAGTAAAGCATTTTATACGCTTGATTATAAGATACTTTCAGATAGAGTAAGTTAATTACGGAATTCGCGCTGTTACTTTAAAACTTGAAGAAAAAAAGATATCGAAGCAATTATAAACAGTCTGTATCGATTGATAACAATGTATCAGAATACACACATATAAGAGAACATATGAAAATGTATTTTGCTGATCTTTATCTATTTTATTGATTCACTTCTCTGATTCTCTTACTTTAGAAGTAAAAAAAAAAGTAAATTTAAACATAAGAGAACATATTAAAACGTATCTTACTGATTTGTATTTATTTCATTGATTCTCTTTTCTGATTCTCATACTTTAAAGCTAAAAAACATAATATTTCGGCAATCGTAAACAGTCTGTTTCGATAACAATGTATTAGAATATAAACACATATGGGATTGTTTCTGATAATTCAAAATGTCATTAGCAGATGAAATGAGCCTATTCTTTTCTCACGATGGTATTGATTCTCTTCAAGAGTTTTTTCTATTAAAAAAAAAACGAATTGCAATCAGTTACAACCTCGCTATGAATAAACAAATTATCAATATATCAACAACTAATTTTACAAAAAAGAAATAAATGAAAGTAATGAAATTATAGTGTTGTATTTATCACAGTATAAGAAAAAAAAAACAACCTAATCTTTTAACTCACATTTTTCAAAAAGTCTCTTTTGAAACTAATTTACAAAACAAAAGGTTTATTTCATTTGAATTTTTAATTCACCGTCTGGGCCAATGCTCATGAAACTCATTTTAGAATACTTTCAGTACCCCAAAACGTGCAATACGAATAATTTCCACTAAAGATAATGTGATTGAATGATATATATGAACATCAAGCGGGAATTTTTAAATATCTTTGTAAGAATGTATCATTACCAAAGATTCTCTTAGATTTCTTTAGTTTTGTTAATCACATTCAAAAATATAACATGAGATTCAAAAGTGATTTTCATTTGACTACTTCTATTTTTCGCACTTCATTTCATCAACAATCTATTATAATCTGCCTATTATCCATTACCCTTTTTTTTACCATGCTGAATTCATAATTCTAAATATTCAACACATTTAAATCTAGCTTTTCAAAAAAGATATTCTCATCAAAATGACACCCAAACTTATTGCTGTTAAGAGTATTTTACCTTTACGTTATGACACATCCTTATATTCTATTTGTTTGTCATTGTGTGTTTTGACATGTCTTTGCGATGCTCTTTAATTCTTACTTTATACGTGCCTTTAAACGCATGAAAAATTGGATATTTAATGAACATTTCTAAGGTAGCCGTAAATAAGGGTCATTTCGATTCTGGGTACTGACGACTATATAGCATTATACCTGTAACCTGTGTACGTGTTCGTATTTTTTTTTTTTTTGCTGACTTTTACTGTATGCATGATATATTGTAGGGTATAATTTATATAATAGATTTGATTTTTTTTCTTTCCATACGTTTCTTGTTTGCTAAAACAAAGCAACTAGGACTGAAGTATTATAGTTATGTCAATATGACAAATTACAAATGATGCATATGTACGCGAAAAGTGACATGTGACATTTTAAAATATCTTTAATGTAGGCCTACTATAAGCCTTGTTAGAGAACAAGTCCACCTGCATATGCATGTGAATTGAGTGAATGCAGTAATATCAGAGCAGCTGCATATCAGTGAAAGTTGGGGGAAAATCGAACATTCCATTATATTTTTTTAGAGTATCTACACAGTCATCGCTGTATGAGGAAACTACTTCGGTGTATGATATCACACGAGTAAAACGATACAACGAAAATATACAGAGAATTTCACAAAATTTTATCTTCTGAAAGAAAAAATGCACATTTCCTCGACTTGTCACTGACGTATGTTAAGGGTAATATTGTTATCCCTGCCTTCTAAAAAAGACAGGTTGCGTGGGTTTTTTTTATTATTATGGGAGAAAAGTGAAGATATGTTGAATTTTCTCTTTATTGTACTACTCATATGACATCACAAGCTGTAGTAGTCTTCTCATTGATGTTCCGTGTGTGAGTTAGCCTCGATTTCCACTTCAGTCACTCATTCATCGCAAAGAGCAGGGTGTTATATAAACCCGGTGAAGTGGTGCCCCTCTACCCACAAAGAAAACGGGCGAATGGTGCCGATCCCTTCTGGTTTGGTAGCCCAAGGTGATTACCAATATAATCAGTAAATGGTATCAACCAGCCACATTGTGCCATTCCCTTGTATGAACTTGGGCAATATACAGTGAACAATTGGAAGAGTAATGTGCAACGATGTGTATACCAATAATTTGATGCTTGCTACTCGACAACCACCACCACCACCCCTCACCCCCTCCGGTGGGAGCCTAAAGCCTATAAGGATTGCATTTTACTGCATGGTATGATGCGATGATGTCTTCCCATAAAATTCGTGATCTTTCTTAAACCTCACAGTGATCATTCGTTATGATCTTTAATTCATCAATTCTAATTTCTGCAATCTTTGTGAGGCAGTGTTCTCATCCATTTGAACCAACATCAATCGATCAATCAACCTCTTTGCTTGGTTTCTTTGCTGCACCCTTGTGGCCTTTCCCGTTCCAATTCTGAGTGACTAGAAAGATAAAACGGCAGTGCCCGAAACAAATCTTTGTAAATCTTATATATTTCTCTGTTTTTGTTTTGTCTTTTCCATGATTTAAAAATACATTAAAATCTTCTAATCTATTTATTCCGGGCTACGATTGTGTTACTTTTTCAAAAAGTATCTCTATAAAACTGTACTTCCTCAATGAATTCAACATTTCTAGAACAATAGTACACGCCATGACACCGCGAATTGTCCATTATGAGATATCGGTAATACGTGTGTATGTGATTTACAAAATTTGCCTTGATCTGGGTATCATCTAACTTAAAACTTAACGGGTTCACAAAAATCCCTTCATTTCTGTGCATTAATTTTGTTTCATTTCTGCAAATTGAAAGACAAGTTTTGATACAAAAAAGTACACTCCTCTGGTGCAATTTTTTTCCTGGAATAATATAAAATTCCTCCAGGTTGAAGATAAATATTCCAGCTCAAAAAGAGTTTTAAAGATTATAGAGTTTTTTCTTTTTTCTAGAAACAGAAATACAGACCACTCGCCCCAAGGAACATTACAGTCACCATGGTCACGTTAGACATTACATTGTACCACAACAGGCAGTGCCTTTTTTTTTGTTTTGTTTTGTTCTTTTTTGCCCTTGAATTGGCAAATCTATTATTTGCCCCTTATAGACGGACCAACTAGTCTCTGTCCCCTCAGTTTGTATTCTTTTTTTCAAGCTAAACGAAGCTATTGCATTCATCTGATTATTGATGTATATAGTACTTCATGAACTCATTTGCGCTTAAATTACAAGGCAGGTGATGCCTTACGGCATATAACTGGGAAAATTACAATGGGATGATGACGAAGTCGACAATAACAAAAACAACAACAACGACAACAAATTAATGAGACAGACATTGGTGGAAGTTTCATGGTTAGTCGCTAAGCGACAGTCAATTAAGGAGATCACTTTAATATCAACGGTCTAACGAGAGCTTTGGCAATGATCCAGTAGCTCTATATGTTTACTTTCCTTTTGTTCTGTTGGTTTTTGGTACCACTGGTGCATGTCAGGACTGTGCACTTTCAGTAATACACAAAAATAAGCAGTTTCCATGAACTTCTTGTATACAAAGGCATAACACATGCAGGCAACTCCCTTTATAACTATGTCCGACAGTTTTCTTTAGTTAGACATGTGTTGAAATTTCGTTGTAACTGAACAGTAAAGAATACAAAGATATGAAATGATAATTTTCAGACCTGAAGTTTTACTTCGTTGTAACTAGAGCTTAGTTACAACCATGTTCGTTATAACAGGTACTGTATAATGATAATTTATATATCTTGCTCGTGCAATGATTTTACATGCGTCATGTCTTTAGTGAGGATACATTCATGTGTCATGTTGAATCAATTGTTCCTTTCTTCTTCTTTTTTTGTGACATCATTTCGAGGCTGTGGGCAGCATTCTTGCCCGAATGTCCAAACTGGGCTTGCCGAGCAATTATTTGCTAAATTCTCCTAAATTCTTGTAGAGCAGTGGATCACATAAAGCTGTAATGGGATCAGCACTGATTTTTTTTTCTCATATCTTTCAAATGATTTTTACTTATTTTCTTATATAGACTACGATACCATCCATAGATAATATAACATAACTACTAGTACTCCAAGATTATGTCACGTAACAACTAACAAATGTGATCAAATGTGAGACAATTTCAAGTACTTTGCACTTATTACACATACACCGTCACATGAAATATCTTCCTGCGAAGTTTCATTGCAAAATGACAGTTACTATAGGGGCAATAATTGGACTCTAGAAACTGACATCATACTGACGTCACGGTTGAGTGATCATATGGAGAAATATATCATTCAAAACTTAAATCATGAAAAATGACTGACATGATTTTCCAGTCATAAGAAATTGAGCTTTATGTAAATAAATAAATTATGGATTATTGCAGAAATAGAAGGTAATCCGTGATCTCTCACGATCACCATAATATATAAACGAAAGAACAAAACAAAACAAGGCATACTTACCTGAAAGTTTCAGCAGTAGAAAAGAGAGCCAAATGGAGACTGAAATTCCCTGGAATAAATGTTGAAACCAGAGAAATGGATATTTTCCTCAACAAATGCAAAAAGAAAATGATAACTACTATTCTTTTCTTGTGTTGCTCTCTGAACAAGGTTACAGCTCGTTATTCCGAAGAGTCGTTATTCCGAAGATTCGTTATTCCGAAGGTTCGTTAATCCGAACATGTGATGAGGTTTGTTATTCCGAGATTCATTAATCCGAAAATTAAAATAAGGTTCGTTATTCCGAAGGTTCGTTAATCCCAAAATGAAAAAAGCTCGTTATTCCGAAGGTTTGTTACTGACCCTATATCATTTCGGATCAACGAACCTTCGGAATAGCGAGCCCTATTTCATTTTCGGATTATCGAACCTTCGGAATAACGAACCCTTTTTAATTTTCGGATAAACGAGCCTTCGGAATTGCCAACCCTATTTCATTTTCGGATTAACGAATCTTCGGAATAACGAACCTTCGAACTAAGGCCACAAATGTTCGGATTAACGAATCGTTTTTCATTTTCGGATTAACGAACCTCTAGGCATATAGGGGATTTGTATGTTTCGGATTAACGAACCTTTGGAATAATGAACAGCACCCGTGAAGAACATAGCAGTGTATTCAAAAATATTAATCATGTCTTTTTAAGTAAGTTGATGCAAAATGTGTCCAGAACTCACACTTTCCAATTTAACAGGTTATTATATAACTATTGCTGGAAGTACAAAGAGGAGCACTGGTAGCAGTGATAGCAGTAGCAGTCTAATTCCACACATTAAAGACCTTGGGTGATATAGTACAAGTAATTTAATAATAATGTCACAAATCAAAGGCGTCAAATGTACCAAAATGGGTGAAAAATAGGAGGGCAAGGAATAAAACAATAAAAACATTATTTTTTGAGTTTGTTTGTTTGTTTTTTTTAACCAATGGGAGGTATATAATAACTCTATCGCTTCAGAGCTAGGATGTTGCCTTTGGCCTATAAGAACCATTATATTGGGAACCAATGACAATGTATCGTTCTTAAAATCCTAAGTTAAAAAACTATACGCATGCATTTTTCTCCCCGTTATTCTAACCCATAAGATTGTGTTGCTCGATATAAAGACATACAAAGTTGTTACCCAAGTTTGATCACCGCAAGACTCCCTACTATGTGGGTTTAAGCTTTGATTCCAATTCCCAAAGGCTGCGGATGTTTCGTTTATACACTACCTCTGGATCGTTCGCAGCGTTCACTCTATTATTTCAAAATAATGTCGTTAATTTACGGTGTAAACTTACCCTTTGGTGATAACGATTCATCTTGTTCTGAAAGGGAGTGATAAACTGTTTGCTCCGACATGCACTTATTCAAATAATATGTCACGTAATATGCTCAATGCACATGCATGCCTACATGACGTATGAAAGATTTCCCTTGTGGACATCACAATTCCCTTGCATATGGTGTTTCTGACAATCCCTGTCAGCGTTTCTGCTTCAACGACCGCGCGCGCTGTTGCACGCCCACAAAGTTATACGCGTGTAAGAAAAAAAAATGAAGAGCTAATTTCGGAAAAGCCATTGGTTTGGTGAGCTGATAAAATCGTACGTCACCTCACACTTTTCCATTGATTGTGTACAACCCCCCCCCCCCAATTTAAATGTTTCTTTTATTTTCAAATGTTAAACATGATGTTATTCATTATTGAATAACTTCAGAATAATGATCAGTTAGATATGTTAGGATTTGAGACTAGGACGTAAACTTGCGTTTGAATGAAAAACTGGAAATGTCAAAATTTCATGCACACTTATATAGCAAGCTGTGAAGGGATGACATAATCACTTTGCTATAAACTCGCATATTCATATTAATTGTTCAAGAAAAGTTTCCTGACAAATTACCTTAACTTCGAAATATCATAACTTCCTCAATGTTCATTCGGTTTTGATTGAATTTTCATTGCTGTGGTAAGAACATTGTACTCCTTCTTTTCAGACTAACTTTCAACTGCACTGGAATTCCTCCTGATTAAGAGACTCGGAATCCAACGCTGTTTTCTTCCTTATACATGTCACCCAAGAATTTTGACAGCATCACTGAATCTGCAAGCCCTTTCAGTGCTAAACCCAATCAGCAATTTGCTGCAAATGTGCCTAAAATCAGGTAGAAAACACCAACAATGCTTGATATATTATGGTAATGAATATTCTAAAGAGGCTGAATGAAATGCTATCTACGTAGTTGCTACATGATTTCTATGGGAGTGTACACACTCCATTCTAAAATGGATATGATAATTTCTATAGATAATTTGTAGATGCTGCTTGTTGGAAAACAAAATGAATATTTTCAGGAATTTTAAGTCTTTTTCGGGAAAATAACCAATACACTACAAAAAGCCTCAACAACGTGAACAAGTCATAGCTCGTTGCAAAAAGTGAAAATTAGAAAAAACAAAGCAAACAAAGTCAGTTTTTTTTTCTTTCTGTGGAGGAAACATGTATAGTTGTTGTCACGGTAACTGTTACTAGTGTATAGAAGGTGAACGTGCATACCCTAAATTTGCAAGGTGTTTGATAGGACTACCAGGTGGCGCTGATGGAATTAATTGAGTGATGAGAAGGTTTAAGTTGAGTGTGTCAGTGAAATAACGTAATCGACATTTGTCCTTCAGTGCAGTTAATCGAAGGTGCAATATGGTGAGACCTGATCAAAAGATCAAATGATCAAACGATCTCCTCAATGCATTAAGGCCGCATTGTTTGTTGGGAGTGCCATCCAATCATTAGATTTTTCCATCCTGAGTAATTAATTCTTTCTTTGCATCAACATGACATTACTTCCCCCGAAACATGCAACAGCGTTAAGTTTATCTACTTAAGTAAATGAACGGGAGGTGTCGAGTTTTGTTCCTCACAAACACACAACCCCATGGAATTCCACTGAAGCAATTCAGTTCTTGTCACAAGATGAGAAGAAAAACCATATAAGTGCTAAAGTGAATCACATTTCTAACGAACACGCATTTTAAACAAGTATCCCCTTTGAAGTGTAGGTACAAGAAGACTGAGGACAACGGTTTTGTAGTTGATATCACATTGTCTAGAAAATGGTGATCTGCACCAGTGACACTATGCAAACAACATGAATTCACTGCAGTGTACTCCCGTTATAATGAACACGTCGTTTATCCCGAAATTCCGGTTACAACGAAGTAAAAAACTCAGGCCGCAACACAATTTATGTTGTTTATTGTTTATTTGTTCAATTATAACGAAATTTCGATATAACGAAAGAAATCAGGACTTTATTTGAACGGGAGTCCACTGTAATTATAATGATAATAATAATAATCATAATTGACAGTGCTTATGTTTTATAGCGCATAACACAAAGTGATGATAATGTCCCTTTGCGCTAAAAAAAAAATGAAAAGATTACACAAAAACATGCAATTCCAGTTACAGTGATGGTACCGATCTTCATGTTTGCTTACACTGTAAACAAATGCGTTTTCAAGGCAGACTTGAATCTCTTTATATCAGTGATTTGTCTTAATTTCTGAGGTAAATTATTCCATAAGGTAGGGGCAGTAAAAGCAAATGTTCGTTCTCCGTAAAATGTGGTTCTTCTGTTTGGAATAACAAATAAATTTTTACTTTTGAATGAAGGTTCCTCTCTGGTGTGCAGATTTGAAGTAGCTCCCTTAAGGACGTTCCTCAGTTAAAGTAAAGTCCATGTCATTTTCTTCAAACTTTCCATACAGTAACTTTGACCCATCCGAAGCCCAAATATGTAAATAAAACCATAGGTTCATGTGCTTGTTTTTCTTCTACGGGACTTTGAAGAATATGACTAATCTGCCGTCCTGTACCAAAATGATAGGGTTACAGGATCAAGACCATGATTGGTAACAAAATCTGGCAATGACAAACTTAAATCCCCGTAATTCTTTCAAAATCCACATTATTTTCTCCAAATTTGCAAGAATTGCAGAAAAAGTGTACCCAAAAACGAGGAAAAGGTTTTAAAGTTAGGGTTTTCACGCTCATTCTTGAGCAAGCAGCGCCCTCACGCGGCAGAAAACACCGAAATCTCTCAAATCCTTCTCATTGACGTCTTCTGTTAGGGGTGAGATAAATGACAAAGTTCATAAAACTTATGCTGTATATTCAAAACCCATGTCATTTTTACGAAACTTGACCAAATTGTAGAAGAAGCCTTACTAATTCCAGAAAAGCAATAAAAAGTGGGGGTTTATGTGCTAAATTTTGTGCTAGCAGCGCCCCCATGTGACATATATTATCGTAAGTCCCCAAAATCTGGTCAGTATGCAGGGATGCCCTGACAAAGTGGGTTCATAAAACTTATGCTGTATATTCAAAACCCATGTCATTTTCACAAAACTTGACCAAATTGTAGAATAAGATTTACTTATTCCAGAAAAATAATAAAAAGTGGAAGTTCATGTGCTCGTTTTTGTGCTGGCACTCAGCACCCCCATATATGATAGAAATCATCCTAGGACCCCAAAATCTGGTTATAAACCTATCGTGGGTGCCCAGATTAGGTGGGGTTCATGACTGTCATGCTGTACATTCAAAACCCATGTCATTTTTACGAAATTTTATCAAATTGTAGAAGAAGGGTTACTTTAAATAATGCAGAACAATCGTAAAAATGGGGGGGGGGGGGGGTTCATGTGCTCGTTTTAGTGCTAGCAGAGCCTCCTTTGCGACAGAAATCTTCGTAAGACCCCCAAATCTGGCCAGGAACCAATGCAGGGATATACCCTGCTAGAATGCATGAATCTCATGCGGTTCACTCAAAACCCCACTTTCTTTTCTTTTTTTTTAAACAGGTGTAACAAAAAACGTGTCACAATTGCAGTGGTATGGTGAAAAATATTCAGAAAGGAAGGTCCTTATGCGTTTTTGTTATTATTTCCCTTACACAGCCATAATGAGTGGACGCAAGCGTGGAAAACTCCACATTGACATGCTTGTTTGTTTGTTTGTTTGTTTGTTTTACCCACTTGCTGTAACCATGTGCAGAAAGTGATAATGGAGGAAGAAGAATAAATATAAGGAAACGGGAATTTTGGCAGTAGTCTGAGTCGGTCCTCCAAGGGAAACACAAGTCTTAATATAATGACATTGATTGTAGATTGCATGTGTTGGTTGTTGCAGTGGTTGGCATTAAAGTGCGTGTTGTAAACCCCCCCCCCCCCCCCGAAAAAGATTCTTTGATTCTCCTTTCGTTACACCAGATTTGGTAATCAAAAATTAATATCTGAATGGTGAAAGTGATAAATGCTTGTTTGATAATACTTTTGTAACCTTGTATTTGTAATTAAAATAAAAAACAACAACAATATTTTGTATTAGTAATGACAAGTCTAGATCTAATTTAGATTTTAACAGAGACACTCAGATTGTTTTAGTTGTTAGACCTAAAGATGAAATGTGTGTCATATATGTTTGTTAAGTTGTTGTTGTTGTTGTTGTTCTTTTTAACACCTAGTCTAGTAGACTAGTAGTCCCCGACTAGGGCCTATAAGCCCCAGGTACCTTAGCACTCCACTTGACCATGTTGATAAACAGATAATGAACTGCATGTCACAAAACAGATCTATGGATTGAAAATGGAAACAGCTCAGTTCCACTTCCAAGCTTCCCGATTCCGTCGATCAGTGTTGTGCTACCTGGGTCCATGACCATGTATATCATGGAGCTCGGACCGCTGAACTCTGCGTAGTACGTACTGATTGTAACGCGTACAGTCGGCATGCGAGCCGAGCGAGGCCGCCCAGCGCGGCCGCGGTGGGGAGCTGTCGGGTATCCGTATGTGGTACCACACTCTAGCTCGATCTACTATAGCAGCTGCTCAGCTCAGCTAGCTCATGCTCATTTCTCGTGCGTGCGCTTCTATGCTCTTTAAGGTAATACGTCACTACCAACCTGCGCAGCTATGATGCGCACAAACTCAACAGAGGAATATCCTTCGATAGAGACTCCGAATCCAACGTTATTTTCTTCCTTATACATGTCACCCAACAATTTTGACAGCATCACTGAATCTGCAAGCCCTTTCAGTGCTAAACCCAATCAGCAATTTGCTGCAAATGTGCCCTAAAATCAGGTAGAAAACACCAACAATGCTTGATTATATTACAAATATGGTAATGAATGTTCTAAAGAGGCTGAATGAAATGCTATCTACGTAGATGCTACATTATTTCCATGGGAGTGTAGATACCCCATTCTTAAATGAGGGAAATATGATAATCTTTATAGATAATATGTAGATGCTGCTTGTTGGAAATCAAAATAAGTATTTTCAGGAATTTTAAGTGTTTTTTCGGGAAAATAACCAATACACTACAAAAAGCATCAAAACGTGTACAAGTTATAGCTTGTTGCAAAAAGTGAAAATTAGAAAAACAAACTAAACAAAGGCAGATTTCTCCTCTTTCTGTGGAGGAAACATGTATATTTGTTGTCATGGCAACTGTTACTAGCTTAGCTTAATCAAGAAGGTAAACGTGCATACCCTAAATTTGCAAGGTGTTTGATAGGACTACCAGGTGGCACTGATGGAATTAATTGAGTGATGAGAAGTTTCAAGTTTAGTGTGTCAGTGAAATAACGTAATCGACATTTGTCCTTCAGTGCAGTTAATCGAAGGTGCAATATGGTGAGACCTGATCAAAAGATCAAATGATCAAACGATCTCCTCAATGCATTAAGGCCGCATTGTTTGTTGGGAGTGCCATCCAATCATTAGATTTTTCCATCCTGAGTAATTAATTCTATCTTTGCATTAACATGACATTAATTCTCCCAAATATGCAACAGCGTTAAATTAGATTAATGAACGGGAGGTGTCGGGTTTTGTTACTCACAAACACACAGTCCTGTGGAATTCCACTGAAGTAATTCAGTTTGGGTCAGCGAGATGAGACGAAAAACCAGAAAAGAATCATATATCAACATTGGCCGTTTTAGCCATTTTAAAACACAAGATTGATAGTTTATTATTGCACAAATCAAAATCATACTGAATTCATAGGCATTAACATTGACGTAAGATTGCTTTTGAATTATCATAAAACCAACAAGACCGCTCAACAGCATAATAGACAAAGCAAATGCAGTATGATTCATACAGTAAATATCAATCATATCCTACAATTTTTAGCCATTAGTACATTAGCATATCTAAATCATATCATATTCTTTTGCAAAAAGACGCTGTAGGAAATTCGCGAAATCTTCTAAATATATTTCATCAATAGCCCACATTTACCCTTTATTTTGATCAAGTGACATTACTAAAGTATTGCAATTTAAACGAAAGCTGCACTTTCACGGGTATTTAGAATCTTGTTCTTATATAATAGAAATCTCCTATTTTACTCTACATTTATGCGCCTTATAATATCAATTTCAATAATTCCAAACTCCAAATTGCTCAATACTCCCTTTATTACCCAAATACTAGCAAAAAATCTAAAATTTTTGATTTGATTTGATTTGACATATGATTGTTCGTTCCACATGTCAAACGTAAATATAGAAATGCAATCGATATAGAACATTAAACATTAAACGTCGTACGCGAGAGAAAAAAATATCAGTCATCAAATGTGAGGAACCTACTGAAAGCAATCAATTTGGTATTGTATAGGTCTCTAGATGTCTTACTAAACAACATGAAACAAGAACGTGGAAAGGAAGGAGAGCGATATAGAGGAAAAGAAAGAAAGAATTAAAGCAAGAAAAAAATACACGAAATTAGATTATAACAAAGCGAGATAGCCACCTGCAAATTCATAAAAATTCCTCGTCACCAGAGCTACATATTTACATAACTATACAATATACTCATGATACACGATAATAGACAGTATCTGTAATGTGTTAAAATTTATAGTTTTGTTTCCCACAATTTATATGATAACGAAGTATTTCATTTACCTACTTCCTCCCACTTTCAATTCAATTCATCTTTTTTTTTTTCGTTTCCAAACAATATAGACATGGGTAACAAAAGCCTCAAATTAATGATATATTTCATGTAACATACTATCACATGATCAATAGCAATACATCTTGTTTCATTATAGTCTGGGTGCCAAAGGCTGAACCTTGTTTTACCGTCCACCCAATGTTTTTTTGATGGTTTTGCCCTATTTCGGGAATGCTGAATCCGAATCTGCATGATGCAACTCTTGCATCCTTGAGGGTTTTGAGATATTCAAGATGGCCGCCAAAATGGCCGCCAAAACCGGAAATTCCCATGTATTTCCTTCTAAATGGTGAGAAATTGAAAACAATTGCAGTTCTAAGCTATTTCGAGGGTGCTTGATTCGAATCTGGCTGATGCAACTCTTGCATCCTTGAGGATATTGAGACATTCAAGATGGCCGTTGGCCGTCAAAATGGCCGCCAAAACCGGAAATTCCTATGTAGTCCCTTCTTAATGGTGAGTAATTGAAAACAATTGATAGTTCGAAGCTATTTCGACGGTGGTGAATCCGAATCAGGATGATGCAACTCTTGCATCGTTAAGGGTTCTGAGATATTCAAGATGGCCGCCAAAATGGCCACCAAAACCGGAACTTCCCTTGTATTTCCTTCTAAATGGTGAGAAATTGAAAAACTGTTGATGGTTTTACCCTAGTTCGAGGGTGCTGGATCAGGATCTTGATAAAACTTTTGTATCCTTAAGGGTTTTGAGATAATAAAGATGGCCACCAAAATGACCGCCAAAAATCAAACTCACATGTAGACCCCCTTTTTCCTTCTGAATGCTGTAGAATTGAAAACAAATTGATGGTTTTACCCTGTTTTGAGTTTGCTGAATTTGAAGCTGCAGGATACAGCTCTTGCATCCTTGATGGTTTTGAGATGATAAAGATGGCCGCCAAAATGGCCCCCAAATGGCCGTCAAAAACGGAAATTCCCATGTAGGCCCCCTAATTCGTTCTAAATGGTGTAAGATTGAAAACAATTTGTGGTTTTACCCTATTTTGAGGGTGCTGAATCCGACCCTGTTTGATACAACTCTTGTGTTTTGGGGATTTTGAGACTTCCAAGATGACCGCCAAAATAACTGTCAATATTGAAATTTTTGAGACCCTATTCAGCACCCTCGACATTTTGTTGTTGCCATTTTTGCATTCCTTACGATTTTCAGATGTCCAAGATGACCGCCAAAATAATTGGCAGAAATTGAAATTCCAATGTTAATATCTTTTTTTCTAAATGGTGAAAAATTGAAAATAAATTGATGGTCTCACCCCATTTCGAGGGTGCTGAAGGTTTTGAGATATTTACAAATGTCCTGTATAAACGAAAATTCCTTGATATTTTCTTATAAATTGTGAAATATTGTGCTATAACGTGAAGCGAGTGATTAAAAGCAATAATTCGTATCCTTGAATTCAACTCGGTTGAGCAAATTTGTCAAATCAGCCAACAATTAATGGCATCCAAAATGACTGTCACAATGGTATTTTGATATACTGAGATATTCCGATATGTCTCAAACGGAACTTTAACACGTAATGGAAAGAAAAATGATATTGACATCATACTGAAACGTACAAACACAAAGATAAGACTGAATTTTTTTGTGCACATATTGTTATAAAGTAATGCCTGTGGTAGCCAATAAGGGCTCCGCAGACTCATGTGAAGTTAATCCTTTTTGGCTATAAGAGTAATATTAAATTTTGGCCTGCTGGTATTTGGTATTGAAATTTGTCTTGTATTCTTATGAGTCTCGCCGCGTACTCTTATGAAACCTGTGCCATATTCTGATTACGTCACTGGAAATGTTTGTATCCATGACCACTACAGTAGATATCAGTATATAAAGGGTAATTTCAAAAGCACTCTGCGTGATTATGATATTCGTAAGTACTGGACTATCAACTATTACCTTACTTGTTGTCGTTTGTTTGTTTTTTATTTCTATTTTTTCACTGCGCGTTACCTGTGTTTTTTCCATCCCCTCGTGTGTATATATGATATCGTATCGTCGTTTGGGTGACAATACCCTGTATCTGAAATTTTAGTGAAAATGACTTTTTTGAATAAACAGTCAGATAATCAATTAATGATGTCCTGTCCAAACCTTAGCTGTCTTACCCCCAAAATGAAGCTACCATGGCATGTCAAAGGAAAGGTTTTCTCATTTGTTATAGTGCTTTGGCTGCCATGTTTGTTTGCTTTTTGTTTTTGTTTTTTGTTTTTCTCTCCAGAACATATGACATTTTGTAGATACGAGGTTTGTCGCCCCATATATGTGTATATATATATATATATATATATATATATATATATACCGGGTGTCCAAAAAAAGTGGAACGGTGGATTTTCAGTACCTTGCAGTCTAAAAGTTATATATCTTTTGACATCATTAGAAAGAGCATTTTCCGCAGAAGACTATGATACCAAAATCATTAAATTTGGTTCAGTACTTGTTATTCTACACCAATTTCTGAAAATGCAGTCATTGTCAAATTTCGCCGGATTTTTGCGACTTATGAGATAATAATTTGAGTGCGACACGCGATCCATACGGTGAATATTGTGTAAGCTCGGTGATCCATGTCAACAAAAGATCCAGCTTTCACATTGGGCACGGGCCAGGAAAAAAAAAAACAGTGTGTGTGTGTGTGTGTGTGTGCGCGCTCCCAATATGAAAGCGTTATCTTTTGTTGACATGGATCAACGAGCTTACACAATATTCACCGTATGGAACGCGTGTCGCACCGAAATTATTATCTCATAAGTCGCAAAAAACTGAAAATGACTGCATTTACAGAAATTGACGTAGAATAAAAAGTACTGAACCAAATTTAATGATTTTGGTATCATGGTCTTCTGCGGAAGATGCTCTTTCTGATGATGTCAGAAAATATATCACTTTTAGAACGCAAGGTACTGAAAATCCACCGTTCCGCTTTTTTTGGGACACCCGGTATATATATATATATATATATATATATTAGTAGACGGCGAGTTTCCCCTATTTTGGGGGTGCTGAACACGAATCCACTTGTTGCCATTTTTCTAACCAACGTCTTCACCCGTTGCCATGGCAACGCATTATTTTCCTTAAAAGAACATGTATTCTTCATTTAAAATCATAAAAACATGATGTAAACACCAAAATATGTCATTATAAATCATTTTTAATTAGACTTGAGAAAGAATACAATTTTCATAATGTCATGGTTACCTTATAGCAATGACGGTTACCATGGCAACAACTATTTATAAAGAAAAATCATATTTTTCATGAAAAAGCAAGAAAACATTACAAGATTGGGTGGAATGTATATTATAAATTACTATCTAGATTATAAGCTTATTTTTCCACTAGTTAATTTCACATAATTTTCGTTGCTATAGCAACAACATGACAAAAGCTGCCTTTTAAAGAAATATGAGAATTGCGATTGAAAGAAAAGCAAGAATATGTACATAGATGATAAATTTCTGTATAGTGAGATTTTTTGAGCTATTTCCTTTATTTTGTCGGTGCCAAAAACGAATCGACCTGTTGCCATATTTCTAAATGACATCTTTAGCCGTTGCCATGGCAACAAATTATTTTCTTTGAAATAACATGTATTCTTCATTAAACATCACAAACGCATGCTAAAAACACCAAAATAAATCAATATAAACGTATCACGCTATAATCAAAATAAAACTCACAATTTCCGACTGTCACAGCAACCTCGTAGCAATAATGGTTGCCATGGTAACAGCTATTTTTTAAAAGAAAATTATTATTTTTTCATAAAAAAGCATGAAAAGATGGAAAGTTTGAGTAGCATACTCATTACAAATTGCTATGATAATTATCAGCTTTTTTCACTACGTTCATGCCACATTATTATCGTTGCTATGGCAACAACTTTTTTTCCCTATTTTGGGGGTGCTGAACACGAATCCACTTGTTGCCATTTTTCTAACCAACGTCTTCACCCGTTGCCATGGCAACGCATTATTTTCCTTAAAAGAACATGTATTCTTCATTTAAAATCATAAAAACATGATGTAAACACCAAAATATGTCATTATAAATCATTTTTAATTAGACTTGAGAAAGAATACAATTTTCATAATGTCATGGTTACCTTATAGCAATGACGGTTACCATGGCAACAACTATTTATAAAGAAAAATCATATTTTTCATGAAAAAGCAAGAAAACATTACAAGATTGGGTGGAATGTATATTATAAATTACTATCTAGATTATAAGCTTATTTTTCCACTAGTTAATTTCACATAATTTTCGTTGCTATAGCAACAACATGACAAAAGCTGCCTTTTAAAGAAATATGAGAATTGCGATTGAAAGAAAAGCAAGAATATGTACATAGATGATAAATTTCTGTATAGTGAGATTTTTTGAGCTATTTCCTTTATTTTGTCGGTGCCAAAAACGAATCGACCTGTTGCCATATTTCTAAATGACATCTTTAGCCGTTGCCATGGCAACAAATTATTTTCTTTGAAATAACATGTATTCTTCATTAAACATCACAAACGCATGCTAAAAACACCAAAATAAATCAATATAAACGTATCACGCTATAATCAAAATAAAACTCACAATTTCCGACTGTCACAGCAACCTCGTAGCAATAATGGTTGCCATGGTAACAGCTATTTTTAAAAGAAAATTATTATTTTTTCATAAAAAAGCATGAAAAGATGGAAAGTTTGAGTAGCATACTCATTACAAATTGCTATGATAATTATCAGCTTTTTTCACTACGTTCATGCCACATTATTATCATTGCTATGGCAACAACTTTTTTTACCTAGAAAGGAGAAGTAACCCATTAAAAGAAGAACTAGATAAATAAATGATCAATTTTTGTTTATTATGATTGTATTATAATTTTTTATTATTACCTTTAAAAGAATGTGTATTCTTTATTAAAAACATCATATAAACACGCAGTAAACACCAAAATAAGTCAATCTAAACATCTCTTTAATCAAATGAACTAGAAATGTTGCTATGGCGACTGGTATGCCTCCGCCATAATGCATGATTCTTCTAATAGGTCTATAGTACATGTGGACAATGTGTGATTACATTTGCACAAAATTGGCAAAATATTGAAATGACATGTTTGTCACAAATGTGTTGAATGTTCACCTTCCTTGACCTGTGTTTAATTGGATGAATAGCAGAGCATGTATTTGGGGATTTAAGAACTTTAACTTGACTTTGACCCTTTCATAAGCTTATGCATTGAGTAATTTTCAAGGTATGGAGAAAAAGTGCAATTTCTGTATTGCACAGTAAATTGCTATCATTTTCATCTGGCCTTTGACCCTAAGATTTATAAGAGAATCACTGTCAGGCATAACATACACACGTACTAAGTTTCAAGATAACTTGAGCCACTTCCGAGATATGGAGAAAGAAGTAAGTTCAGCACTTTCACTTGACCTTTGAACTTTTGACCTTTGACCTTCTTCCCCCCCCCAAAAAAAAAAAAAAAATCCCAGAGAATCTCTATTGGGTTATACATGCATACACCAAGTTTTAAAATAATGATCCTGCTGGCATTGCATACATAAGGGAAATAGTAAAATTTTGAAGTATTGCCCTTGACCTTTGACCCCTACCTTTGACCCCATGAACCCCAAATTCCCTAGATAACCACTGCCCATCAGTACATGCGTTTATACTATGTTCCATGAAGATACCTCGAACAATTTCGAAGATACGGAGAAAAAAGTGAAATTTCAACATTTTTACTTGACCGTTTGACCTTTAACCTTTGACCTCTATGACCAAAACTTTCACCAGACACTCTTGATTAGGTAATACATGTATACACAAAGTTTAAGAAAATATCTTCAGGCATTACATAGATATGGGGGAAAAGTAAAATTTTAAGCATTTGACCTTGACCTTTTGACCTTTGACCTTGAGCATGTGCACCCAAAAGTTGATAGGCACAACTTCACCCCCTAATACACATACATGCCAAGTTTCATTAGGATACCTCAAAAGGTTTTTTTAGTTACGCTATCCACAAAATTCATTACGGACGGACGGAAGGACGGACGGACGGACGGAAGGACAGACGGACGGACGGACGGACAACCCGAAAACATAATGCCTCCGGCACCACTTCGTGGTGGAGGCATAAAAATCACAATTCTTATAACGCCATGGTTACCTCATAGCAAAGATGGTTGCCATGGTAACTATTTTAAAGAAAGTAGTGATACTTTCATGAAAAAGCTAGAAAATGTGACAAGATCGGGTGGAATATTGATTACTAACTACTATCATGACTATCACCTCTTTCCCATTATGTTCATTTCACTTCCTTTTCGTTGTTATAGCAACAACATGACAAAAACTGCCTTTCAAAGAAAAAATAGGTATTTCAATTAACAGGAAAGTAAGAATGAAGTAAATCAGCAGATAATACATTTCTGTAAGAGTTAGATTTTTTTTGTGTTGTTTCCCTTATTTTGGGAGTGCCGTACACAAATCCACCTGTTGCCATATTTCTAATTGACATCTTTACCCGTTGCCATGGAAACAAATTATTTTCTTTAAATGAACATGTATTCCTCATTAAAGGGATGGTACAGTATTGGTTGAGATGAGAATTGGGCTTTTAACATTTTTTTAGATACCAAAAAAACACTTTTGAAATAGTACAGAGCATACCATTTTAAGAGGAATTCAAAGTTTATTTGATGAAAATCGGGTTTGGAATGACTGAAACATCCAAAAACAAAGTAAAACAAAGCGATCATGATAAAAGGTGGGTCCCACACTTCATTAGAATCTCTCTGTTTTGGATATCTCAGCCATTTAAAAACCAATTTTTATCAAATAAACGTTGAATTCCTCATGGAATTACATGCTCTTTCATATTTCATAAGAGGTTTCTCATTATCTCACAAAAAAAATTAGGTCTCAACCAAAACTATACGATCCCTTTAAACATTATAAAAACTTACTGTAATTTCCAACAGATGTCAATATGAACATATTTCTCTGATTGAATTAAATATCACAATTTCCGAATATCACAGCTACCTCATAGTGATGACGGTCACCATGGTAACAGCTATTTTTAAAAGAAAATAATGATTTTTTTTGTCAAAAAGCATGAAATCATGAAAAGATTGATTGAAAAAGTTATTTCATTACCAGTTAAGGTCTAACTATGATTGTCAGCTTTTTTTTTTTACTATGCTAATCTCACATTATTATCGTTGCTATAGCAAAAACACTGATATGCCTCCGCCATAATGCATGGTTCTCCTAATAGGTCTACAGTACAATGTCTTGACAATGTGTGATGACAGTTTCACACAATTGGCAAAATATCAAAATGACAGGTTTGACACAAATGTGCTGAATGTTCATTCTCCTAAAACGAGGTTCAATTGGATGAATGATTAAAATGTCAGAGTGCAGGTATTTGGGGAACTGATGATTTTTACTTGACTTTTGACCCTTTTATAAGTTTATGCATTGAGTAATTTTCAAGGTATTGAGAAAAAGTATTATTACAGTATCAAATGGGAAAATAGCATTATCTAAACCTGGCCTTTGACCTTTGACCTCACAGTTCCAAAGAGAATCACTGTTAGGTTGAACATGCATAAATATGTAAGTTTCATGATAATACAGTGTACCTTGAGTTACTTTTGAGATACTATATGGAGGAAAAAGCGCAATTCAACACTTTCACTTGACCTTTTGACCTTTGACCTTTTGGCAAGAAACTTCCCACAGAATATATATTGGGTGATACATGTATACATCAAGTTAAAAAAAAAAAACCTTCAGGCATTGCATAAATATAAGGAAAGTAGTGATATTTTGAGGAGTTGACCTTGACCTTTGACCCCTGACCTTTGAACCATGACCCCCAACTTCCTTAGATAATCACTGCCCATTGGAACAAGCATATTATACTAAGTTCCATGAAGATACCTTGAACCATTTGTGAGATATGGAGAAAAACATGAATTTTCAACCTTTTTTTCGCAAAATAATCTGTGACCTTTGACCTTCGACCCCGTGACCCTAAAATCCAAAAAAAAAGTATTATCCCCCGCAGGATATACCCTCATACCAAGTTTGATGTAGAACCACCACACGGTTCCTGAGATATCGACAAAAACAAAACGGGACGTACGTACGTACGTACGGACGGACGGACGGACGGATGACCCGAAAACATAATGCCTCCGGCCACTTCGTTGGCGGAGGCATAAAAAGGGCCGAAAAATTAAACTCTACAAAAATTGATTATTTATTTATCTACTTTTTCTTTTACGGGGTACTTCTCCTTTCTGGGGAAAAAAGTTGCTGCCATAGCAACGATAATAATGTGGCATGAACGTAGTGAAAAAAAAAACTGATAATTATCATAGCAATTTGTAATGAGTATGCTACTCAAACTTTTCCTCTTTTCATGCTTTTTGATTAAAAAATCATTTTCTTTTAAAAATTAGCTGTTACCATGGCAACCGTTATTGCTATGAGGTTGCTGTGACAGTCGGAAATTGTGAGTTTTATTTTGATTGAAGCGTGATATGTTTATATCGACTTATTTGGGTGTTTTTAACATGCTTTTGTGATGTTTTTATGAAGAATACATGTTATTTCAAAGAAAATAATTCGTTGCCATGGCAACGGCTAAAGATGTCATTTAGAAATATGGCAATAGATCGATTCGTGTTTGGCACCGACAAAATAAAGGAAATAGCTCAAAAATCTCACTATACAGAAAAAAATATCATCTATGGACGTATTCTTGCTTTTCTTTCAATCGCAATGCTTATTTTTCTTTAAAAGGCAGCTTTTGTCATGCTGTTGCTATAGCAACGAAAATGATGTGAAATTAACATAGTGGAAAAATAAGCTGATAATCTAGATAGTAATTTATGATAAATATTCCACTCAATCTTGCCATGTTTTCTTGCTTTTTCATGAAAAATATGATTTTTTCTCTATAAATAGTTGTTGCCATGGTAACCGTCATTGCTATAAGGTAACCATGACATTATGAAAATTGTATTCTTTCTCAGGTCTGATTAAAAAGGATTTGTAATGACATATTTTGGTGTTTATATCATGTTTTTATGATGTTTAATAAAGAATACATGTTCTTTTAAGGAAAATAATGTGTTGCCATGGCAACGGGTGAAGACGTCGGTTAGAAAAATGGCAACAAGTGGATTCGTGTTCAGCACCCCCAAAATAGGGGAAATAGCACAAAAAATCAAAATCTACAGAATATTTTAAGAACATTACAACTCGCCGTCTACTATATATATATATATATATATATATATATATATATATATAATATTACATCATGTTGAAGAAAATTTTGAAGCAGAACTAAAAAACATGTCCAACTCTTGTCTTCAACAATGTCATCAAGACTATCAATATAAACCAATTAACCAATGTGAATGTTCATGGATGAAACGATTAAAACTGTTCACGGATTAAAACAGGTAATGTTGGGAATCTCAGTAAACTTCTCTACATCACTATCACAATATGATCGAGATGGGTATGTCTTGTTCACTGATTGTTAGTGTTCAAAACATATCCATGATATGTAGATGAAAGAGTGAAATCTTTCAAATATTCAACCGCATATTCTGTAGTTTTGCAGGATTCATTCCTGGCACAGCTGTATCTTACAAACTCCAAGATATCCGGTAAAGCTGGTTTCAATGAGACAGCAAGTTCCAACTGGGATGTACAATGTGCGTTCGTTTATCAGCAGAGTATGGTTGGGTTTAGATTTTGCCATTGACGAAAACCTGAAATAGGGTAAAACCATCAATTGTTATCAATTTCTCACCATTCTGACGAGCTTGAATATCTCCAAACTCTCAATGATGCAAGGGTGGTATCGTCCAGATTCGCATTCAGCACAGTGATCGAAAAAGGGTAGAATCATCAATAGAATTGTTCTCAATTGTAAAACATCAAAATTGAAATACGTGGAAATTTCCGGTTTTGGCGGCCATTTTGAAATGGGAATAGGATAGAAAAATCAATTGTTCTCAACTTCGAACCATTGAGAATGAAATACATGAGAATTTCCGGTTTTGGGGGCCATTTTGACGGCCATCTTAAATATCTCAAAATCCTCAAGGATGCAGGAGATGTATAATCCAGATTCGGATTCAGCACCCTCCAAACAGGGTAAAAGCATCAATGGTTTTCAATTTCCTACCATTTAGAAGGAAATACATCGCAATTTCTGGTTTTATTTGGCGGTCATTTCGGCAGCCACTTTGGCGGCTACCTTGAATATCTCAAAACCATCAAGGATGCAAGAGTTGAATCATCCAGATTCGGATTCAACACCATCGAAATAGGGTAAAACCATCAATGGTTTTCAATTTCTCACCATTTAAAAGGAAATACATGGGAATTTCCAGTTTTGGCGGCCATTTTGATGGCCATCTTGAATATCTCAAAATCCTCAAGGATGCAAAAGTTGCATCATCCTGAATTGGATTCAGCACCCTCGAAATAGTGTAAAACCATCAATTGTTTTCAATTTCTCACCATTTAGAAGGGAATACATGGGAATTTCCGGTTTGAGCAGCCATTTTGACGGCCATCTTGAATATCTCAAAACCCTCAAGGATGCAAGAGTTGCATCATCCAGATTTGGATTCAGCACCCTCGAAATAGAGTGAAACCATCAATTGTTTTCAATTTCTCACCATTGAGAATGAAATACGTGAGAATTTCCGGTTTTGGCGGCCATTTTTAATAGTGGCCATCTTGAATATCTCAAAATCCTCAAGGATGCAAGAGTTGCATCATCCAGATTCGGATTCAGCACCCTCGAAATAGGGTAAAGCCATCAATGGTTTTCAATTTCTCACCATTTAGAAGGGAATACATAGGAATTTCCGGTTTGGGCGGCCATTTTGGCGGCCATCTTGAATATCTCAAAATCCTCAAGGATGCAAAAGTTGCATCATCCTGAATTGGATTCAGCACCCTCGAAATAGTGTAAAACCATCAATTGTTCTCAATTTCTCACCATTTAGGAAGAAAAACATGGGGATTTCCTGTTTTGGCGGCCATTTTGGCGGCCATCTTGAATATCTCAAAACCCTCAAGGATGCAAGAGTTGCATCATCCAGATTCGGATTCAGCACCCTCGAAATAGGGCATAACCATAAAAAAAACATTGGGTGGACGGTAAAACAAGGTTAGGCCCAAACAGTGGCTTTAGCACCCAGACTATTAAGGACTTGATGGAAATGAAAATTGATGGGCTTCTTTTTCTGCTGTTACAACTATTTCCTGCTGTTGTTGCTTCAGTCATTCTTGTTCTGTTCTGATGCCGATTGCTAC
Organism: Diadema antillarum; assembly: GCF_040938485.1. Lineage (NCBI taxonomy): Eukaryota > Metazoa > Echinodermata > Echinoidea > Diadematoida > Diadematidae > Diadema > Diadema antillarum. Next base: position 928,508 of record NW_027271395.1, on the reverse strand, counting down.
CAAAATCATCCACTGAATCTTTCTCTCCCGAGGGGCCCACACTCTACAAGCTCCGTCTTTTTAGTGGGTCCCTCCGTTTTTCGCCTTGTGTACGTTGATATTCCACTTTATTTCAATTGACTTCAGGCATTGCAATGTATCTTTACTGTTAAGCCCCTTTTACACTTTCACGGATTGCTTCACGGATGACCACGGATCGTCATCCGTGGTGATCCGGCAAGCAACATCACGATTTTTCTCTCAATGCCGGTGTGAATACGATCCCACTTGGGTGTCTACACGGACAATTACGGAGTCTACCCGGACACATACGGTATCTACACGGTCACACAAGGAAGCAACGCGGACAACGGCGGATTCGCATACGGAGCTAATACGGATATCACGGAAGAGTACGGACACAACTAGGTCCCTATACGATCTCTACACGGTCACTACACGGACGTATACGGAGTCTGCAGGGACGAATTGTGCTCGCAGACGTTCATTTGATCATTTGACTTTCTGGGGAGACAACGTGTCTTTCAGAGCAATGGCAAGCACGTCTGAACAACGGCAGGACATGCTTTTGCTTTTGGACACCATTAAGATGAAATTGCTCGTTGCTGAAGCTCTTGTTTTGCAGGAAGAAGATGGTGGGGATACACAAAAAAAAACAGAAAACTTCAAGGAGACGTCGTGAGTGGGTCAAGCCTTGGCTTCTCAGACGGCCACATTACGGACAATATGAGAAACTAATGGCTGAATTGTTGGGGGAAGATGCGCGTAATTTCAAGAACTTCATGAGAGTTGACCCTGATACATTTCATGAAATCCTCTCTAGAGTTGGGCCAAAGATTGAGAAGATGGATACGTTTTTCAGGAAGGCCCTTGAACCAGGGTTAAAACTTGCAATAACCCTGCGTTACCTGGCAACTGGTAACAGCTACAAGTCTCTCCAGTTTGGCTTCAGGGTATCTCACAGTACCATCTCCATTTTTATCACTGAAGTCTGTCAAGCCATTGTCGACACATTCTCAGCAGATGTAATGGTTTGCCCTGTCACCGCGGAAGCCTGGAAGAAGGTGTCTGAAGGTTTCAAGACAAAATGGAACTTCCCTCATTGCGTCGGGGCAATTGACGGAAAGCATGTGGCAATCAGATGTCCCAGGAAAGCAGGTTCGGTATATTTTAACTACAAAGGGTTTCACTCGATCGTGTTGCTAGCATTAGTGGATGCAGAGTATAAATTTCTGTATGTTGACATCGGTGCCAGTGGTGCAGGCTCAGACGCAGGAGTTTCTAGTGAGACTACCTTGAAGGAAGCTCTAGAAGCTGGGACGATTGGGCTACCAGACCCTGATCCTCTACCGCATGACGATCGGCCAATGCCATATTTCATCGTTGCAGACGACGCTTTTGCCCTTAAGACGTGGTTGATGAAACCTTTGCCGCAGAGAAACATGTCGGTTGAAGAGAGAGTGTTCAATTACAGACTGTCTCGCGCTCGAAGGGTTGTCGAGAATACCTTTGGACTACTAGCGTCGAGGTTCAGGTGCCTTCTTACCACAATGCCCCAAACCCCAGAGAGAGTTTGTACCATCACAATGGCTTGCTGTGTGTTGCACAATTACTTACTGATTAAGAACCCCACTATTGAATGCAATCTTGTAGATCAGGACAACCCTGAAACCCCTGGCATTATCCCCGGTGCATGGAGGGATCATGCTCACCTACCTCACATCGAAGAAGTCTACAGGGGAAACATCAACAGAGCTGCTAAAGAACAACGGCAGTATTTGGCCCAGTATGTCAACTCAGAGGCGGGAAGCGTCCCATGGCAAAATGAAAAAATATAAGGTCAAGAAATGTAGTATTCAGTAAGTATGGAAACTTTATTCAAACATGGAAAGTACTCCAACATAGTCATCAGGATATGTCACAGAGACAAAATAAACAGAAATGGTGCTGTGTTTTGGCAAAGCGTAGCAGTTGTACACTGTCACAAATATGAGTGTACTGCATGTTCCAGAACGGATGCTTTATTTTTGAATAAATAATCTATATATATGAAAACAAAAATACATGAAGTCACTCTTTGTCACAAACAGAATCGGCAGAACCATTGTTCAAAAATGAAATGATCTCAAAATAAAGATATAATTTGCCTCAAGTTTTAAACTTGATTTCAAGCAATCTTCGATTTTGATAGACAAACCAGTCTCATAGAATATTTGAAAATGATATTATACAAACCAAGTACTTTCACATACGATAACTCCATCGTCGCATAAACAAGATTATCAGAATAGGTGCTATATCATTTGACTTGATGCAGCATTATCTTTTTTTTATTTTAGAATAGTTTTATACCGTGTGTTTAACTTAACACACAATCACGTTTTTTTGTGTGAAGTAAACGCACTCTTACGCAAACAGTATCGACAAATCCATTGTCCTCTGAATAGGAGAAGTTATGACACGGTAAGTATGATTTACCATATGTTGAAACTTAATTCAAACACAGAATCGTCTCTTTTACTAGAGAAGCATACCTCATAGAAGTTACGTTGATCCCAAAATGTGAAAATGAGACGGTAGGAAACAAAAAGTTATAACATAGAGCAATTTCATAGCAATAAGCAGCACTGATCTCCCACAAAATTTATCTTTGTTTGACATAAAACTGGTTTCGCTAGCCAAGTTTTTCATGAACAATGTTGTTCATCAATTGAAGAACATGATTAAATGATATTTTTCTTATACCTATTAAAGCAAGCGTTGTCATTCAATAAAGACAATACGTGTGCAAACGTTACTGATAAGCTAATAACTTAGAAGAACTTGTTTTCTTTTATGGTTTATGAATCTAATTCGGTTCTAAAAATTACGAAGAAAATGCGATGCCAACTTGCAGTCTAAATCAATATTCTATTTCAAACTTTTCGAGACACAAAATGATACATCCGACAACCTTTGTCTTAAAACAGCCTCAAAACTACTTCAACAGTAACGAACTCAGTCCAACATATTTTGGCATGATGTTTATGTCCATCCTGTGGTCTATTACAGGCTACTGATCTGCTGTTGCGGGGGCACGACAGGGACTTTCCTCAGACATCATTGTCTGCAGGAAGGAAAATTCCGACGGCGTGGTCTTGAATGTGCTAGGGCAACCTGGTTCTACTGTTGGCTGACTGTGTGGAGGTGTAATTGACTGTGTCGTTGTAGGAGAGTACCACTTCGCAGCTGTATGGGTGGGGAACGACTGGATAGGCACCATCGGCGTGTAGGACTGCAAAGCAGGCGAACCTGGAGGAAGTGTATACAAGTGAGGACTTCCAGGGACTTGAGTCGAGGTCGAATTTCCAGGATAGATCCGCGGCTGACATGGTCGCAGACGCTTCTTCTTACACTGCGTGATCAGCGGGAATACTTGCATCTGGAAGTCACTCCACGTCTGTTCATCCATTTGCATGGTCTCGTGGAAAATCATTTCCGCAAAGTGACGCTTCCCCTGACTAGCGGAGTCCATCGTGGGCTGAATTTTGGATTGGATTTCCTTGGACATCTGGTCAACCTCTCCCAGTATCTGAAATAAACAAAGAATGTTAGTACAGTGTACTATTATGACTTTTGGCGGCCAGCAGAAATAGAAATAGAAAATCGGAGCTGCTACATCGTGGTTTCTTATCAACAAACAATGTCATAAATGTTGTTTTGATATCCTGATTTCTTAAAAAGTATTATTGTCAACTTTGGGCAAGATATTCCCTTGAAATGAAACTGGAAAATCTACATCTAAAAAAAGATATCAGGTCAAAACAAGATTATTATTATTATCAGTTTTACCAACGATCCTTTTATTTCTTTTCTTTTCCCCTCTGGAATATGCCCACATTTCCTGTTACAGTATGATGAATATTGGCCAGAGATCATATATCGAGATGGATTGACTTTTGAATGTAAAGTCTCAAAAAATTGCTGATCGAATATTGATTATAATGACTTGTTAGTGAGGACGATATGGCTATATTAAATAGCATCGACATAAATCTAGTGAGTCTATCTACTTGTACTCCACCATGCAGTATTTCTACACTTGCAGTATTTCCATTTGGCAAAAGTCAACCACCGTGCAGATACAGTTAAGAATACTTTCATGAAGTTTAATAAATAATTCCCTTGGATTCTTTCGCATTTTGAGGTGAAATGTGTGCTTGTATTCAAATATCAAAGTATTCTTGGTTTTACAAGCGAAAATCTCCATACCCTTTCAATGGTCTTTCTGGACTTTTTCAAAGGCCCACCCTTGGTAGCATTTTTGTCGAGTGCTCCAGTGCTCCTGCTGGACTTGATGCCGTACGTACCTGGCCGCCTTGTTTCCGTTTGTCAGCTCCAATACGTTTGATGTGATCTGTGAGGAAACCAAAGTTCTCCAAAATCCATTTCTCTCTGTCTGTGTAGTCTTTGGTTCCTTGCCCAGACTTTTTCTTTGTCAATTTGCCCAGGTGCGTCCGCATTGAGTTAAGCCACACTTTTAGTTGTTTTGAGGTGCATGGAGGATCCAGGGAGGCAGCCTTCTCCTCATACAATCTATTTTTCACGTCCACCTGTTTGTACTCCTTCATCCGCCTGTTGTACAACATCTCATTAGATCTGAACCAGTCAGCGATGTCCTGCTCCTGCACCTCGGAAAGGTGGAGGGGTGGTGTCTTTTTCCGCCGGTCACAAGGGGAACTTGCCATGTTTGTAGGTGGCTGTTCCACTGTTACCTCTTTAGTAGGTTCCTCCTCCTCCGTTCCTTCATGTTCACTCACGGGAGGAGATGGACTCGGTGGCCGTCGAATCTTGCCACTTCTGGTTGCAGACATCTTGACACGGTAGTCACGCGTCAATGACTACGCGTCATTGGATGCGTCACTATGGACACTGTGCGCTACCTCCATCTGTTTAGCGCGGTGACTTCTTTGAAAGGTGAGTTTCAAAATCCGTCTGCCCATGATCAGACGTGTTTTCATGTCTGTTTCAGAAACGGGTTTGATTAAGATCTTTTGTCACACCATGGGCACTGATGAAGAGTGTGACCTTGCCTTTCAGTATTTGAGAGCTATGCTCCGTTTTTAAGATCTTCAAGATCTAGGATTTATTATTATTTTTTACGGCGTTCTTCTTCTACTGATTCGTTTACTATATATATATATATATATATATATATATAATGTGAGAAATAGTTCCCTGGGTCCCGAACGTACGCGGTGCCGCATTGTTGGATGCATATAGTTGAAAGAAATTGGACTGAGGCGGGACGTTGCTCTCGATCTTAGTCTCCCTTTTATTTGTCAAGCTTTCGGCCCGTCATTGGGCCTTCGTCAGGACCTACCAACAGAACGATTATTATATGAATAACCTGATGTGTCATATAATATATAATGCAATTTCACATATTACCAATCTTTTAAATCATTTCCTTTATATACACACATCAATCATTCAATTCAATACAAATGTCCAATCTAACCTCAAATCATCATTAGAATAACATCATATGTTCAAAAATATATATAAATAAATTCTTATATCATAATGCTGCCATATAATAATCATATTGTCTTAGCATGATGATCACAAACAGAGTCATTATACATATATATCATATTCATATGTCTATTTGCATTGTGTATATGTATACATCCGCATACGCACACATAAATAAATTCTTATCATAATGCTGCCATATAATAATCATATTGTCTTATACAGAATCATTATACATATATATCATATTCATATGTCTATTTGCATTGCGTATATGTATACATCCGCATACGCACACACACACACCCACATACATACGCACATATATACATATTCACATACACACACACAAGCAAACACACACACACTCACATACGCACACACACACACAACTCCGTTGATATAATACTATCTAAATCAACATATGTTATTTTATTTCGTATATTACCGAAATATAATAGTGTCAACCCTGCCAAAAATATATCAACTCTTAGATCAAATGTGTAAACAACAACAATTTCTGTAAATTACCTGCGTGGGACTCGTGTGGTTATCGTGCATCCCAGCACCGTGTGCTCATATTCTGTTCAAAAATACAATAATTACCATTCAATCATTCATAATGCCTCTTATTTTGCAGATATAATCAAACATAATCATATTAAAACATCACAAGATCATATTCACAAATCCATCATACACTATTTTCCATATCATTCTTATCTATGCAGTCAGATCAACTCGTGACGCTCAACAGTAATCATGAATCGTGTGATCATACAATAAATATCAACAGAATTTCACAATAATAGTATTCAATCATGATATCTGTTATGTTACATATAAAAATACAGTCGAAAATAATCATATCAGAAATCACAGATTCATACATTTTCCAAAATTCATCATTGTACACCATTATACATTTCATTCATATCAAATCACATGAACTTATTACACTCAACTTTATTCATACATCTTGTGATCATACAATATATCAGTACATATACAAATGACAGGACAAAATACAGCCCAACATACAGGTAAAACATCCTAATAAATTTCAGGTTAGATATATTGTGATTATTGAGATTTCATTTGTATATGTACTGATATATTGTATGATCACAAGATGTATGAATAAAGTTGAGTGTAATAAGTTCATGTGATTTGATATGAATGAAATGTATAATGGTGTACAATGATGAATTTTGGAAAATGTATGAATCTGTGATTTCTGATATGATTATTTTCGACTGTATTTTTATATGTAACATAACAGATATCATGATTGAATACTATTATTGTGAAATTCTGTTGATATTTATTGTATGATCACACGATTCATGATTACTGTTGAGCGTCACGAGTTGATCTGACTGCATAGATAAGAATGATATGGAAAATAGTGTATGATGGATTTGTGAATATGATCTTGTGATGTTTTAATATGATTATGTTTGATTATATCTGCAAAATAAGAGGCATTATGAATGATTGAATGGTAATTATTGTATTTTTGAACAGAATATGAGCACACGGTGCTGGGATGCACGATAACCACACGAGTCCCACGCAGGTAATTTACAGAAATTGTTGTTGTTTACACATTTGATCTAAGAGTTGATATATTTTTGGCAGGGTTGACACTATTATATTTCGGTAATATACGAAATAAAATAACATATGTTGATTTAGATAGTATTATATCAACGGAGTTGTGTGTGTGTGTGCGTATGTGAGTGTGTGTGTGTTTGCTTGTGTGTGTGTATGTGAATATGTATATATGTGCGTATGTATGTGGGTGTGTGTGTGTGCGTATGCGGATGTATACATATACGCAATGCAAATAGACATATGAATATGATATATATGTATAATGATTCTGTATAAGACAATATGATTATTATATGGCAGCATTATGATAAGAATTTATTTATGTGTGCGTATGCGGATGTATACATATACACAATGCAAATAGACATATGAATATGATATATATGTATAATGACTCTGTTTGTGATCATCATGCTAAGACAATATGATTATTATATGGCAGCATTATGATATAAGAATTTATTTATATATATTTTTGAACATATGATGTTATTCTAATGATGATTTGAGGTTAGATTGGACATTTGTATTGAATTGAATGATTGATGTGTGTATATAAAGGAAATGATTTAAAAGATTGGTAATATGTGAAATTGCATTATATATTATATGACACATCAGGTTATTCATATAATAATCGTTCTGTTGGTAGGTCCTGACGAAGGCCCAATGACGGGCCGAAAGCTTGACAAATAAAAGGGAGACTAAGATCGAGAGCAACGTCCCGCCTCAGTCCAATTTCTTTCAACTATATGCATCCAACAATGCGGCACCGCGTACGTTCGGGACCCAGGGAACTATTTCTCACATTATACGTACTACTCACCCTGACCCTGCATTCAAGTACTTGTACCTGGATCCGTCGCGGCATGGACGGCCCTCCCTCCCCTCAACCTACCAACGGAACAATGACCACACCACAACTATCTACGACCACGATCCCCCCACACACCACCTCAGAATCGCTCATGCGGGAAATACGGAAGACATCGATGCGGAAACAAAAATGTCAACTACACCTGAACTTCCTATGCCACTACAAGGAAAGAGACATCATCCCAAAAGGCCTACACCTCCAAAAGCCATGCTGCCTCGCCCCAGAAAATGAGGAATGGGAATCAATCCTTTGGGACGCTTCTTGCTCTCTACGCGACAAAACAATCGACTTGGTAGAATTGAAACTTGACTCGATTGACGCCTCACTGAAAGAAAAGAAACAAGAGCTCTGGAACGGAACCACGCCCGAAACGTATCACAAATCTTTGAATTCAATAGAGAAATCTATTAGTAGGGAGATTACACAAATAAGAGCCAGCAAAGAATCAAAACTCCGTCGCGACATCGAACTTTGTAGAAATAGAATTCACAACTCTGAAAGTTGCCCGGTAAGACAAAAAACGAGCTAAACGCACAAAAACCGCCATTTCAGGAAACGAAACTATACAAAACGGCGGAAAATCCACCACCAAACTCAGGAGAAAGAAATCACAAAACAACGAAATCCCCCAAACTCCAATAACGCAGTAGTGAATTTATCTAACTACCGACTTTCTGAGGCAGAACACAGCCTCCTATCGAAAGGACTAAAATTCTGCCCCACCCCACCCCATATGGACGAACTACAACTAAAAGCAGACATAGATGCATTTAAACGCAGAGTGACGCTAAAAACACACTTCGCGCTGAAGCAGAAAAAAGAATCTGACCTTAACAATAATCGGCCGGCTAAAGAAAATGATCAGACTCAGCTGCCAGAACAGCTAAGAACAAAAAGCGCGTGGACTCCTTTCGTCAAGGAGCCCAGCTTGCACAAGTACTTAGAGCAAGTAGAAACCGCGACATTCAACATGGTCAGTACTCACGAACGTAAAAGAAACAAAAGATGTGACAATCTAACCAAATCAGAGAGAAAGGCCCTCTACAGTCTCAAACGCAACAAAGAGATAATCATAAAACCAGCTGACAAGGGATCGTGTACGGTTGTCATGTCAACCGACACATACATCAACGAAGGTCTACGACAACTAACAGATACAAAGACATACAAGGCCCTAGATCATGACCCCACCCCTCAACACCTACAAAAGGTAAAAACAGCTGTGGGAAGCCTTGACGTGAACTCAGACTTAAAGAAAAAACTAATTCCAAAGGATCCACGTCGCCCAAACAGGTACTTCCTCCCCAAAATCCACAAGCCCAACAACCCGGGACGCCCTATTGTTTCAGGATGCGCGTGCCCCACTGTGCAAATTTCAAGATTCCTTGACTTCCACCTCCGCCCCTTGGTTGAAAAATTACCCTCTCACCTAAAGGACACTACCGATTTTCTCAACCACATAAATGACCTTAATCTGACCCAGAACCCCCTCCCCCCAGAAAGCATACTAGTGACAGCCGATGTAACTTCGTTGTACACGAACATCCCCCACAATGAGGGCATCAAAGCATGTCGAAACGCCCTCAACGCCCGAATGAACCCCTCCCCTCCAACCGACCAGCTCATCCGTCTTCTTGAACTGGTACTGACATTGAACAATTTCCAGTTCAACGGCAAGAACTATTTGCAAATAGAGGGTACCGCTATGGGCACCCCTGTTGCCCCATCGTATGCCAACATTTTCATGGGGGAGATAGAGGCAGAGCTATTAGAACTCACAAACGCAATCTTCCCGAGATCGTGGAAACGATACATTGATGACATCATATTCATCTGGACACAATGCCCCCAATCATTAGCACAATTCCAAAACACAGTGAATGCCCTCCATCCCCGAATCAAATTCACGTTTGAGTCATCCCCCGACTGTGTCAACTTTCTTGACCTAAAGGTCCTCTCAGACGACGGAACTCTCCAGACAGAGTTATACTCCAAGCCTACAGACTCTCACACATTCCTCCCTCCCTCCTCATGCCACCCCCGACATGTGTTCAAAAGCATACCATACAGCCAGGCCCTTAGAATCAAACGTAACTGCTCTCAGCCAGAAAGCACAGACAAACACCTCGAAAATCTCCAACACTATCTCGACAAGTGTGATTACCCTCCCCAACAAACTAAACTACAAATCAACAGAGCTCGCTCCATCCCCCGCGCGGAATTATTTGACAAAAAGAACGGCCCCCCTTAGAAAGAACCCCTTTCGTCTTAACATACAGTCCCGCCACCGCCAAACTACACAAAATTCTCAAAAAGGAACAAAAAACCCTAGATGAATCAGCTTCGCTCTCAGAGATACTCTCGGATCCCCCGTTGGTTGCATACCGACGCCCCCGCACCCTCCGCGACCTACTAACATACTCTGGCGACCCCAAAAATGACCAGCTGAATGAGAACAACACAAACGGCTTTGCCAAATGCGAAGCCAAACGGTGCATGCTTCACAACTTTGTTAAAGAGGGCAACAAGTTCAAAAGTAATGTCACGGGGGAAGAATTCCCAATCACATCCAAAATACAATGCAAGTCAGACTGGCTCATTTATTTGATATCGTGCACGAAATGTAACAAACAATACGTGGGAAAGACAGAGACATCCTTGTACACCAGATTCAGCAACACTAAATCGGAAATACTGAACTACAATACACCCAACAAGCGAAAAACGCTCCCCTACACAACACACTTTAACCAGCCCGACCACTCAATTGACAATGTAAAGATCACAGGCATTGAAACAATTCGAACAAAATCCCGCCAAGTAATCCTTCATAGAGAATCCTTCTGGATAAAGAAATTGAAAACACTGACCCCCGATGGCATTAACGTTGACCAATGAACCCTACATAGCTCTTATCCCGAACCCCCTCACTCTAACTTCAGACTCACAGTAAGACACCCGTAGCAGAAAACTTGGCCATGACCAGACAGGACAAAATACAGCCCAACATACAGGTAAAACATCCTAATAAATTTCAGGTTAGATATATTGTGATTATTGAGATTTCATTTGTATATGTACTGATATATTGTATGATCACAAGATGTATGAATAAAGTTGAGTGTAATAAGTTCATGTGATTTGATATGAATGAAATGTATAATGGTGTACAATGATGAACTTTGGAAAATGTATGAATCTGTGATTTCTGATATGATTATTTTCGACTGTATTTTTATATGTAACATAACAGATATCATGATTGAATACTATTATTGTGAAATTCTGTTGATATTTATTGTATGATCACACGATTCATGATTACTGTTGAGCGTCACGAGTTGATCTGACTGCATAGATAAGAATGATATGGAAAATAGTGTATGATGGATTTGTGAATATGATCTTGTGATGTTTTAATATGATTATGTTTGATTATATCTGCAAAATAAGAGGCATTATGAATGATTGAATGGTAATTATTGTATTTTTGAACAGAATATGAGCACACGGTGCTGGGATGCACGATAACCACACGAGTCCCACGCAGGTAATTTACAGAAATTGTTGTTGTTTACACATTTGATCTAAGAGTTGATATATTTTTGGCAGGGTTGACACTATTATATTTCGGTAATATACGAAATAAAATAACATATGTTGATTTAGATAGTATTATATCAACGGAGTTGTGTGTGTGTGTGCGTATGTGAGTGTGTGTGTGTTTGCTTGTGTGTGTGTATGTGAATATGTATATATGTGCGTATGTATGTGGGTGTGTGTGTGTGCGTATGCGGATGTATACATATACGCAATGCAAATAGACATATGAATATGATATATATGTATAATGATTCTGTATAAGACAATATGATTATTATATGGCAGCATTATGATAAGAATTTATTTATGTGTGCGTATGCGGATGTATACATATACACAATGCAAATAGACATATGAATATGATATATATGTATAATGACTCTGTTTGTGATCATCATGCTAAGACAATATGATTATTATATGGCAGCATTATGATATAAGAATTTATTTATATATATTTTTGAACATATGATGTTATTCTAATGATGATTTGAGGTTAGATTGGACATTTGTATTGAATTGAATGATTGATGTGTGTATATAAAGGAAATGATTTAAAAGATTGGTAATATGTGAAATTGCATTATATATTATATGACACATCAGGTTATTCATATAATAATCGTTCTGTTGGTAGGTCCTGACGAAGGCCCAATGACGGGCCGAAAGCTTGACAAATAAAAGGGAGACTAAGATCGAGAGCAACGTCCCGCCTCAGTCCAATTTCTTTCAACTATATATATATATATATATATATATATATATATATATATATATACATTGTGTATATATATATATATATATATATATACATATATACATATATACATATATACATACATCCCGCCACAAGACAGCCACAAGACATCCAGGCAACGCAAACGTCTGCTTAGCAGGTAATTATATTATTTAGTTTATTTATGATTATGTTTGATAATCTTTATTGTATGATATGTTTGTATGCTATATATACTCATTATACACTCATTTACAGTTATACATTGTTGAATGTGTTGCAAAGTGCCAAAAAATGTTGCCAAGTATGTCATGTAACTATTAACTCATGCTCAACTTATATTTAATATATTGTGTTTATGACTTCAGATTTGTTATGCTCAAAAACATATATTTCGTTTCACGAACAGACATTAAAGGTGAGGAAGACCACGGTCGAAAGCTTCACAACTCTGCCGGTTTCATGCGACATCTTCTGTTATCTACATTGTCTCAACTATATATATATATATATATATATATATATATATATATATATATATAAAAACATGAGAGTGTATATATGTAAAACACTGGATGGAGCTCCACCATCTAGATGCTGTTGAGAGTGATAAATGCTTTGGCAAATGTCTGTAACTGGTTAAGAGGGTGTGTGGACTTACAAGACTTCGGAATAACAAGCCTTATTTCTTTTTTGGATCAACGAACATTCCGATTTTTTTTTAATTTTCGGACTAACCTCTGGCTGGGCATAGCGAACGTTATTTTGTCTTCCTACAAAAGAACCTTCTGAATAAAGAACCTTTGGAATTACTTACCGTAACTGATGTATTGTTACAGCTCGCCAACCCGACGTAAGATTGCACGAATGTTGTCCTTTCGTGAAGTCTAATGAGTATTGGCGATAAAAATAGTTGCGACATGTTTCATTCATTCATTCATTCATTCATTCACTCATTCATTCATTCATTCATTCATTCTTTCTTTCTTTCTTTCTTTCTTTCATTGAATTTCCACAAAGTACATTCTTTAAATTTTACATCTGCATGCACATCAAACAGTAGAAACAATAACATGACAACATTCTTAGTCTAGTTTTGGTGCTATATGGTTATGATATGTATACATATATCACGTTGTCTATGGAATATTTCTGTACTGAAGACTCTAAACTTCCGACAGTTCACAGTTGTTCACTTATCGTTGATTAGAAATCATATGTTTAATGAGTAGTGTGTCTATTAATTAGCAACAACAACAACAACAACAACAACAAAAATACTTGCATGGTGGTACCCTTAATTTTCTGTTAGCTGTTGAGCGTGGTAAGACCAAAAATACATAGGTTTATGAGCAAATCCGGAATAATTTATTGTTCTGTTCCGATCCTTGAGTGCGACGCGGAATCCTTCTTTTAGATCCTTTTCTTTCATTTAAAGGGGATGGCTAGTAACTGATCAGTGGGAATCAGTGGAAATGCTGGAGGATGATTGTTCGAATCCTTGTGAGATTCATTTAAGAGTACATTATATATCTATTGTTGTGTGAAAATTATTTGCTTCAGAATGGTCTCATATTCAAGTAATGTGCAGTTTAATGTTTCCGGGTTATAGCGTGCCTGGTCAGTGACGGGGCATTAATCTGCACATTACTTGAATATGAGACCGTTCTGAAGCAAATAATTTTCACACAACAGTAGATATATAATGTACTCTTAAATGAATCCCACAAGAATTGGAACAATCATTTCTCAGCATTCCCACTGATTCCCACTGATCGGTTACTAGCCATCCCCTTTAAAGGAAACCAAAACCCACAGAGAAGTGTGGATTGAGTGAAAGCAACATTAGTAGAACATATCAGAGAAAATTTGAGGAAAATTGGACAATCGATGCAAAAGTATCATTTTTGACGACGTTCATTTAATTTAATTTCATTTCATTTCGAACGTGTATCTCAAATTAAATTTCTCGGTATCACAGTGGACGATAAACTTTCGTGGAAGCCTCATATTATCAATTTAGTAAAATAATTTCGCGTAACATTGGTATTATCAATATCAGTAAAATAGTTTCGCGCAATATTGGTATCATCAATAGACTAAAATCTCATATCCCGTTGTCCTCTTTTTTGACGTTGTATTTTTCATTGATTATGGAATCTTAGCATGGGGTAGCTAGTGCTCATGAAACTTTGTTATTACAAAAAAGGGCACTTCGTTAATTTGTGGCGTGTCACCACGTTCCATGCAGATCCATTATTTGATGAATATAAGACTTAAAAAATGAAAGATTTGTTTTTCTTTCAACTGGGTCAGTTTATGTTTAATTATAACACAAATGTACTTCCCAGCATTTTTTATTAGATGTTTCCACGAAATCAATCTTTTCATAATTATCCCACCAGGCGATCTAATGAGTTTTATTTACCCCTCCTGAGAACTTTATTGGCTCAAAATACATTCATATACACAGGCCCTAGATTCTGTAATTCTGTAAGCCGTGATATACAAAAAAAATCCATCTTTTAATTCGTTTAAGCGCAAGTTGAAACTCTTTTTGTTGAATTCATACTAAGACATTTACAATTCATTAGCTAGCTGGTCTCTACAACCTAAGGGTTCATCATTAATCAATGAATGATCATTGCGTAATTTTTACATCATCTTATTTGTACAAACCTTGCTCACCTGCTTGAGCTCCGAAGCACTTCAATTCCCTCTTCCGATCCCGATGTCCAACGTGTTTCCTTTCTTTCTTTCCATTATTCTGTTGCCCTTTATTCCTTTCAATTGTATACCTTCTGTCAAGTCATGTCATGTCGTTGTGTTTCTCCTGTCCTGGTCTGTCCTGTCTTGTTCCGTCCCGTCTTTGTAAACATGTGGCACTCGTGTAGCACAATGCGCCTGGTTGAAAACTAATCACCATCCAGGGCGAACCATTAGGGCCTGAATTCACGAAGGTGGTACAATTTTAAACCATGAAACCATGGTTTAGCACTGTACCATGATTCTCCCATGGTACAATTTTAGACCATGATTTTACTTAACCTTGCTTTCTGAATCGTCCCAAGGTTTAGACCATGGTCTGATTTCTACCAGCTTCACATAGATTACTGCTTCAAACGTCCATGGTTTAAAATTGTATCATCTTGATAAATTGGGGCCTAGGTGTCGGCATCACTCACTTGTTGGTACGGTACCATCTTCAATCAGAAGTTGAGGCCCCAAATATTATGCCTAGCTTATACTGGAGACCCTTTTATATCTGTGTTCACTCACGATGATCTCTTTATCTGTCATGTGAAAAGTTAACCATAATGAATGAGGAATCAATGTGTAGTATGCTTTCTAAAGTGATTTGTTGATTCCTACCATGCAGAAACAACAAATAGAAAAAAAAATAGGTATCTTTAGTCAGGAATACAACAGACGGGTGATGGCTATTTAATGTTCCTTATTAATTTTCCTTTAGATATTTAAAAGAAAGGGATGAAGAGGAAACTCTGGTTCTGATATTCATGATTTTCATGATGATTTCATATATCACAATGATTTATCAACGTGTTTATATTTGTCAGCTGATCATAACAAAAAAAATAAGAGACTATGATGATTTTTAAATCACCGTTGTTACTAGGGGTGAGAGGAAGATTGTATACACTTTCTGTGAACACCAGACAGACAACGAATTGAAGCATGAAATTGAATGATTTATTGGTTTAGAATTTATTTCTACGAGCCAGCAGTCAGTAATAATTATAATTAATTTCCTTCTCAAAAAAACATAATTCCATAATTGTACAACATTGTCACTGCAGCACTGTTGCTTAATGGTACAGTTAACCTTTCGGAGCAGTGATTAAAAAAAATAGATTCGAGTCATCACATTTAATGCATATGTGTAGGTCAGATGTATCACACAAAAAAAATCACATCATATAAACAGTTTTAGATAAAACCTAAAATATAGGGAGATATTACTGTTTTTCTCATTAAACCATAACTGTAGATGGTTAGTCCTCAAACAATTTTATTGCAATTACTCTTCACATTTTGTATATTTAACAATACTTGACATTGGTTATACAGATTATTCTTTTTTTATTTTTTTCTATGCCTCACTCCAAATTTACAACTATCATGAAGCACTTACAGCTGGGCTTTTGTTTCATCTGCAAATGGTAAATAATGCCTTTAAAAAGCTTGTTAACAAATATAGCACGCACAATTAACTTAGGTTGTAAAATCTTCATCACTCATATTTCACTGCACACTGATTAATAGACAGAGAATTGCTATTGTAGTATACTACGCTAGTGTGTGTCACAACGTTATGTCTACCATTGTTGAAAAGAAAAGAAGAGATTATTATATTCTTCTGGAGTGTCTTATTGCAATCGTACTCAAATAGTTGTTAACATGTTAAATTGACCTATACCGTTCTAAAGGTGACTTATTTCATAGAGTAGAATCAGACGAAAAGAATGGTCGAAATTATTTCCTGGACTTATTAGCAATCACGCGAAATTCTAGGTTGATAAGATCTTTTACACAAAAATGAATTGCACTATTATACATACGCTCTTTCTGTTTGCGAATCCTGGAATTTCATGTTTTTGCTCTAGAGGAGTCAGACCACTCAAAATAAAGATTCGCAAACCAACACACAAGGAAAAAGCACATATATTTAGAAGTATTCAGAAGTTCTATAAGCATTCACGAAGCATTCCTTTCCATAAGGTGCTAACTCCATTTTTTAAATATCAAAATAGAGTTATTGACAGAAAATGTATTCATCTTTAGCAGTCCCACACAGTAACCTCTTCAAAGTGTTGACATTCTTGCGAGAAAAGGGAGAATTCAGGGAATGAAAAATGAAATTTGTTCCAAAAGGTGCCAAATCCATTTCTGTTATAACACCAAATTCTAAGTTGATAAGATCTTTTACATAGATACCTACATTATCGATAGATATGCTTCGTAAGTCTGGGAATATAGATACACCGGAATTTTGTTTAGACTCGCTAGAATAGTGAGAAAATCTTAAGTAACAATTCTGCAACCTACACATGCACCCAGAGGAAATAATCTCAATTCAGAAATGCTAATATATGCACGTGATACCATGTAAATTCTTTCATATTACACGAAATTCAATCAGTTTTCACATAATTGTGTATCATATAAAACTCTGCGGCTCAAATAGCATGTTAATAAGTAAAAGCTAACACAATTAACTTAGGCTGTAAATCTGCATCACTCATATTTCACTGTACACTGGTTAATAGACAGAGAATTGCCGTTACAGTATACCATGCTTTAAAGTGTGTGTCACAACGTTATGTTTACTATTCATGATTATGTCTGACTGGAAGTTAAAAAACAGAAAGAGATTATTACATTCTTCGGGAGTGTCTCGCTGATATTGTAATTCTAATTGTAAACAGGTTAAACTGGCCAATATTGTGCTAAAGGTGACTTATTCCGTAAGGTAGAATCAGACGAAAAGAATGGCGGAAATTGTTTTCTGGACTTGTTAGCAATATCACTAATGATTGTAACTCACTTAATGTTTGTACTGTCTTCGTAATGTAAATGTAGTGTTTTGTGTATCATGCTGAATTTCTTTTTGTTTTGTTCTTGTATCTGTATATTTGTTCATCTCGTTTTTTATAAATATGAAATGATTACCACCAATGCATTTTTTAAATTGATTATCTGGGTCGGTCAGATTTTAAGGAAACTTGTAATTCCTCGTTGGCTGCTTCCCTTCAGCTTTATGTATTCCAAGGATCTGTCTTTACTCTGTGCTTGTCATGATTGTTAATCAAAATCTTTATCTGTTGTTGTTTTTTTATGCTGAACAAATAAATTCAATTCAAATTCAACACCAAATTCTAGATTGACAAGATTTTTTTTTTTGTTTACATAATACAACCGCATAATTAATAAATATGCCTAAAAGTCTGGGAATATATACACCCGAATTTTGTTTTTACATGCGCTAGAATAGCAAGAACATTTTCAATAACAATTCTGCATCCTACATACCAAGAGAAAATATATACATTCAGAAACGCTTGTACACTGTACACGTGATACAACCTAAATATTTTCATAATTACACAAAGTTCCATCCATAGTCACATAACTGTGCATAATCTCAAACTCTCTAGCTCAAATACCATGTTAATAAGTAAAAGCAAACACAATTAACTTAGGTTGTAAATCTACATCACTCATATATCACTGCACACAGGTGACTGGTATAATGGACAGAGAATTGCCATTACAATATACCACGCTAGCTCCTGTCATAAAGTTATGTCTACTGCATGACTGACCGTAAGTTCAGAAACAAATAAAATATCATATTTTACATTTCATACATTCAAAATGGGGAAATTTAAAACAATTTATTCCCAGGACAAGACTATTATTAGCATGTCTGGGCTAATTGATATGATCTTTTACATAAATACACCCACACAATTGATAGATATGCTTCTTAAGTCTGGGAATATAGATACACCGGAATTTTATTTAGACGCTCTAGAATAGCAAGAAAATCTTAAGTATTAAACAATTCTAGGACCTGCATATCCAGAGGGAAAAAAAATCTAATTTCATAAATGCTAATATACACGTGAAACCTAATGAATGAAATGAAATGAAATGAAATGTTTCCTAAATATTTTCATAATTAGGCGAAGTTCAATCCATGGTCACATAATTGTGTATAATTTCAAACTCTGTGGCTCAAATACCATGTTTAACAAGTAAAGCAAGCACAATTTACACAGCTTGTAAAATCTACATCACTCATATTTCACTGTATACTGGTTTAATAGACAGGGAATTGCCATTACTGTATACAATGTTATCGTCTGTCACAAAGTTATATCTATTTATGATATACCTGAAGGTAAGTTCAATAATAGAGAAGAGATTAATGTAATGTGATTTAATTTGATTTAACTTGATAAGTACTTTTTTTAGGAAAGCTTTTGTATACCCCAATACCCCTTTTTCTTCATACTCCAATATCCTTTTTTCTTCATAAGTCTACATCTAATTGCAATTTTTCTTTCCAGTTGATATTTGATATGCATATATGCAGTTTTATTTAATGTATTTTTTTGAATGTAATTATAACCCTGTGTATGTGCATGTTTCCTTTGTCCAAATTGCGTACTACATGTCGTAGGCAAACTGTACCTCCAACTCAGATTGTGACGCGTGTATATTGAATGGTCATGAAGACGAAAGCATTTTCAGTGAATATATGACTCTTTAACAAGTAAAGCAAATACAATTTACACAGCTTGTAAAATCTACATCACTCATATTTCACTGCATACTGGTTTAATAGACAGGGAATTGCTATTACTGTATACAATGTTATCGTCTGTCACAAAGTTATGTATACTATTCATGATATATCTGACTGTAAGTTCAAAAATAGAGAAGAAATTATTATATTCTTCGAGAGTATCTCACTTACATTGTACTCCTGTTGTAAAGAGGTTAAACTGACCAATACCATGCTAAAGGTGACCTCAATTCATGGAGTAGAGTCAGACGAATGGCGGAAATTTTTTAATGAACTTATTAGCAATCATGCCAAATTTTTTTTGATAATAAGATCTTTTACATAAATAGAATTGCACAATATACAAACATAATTTGCGAGTACTGAAATTTCAAATTGTATGTTAGAATACAGACCATTCGAAATTTCCTAGATTCTGGTACCAACACACAAGGATAAAGATATACATTCAGAAGTTCTAGCACACATGAAGAGTTCCTTTCCAAAAGGTGCTAAACCCATTTTTAACAAATAAAAATTCACTTATTGACACAAAATGTATTCTTCTTTAGAAGTCCCACACAGTAACCTCTTCAAAGTGTTGACATTCTTGCGAGAAAAGTGAGAATTCAGGCAATGAAATGTTATGTTCTATAAGGTGCTAAACCCGTATGCATGCTTGACCGCACATTGGCGCCAAG
Source organism: Diadema antillarum (assembly GCF_040938485.1). NCBI lineage: Eukaryota > Metazoa > Echinodermata > Echinoidea > Diadematoida > Diadematidae > Diadema > Diadema antillarum. Next base: position 908,145 of record NW_027271395.1, on the reverse strand, counting down.
TATTAAGTCCAGGCTTGCTACCTCTCCTGCCTGACTTTTCAAGATGACCCAAATATTAATTGATTATTGCCGGTGAAATGTTTCATTTCTTTGCACATGAATCCTTCGGAAAGAAAGGGGAAACAGGAGGGGAATGCGTAGAGATAACAAATCATCCCAGAAAAGTACACAAAGTGACGAAGTAACTAAAGGAACATTTACGAGATGTCCGTCACATGCTTAAAGTTTTGTTCCAAAAGGAGCTAAATCGACTAAACCTGATAATTAAGAATATAAATAAACTTTGAAATCCTGTGGTCTTAGAATTGAATGGTCTTTAATAATCCATATAAGTGGTTTCTAATCATCTCGTGAAATGTTGAAAACTTAATACTTATGTCTATTAAAAACTATACCATCCCTTTAATGCTGATTTTCATTGTGTATTCCATTTCTGAAATTGTTCAGTCAAGTACATGTATTGTTTCAAGTGTCTATAACTCAAAAGTACCTGCAAAGATGGGATGCTTTCTGCAGGATGACTGACCATTTGTGTACTGTGAGACCTTCCCAGCTAGCTACATGCATTCGCATGCAATATGTATGAGGATGTCCCATACGTAACATTATGTAATTGCGTAAATATATATATATATATATATATATATATATATATATTTCTAATACTATATTTTCTTCTTTCTGTGGTATTTAACTTTTTTAAACAATTAATTAGAACTTCGCAGAAGGGCACTTGAATAACCTTAGAAATTTCAGAAAAAAAAACTAAAAAAATGACGTCAATTTGTTATGTATGGGACATCTCATGATCGGACACGAGCTAATTTGCATAATCATATGCATAATCCCTAAATTTTCATATCAAGTTAAACTATTTGATGAACTTCTTATGTCCACATATTAATCAAATATCATTTGCTTTCCTTTGAATGGATATGAATTTGTATATATGACCCATATGTAACGCTGTATTTCACATTAATGCAAATGAAGCCCTTGAAATTTGCATAAATTTACATGATATCATTTTTTTCCTCTACGGAAATCAAAACTTCAACTCATAAGCTTCAAAATGATACCAAACATGTCAATATTGAGCAAAGATGAAATTTTGCCTTCTGAGGGGACCTTATCTTGGACTTGCCCATATGTATAGATGGAGGCTATGTTTATGTTTCGTCCATTACATTGTCCTAGTCAATGCTATAACCAGCTTAAGTTCTTGATACATAGAGGCATAAATACACACACACACACACACACACACACACACAAACCAAACCCCAAGAACAAATGAAACAAGGAAAAGTAGAAATTAAAAAAACAAGGTCAAAGGTCAAAGAAGTCAAAGGTCAAAATTCTGTGTAGAAGTTTTGAAGCCCTCACCTAGTGCCATCACATAAAGCAATGGAATCGAAATCGGGTTAGTACAATATAGGTCAGAAATCAAGGTCAAAGGTCAAAGAAGTCAAAGGTTAAAATTCTTTGTAGAAGTTTTGAAGCCCTAACCTAGAGCCATCTCATAAAGCAAACAGAATCGAAATCGGGTTAGAAATGGCGAAGGAGTAGCATTTTGTAGCCAATGTACAATATAGGTCAAAAATCAAGGTCAAAGGTCAAAGAAGTCAAAGGTCAAAATTCTGTGTAGAAGTTTTGAAGCCCTCACCTAGTGCCATCACATAAAGCAAACGGAATCGAAATTGGGTTAGAAATGGCGGAGTAGCATTTTGTAGCAAAATGTACAATATAGGTCAAAAATTAAGGTCACAGGTCAAAGAAGTCAAAGGTCAAAATTCTGTGTAGAAGTTTTGAAGCCCTCACCTGACACCTAGTGCCATCACATAAAGCAAACGGAATCGAAATCGGGTAAGAAATGGCGAAGGAGTAGCATTTTGTAGCAAAATGTACAAGATAGGTCAAAGGTCAAGGTCAAAGGTCACAACTGAAATTCTGTGTAGAAGTTTCAAAGCTCCCATGTAGTGCTATCATATAAAGCAAACAGAATCAAAATTGGCTGATAAATGACAGAGAAGTAGTAAATTGAAGATTTTGATCACACACGGACGCACAGACAGACACACAGACAGACACACAGACACACAGACACACACACGTACGGAGCTCGTTTCATAGTCCCCTGCTCGAACTCGTTCGGCGGGGACAATAATGTAAGGGATCATTAAGAAGCCCTCAGATAACTCGCCCCAGAACTTCGACTCTCATCGATGCATGGTTCATGAACGTGATTGGATGGATCCTGACGTAACGCGCCCTCAATGGGTTAGGTAGTAACGAAGTCACGTGAGTATCTCTGTCATAATTGGCTGGGTACACCTGGGATATCAATGTCACACACACACGAGAAAAAAAAATAACATCTGATATTATTGAGAAAGTTTTGACATGTGTGCTTCGAAGAAAACAAAATGTTGTTAACCAAATTTTACAAAGTCAATGCGAAATTTATTCTCACTGCAGTTGTAAAGGCAATTATAAAATGGGTTCAAGAATGTAGCCAATAGGAAGCGCTGAAATTAGTCACATGTGCTTTGGTTACTCAGTCCCATTGCACTGCGTGTTAAATCCTATTGCCGATCGTCTGTGCGCGCGGCGGCTCCTTTGAATTGCATGCATACGCGATGTCAATCCTGTAAACAACTTCTAGTTCGGGCTGCCGGCCGGCCGGCCGGGCTTTCTTCCCTTGTGCATAACATGTGTCGCGTACGTATACTCGACTATACGTACACTTTGTACAGTACAGTAGACCAAGCGTTGTGGGACCGGACGCGTACATGGAGTCACTTTGAAGGGCAAATCCAACGATTTAGCAGGTTAATTCTCACGCCGTTTTCAGAGTATGTTGTCTAGTAGGCCTTTATAAGGAGTCGATATCAAGTCTTTAAGGTAAAGGGTGCATATTCTATGTAAAATAAGTAAGTTTTCATGCGGGAACTTAAGTGTCCGGAAACCCAACCCCCATTATACTTATACTGTATGTGCGGGATTTCCGAGTGCGACGTGCGTAAATGTTTGGGACGAACATCTTCGGACGTCTTGACCCACAAAGGTACGTGAAAAACGCTGAAAAATGCTGTTAGTTTTCGAATTTTCGACCCATTTTATAAAACAAATGATGCACAGGATTGCTTCGTGGCTCTATCCTGTGCATCATTTGTATACTATATCATTCTCAGTGAAGAAACAGCATATATATATATATATCTATATACTTATATATATACATTTTCCCGGTGTTCTGTAGTTTGAGAGCTGCCGTAGTATCATAGTTGATCATCGTTCAAGTAATTTTGAGCATGATGGGAGTAAAAGTCATAAAAAGGCATCAATCATTGTGCAAGTCTGAACATTATTCTTACCTTGGGTCCATTGGACAGCGGGTCGATTGCAAAAATCCAGTCGATATCGTTCAAGGACGTGGAGATGTGAATGGATGTCGCCCACTGTTCAAAGCTTGTTCTGCCTTGAGTTATAACACCTGTGACCATGAACACTTCACCGAGGTCAATCTAATATACAATTGTTTGCAAAAAATACAAACGCAACAGAAATGCATCACAGGTTCAATAATGTGAGAATAATTTGAAATTGACCAAAAGTGTAACATGCTACGTCTTACTCATTACCAGAGCGTACCATGATATGGAAAGGATTACTGGTTTTTTTTTTTCAATCTTAGATTTGTTCACTGAGGAAATATTATTTCAAAGCCTGTATGAAAGTAGTTTTACCCCCATTTGAATGATGTGATTGTTGACGGACATTGCGACATTTCTTATTATAATCATAATGAGAATGATTATGAATGTTTAGGTTGGATATATTGTTACTGTACATATGAATAAATGAAAAGGCTAGACGCTTGGAAGTTAAGTAATTCGTGACTCTATAGGTAAAGGATATTGGCTAAATGACAAATTGCCCTGCATCGGCGTAAATTAACATTGAATTAATCAATGTTTTATTGGTATTCATGTCAAAGGAAATCATGGGCATACATACTCGAGGAGGATTCGGACCTACGAACTCCTAATCACTGGACAGGCTTCTTACCTACTAGACCACCGAGCTTCCGCCCGACAGTCAGTGCTATAGTTCTAATCTTTATAGCATGCAGCTAGTATACTGCGTAATCGTTCAAATTGATGAAATTGTTGTTGTTGTCGACAATTCTACGCAAGAAGTTAATCATGGCTGTTAGGTATTGTACGTTTATTACTCAGAGGAGACAGATGTTATCTCATTTGTGTAGATTGATCGAACCGCCGAGGAACTTGCAAAAAAAAAAATACAGAATGACATTGCCTGTGTATGTGTATCCTCTCAGAAGAATGAACTTCTTTTAGAATGAAACTATATAACGTCTATAAGTAATTGGAAAGAATTGGAAAATGATAATTGAGACGTCATTGTACATGCTGTAATTTCTCAAAATATCTTTCCAAAATGTTTCTTTCTGACTGATCAGGGGAAATTCACATAGAACACACGTCAGAATTCCCCTTTCCTCATGAAAACTAACGTGCTGTTTTCCCCATAAATCATATATTATTATGTCAGGGATGATATTATGAGCTCTTGTATATCTTTTTGAAATTACATCTGGAAGATTGACGTCTTAGAAACAGGGCAAATAAAGAATAAATGAATGAATAAGAGAGCATTTGGTATACGTTTATGCACATAATCACACACACCCAGGCAAGAGCATATATATACATATATATATATATATATATATATATATATTGCATAGATATCATCTATTATTGTAAATAGGTAAGGGTATAATATGCGCTGTGATTGGTTAGATTGCATATGTGATCGTGCCAAAATAAGAGATCGTTTAAGAGGTATGGCAAATTTACTTGAAATTTCAAACTGTTTCAATTTTTCGAAATATAAACTCTCTAGATCTAGTATAAAACATTTTGTCTTTCACTTTATATACGTAATCATCAAGAAATAACATGAAAAACAGCGGTTTTAGAGAGGGTTTCCTAGCCAAAATCGGAAAACCACTTCCGATCAAATTTATGATAATGATATGCAGAGACGTCATAACTAGGAAATTGGGAGTTTTCGCTACACGACGGGAAGACCGAGAATACGCGGAAGCAATCACCTGTGGACAGTACCCGTACGCGGACTCCCGTCCCACAAACAGTTTTGCTTTCCTGTTAGAACGGAGGCGTGGGGACAAGATCGCTGATTGGCTGGCTGGGTGGCTGGTTCACTCCTGACCAGCTGCATCGGGAACGAACGCTACTTTGGCCGAATACCGTACTCGTTTTCCCCAGGACGGGACGTTTCTCGGATTTGATCATGCGCAGAAGCAAATTTTGCACACGGCGCGCTCAAATACCGGCTGCGTCGTGCTTGCGAAAACTCCCTAATAACACAGCTGGCACGCATCGACCGAGCTAAATGTGTATACGAAGTACCACTACCCATTCCAAATCGCACATGAAAAATGTTACGGGAAGGATTATTGTTTGGCAAATCAGTGCATTTTTATAGTGTGATATGTTCCGATTTCTACAATAGGTTTAGGAAATTAGAGTCTTCGAAAGGTACCAACATGCCAGTTTGATATGATGAGGCCTACTCTTCATCAAGAACTGTGCTGTTTCCTATCTTTATGACCAGGGCCGGCGGAGCATTGTCGAAAAAAAGGGGGGGGGGGGTCACTTCCGGCTTTCATAAGCTAACAAGCAAAGCAAAAATAAGGTCTTCAGCTAATCTCTCCCCTTCCACTTCATGGTTTTTTCAGTTGACAAGCAAAAAAAAAAAAAAAAAAAAAAAAACGCTCTCACACTTCAAGATCTCCATTTCTTTTAGTACTTCCGGGCTAAAAAAAAAAAAAGGGGGGGGGGGTGAGGCCCCAAAGCGATGACACTTTATGTATTCCTTTGTATCCACCCCCCCCCCCCCCCCCCCGGTTCCGCCGGCCATGATGGCGTCTCTGCATAAAATTAGATGGTAAGCCGTTTTCAAATTTCGGCGAAGAAGCTCACTCTGAGACTGCTGTTATGTCTTGATAACTACGTATGTAGAGTGGAAGATGAAATGTTTTATAGGCCTACTAGATCTAGAGAGTTTATCTTTCAAAAATTGAAACAATTTGAAAGAAAAATGCAATACCTCTTTAAAGTGCACGGTCGTGCGCCATTACGAAACGCTTATATAGGTTTTCCCATCCATTTTCGCACTTTTGTCATTCAATTTCAAAGATTTATTATTAAATTTCGTCCCGAGAAGCACGTGGAACGCAAATCCTAACTTCAATTTCGTCAATTGTCATTGTAATTCGTTTTTCGTCAAACATTTTCGAAGACAAAGCATTCAGAATCGTCGATTGTCATTCAAATTCGTCCCTCCCGCTGACGGATCGTAGAATGTGAAAATCAAATTCGTCTTTGTTCACACAATTTCATGAATTTTTCATTCAAATTAGTCAGATGTTGTCGATTCTTTATTTTGATGGCGAACCAACTTTAAGCCGAGATATTTTTACTTTCTCTCGTAATTTGTATCGTTATACATTATTCTCTAACCATTGTCTTAGAAAATACACATGAAAACATGAGTGCCAACCAAAATTTATTGATGGATAAACGACAGTCGAAAGTCATATCCCAGGACAGTATTTCTGTGTCACATATTGAACTTTAACTCGTCATGTTCAGGTTTTCGCATCATAATCCATGAAGCAAACTTAAAATTTTGTACCCTGGAAAGCAGCAAACATAATTATGTTATCCGTTCTTTGACAGTAAATAGGCGACAATTCTACACTTAAATTTTGTCTTTAAATCATGTTTGCCTAGAAATCGTTTGTCAGTGTTTTCGTTTGCGAGACAGTACGTCTGTTTGTATCAGTGTGTACCCGGATTGCTTGTGTGTGTGTCTGTATCTGTGGTTCTGTATGTGTGTGTGTGTGGGGGGGGGGGGGGGGGACACTTGTATGTATGTTAACTCCTGAATGTAAAATGTGAACGGTTACAGAAAAAAAAATACATGAATGACTGGAAAATCACACCGGATAGAGATATGAGACGAATATGAATGAAAATTTAACGAAAATGATTGACAAAAGACGAAATCGATCCTGCTGTTATGAGTGCTGCGAGTGAGACTGACGAATTTGAACTGTAAATGACGAAAATGTATGCCAAATTACTAAATTGAATGGAATTTATTTGAAAATGAACGACAAAAGACGAATTTGAAAGTCAGATTGGCCTAATCCCGACATCCTGCGACGAAATTGAAGTAAAAATTTGTGAAATTGAATGAAAAAAGTTTGGAAATGAATGGGAAAACCTATAGTATCCTTCGCACCGGGGGACGTTTTATACGGGACTAGCTTTTTGCAAAGGCAGCTTGCTATCAATTTCAGCACACACACACACACACACACACACACATGGACTCGCATACACAGCACGCGACCGGCGAGCTGCGAGAGTACGTCGAGTCGGTGTGTGCGTGCGAGTCTACTGCTCATTTTATGCGAGTCCATTGCGAACTGCCTTTGCAAAAGGCTATGATACACGCCGTGGGACGAGAGGCCGAAAACGGCTTAGTTTTCAAATTATGTTGCTACGAGCAAATTTTTTTTTGACGGGCAATGGCACAAAATATATGTCATAATTAGGCCCTACCGTAAATAAATGTTTCTTCCAACCCAGCTAACATTTGGACGTTTTCTGAACGTTCTTGAAACGTTCCAAGTTCGTTATTTGGACGTTTTGTCAAAACGTTTTCAGAACGTCTTTTTGTGGAAGGTTTTCGACGTATTTAAAACGTTTCAAAAACATTTGTTTAAACGTTAAAAAAAACCAATAAAAAAACCTTTCGGAATTTTTAAGGACCTGCAGAAAACCTTTTGGACGCTACAGACGTCAGTAAAACCTTTTGAGAATATTCAAAACGTTCTGTTGACGTTCTGCGGACGTCCAGAAAACCTTTGAAAACCGTCTTAAAATTCAAAAAACGTCTTATGACACGTTCCAGAACGTTTAGAGAACCTTCCATATCCGTCATATCGGGTATTTAAAAAAAAAAAAAAAAAAAAAAAAAAATATATATATATATATATATATATATATATATTGTTATGAGATTATACAAGCACAATCTGGTTTTGATGTTATACTTAATCCCAATCCTATGGAATCCTATCCTAACCTGCTCCTAATGTCCTACCACCTATACCTACACTACATCCTATTTCCAATTGATGAATCTGTATCACATTCTTTTATGTACCAGCAAAATTTTGTATTGCATGAAAACATGGTTACTAAAATTAAATCACACACACCTTGATTAGGCCTCTTAATTATGAAAATGCCTCTTCATAACACAATCTGAAATTGTGAATAACTGAACAATAACGTAGGTAAGTTTATTTATAACACAGAAAGTTTGAACCCACCATTAATCTTTAAATTTCAATACCTTTTGTTTGTTTCCACTAGTTTTCAAATTTTTTTTTTCTTTATATTTGAATATTCATAAATAGGCATGAATATTCATGATAAAGAAACCAATGACGAACACGTAGCGGACCAAAGAAAAACGTTTTTCAAACATTCATTAAAGACGAAGTCGACGTAGCAGACCTAATCAAAACGTTTTGTAACGTCCATTGACATTTTTAAAATGTTTTCCAAAAAACCTTTGCTTTGCGGTAAATGCTAAGTCCCAACATTGACGTTGTATATATGTACGTTTTTAAAAACGTCCATTTTATACGAAGACGTACGGAACCTAAAAAAACCCCAAACAAACAAACAAACAAACAAACAAAATGTTTAGGAAACGTTCTACAAACTTTATGTGTTGGGAATCAGGTCTTATATACCAATAGGGTAGCCTCTTCAGTGTTGCCACTGCGCTACCAGATAAGGCACTGCTTAACCAATTAATGCTTACTTTCAACCACCTGTCTTGATCATCTTCACTTGGTATCCACGATGCCATGTTAGGGTGCGAATTAGGTTGTTTGTCTAGTCTGCCATACTGCGCCAAATGGAGGTGATCAAGCGTGGACGAAGACGACATGCTAGAATCGGGAATCCGACCATCTCCGACACCAAGAGGGAGTCCCCGATCGAGTGGACAGAGCTCGCTGTGGTGATCGATGTCGGCTAAAATTAGAAACCATTGTGACAAGACTATAGTGTCCAATAAAACAACATGGTTCTAATGCTGGCACTATCTCAAGTTAGCGAGTGGCTTATACACAATCGAACATTCGCTTTCATATTAAAATGCGTACACATACTTTGATACCACAGACAAAGTGACACACAGAGACTCACTTTTCAAAACACACCTGCATGCCATATAATATGGATGCGCGTTAGCTAACGTTTGCTCCAGAGTATATAAAATGCCGTACAAGTGCTGTATTTCAAATCGATTCTGTCTTCAAAAGGCAATTAGAGAAATTGTTTGCAAGTTCAGATATTGTGTATGATGTGTGCGTGTGTGTGTATGTGTGTGTGTGAGTGTGTGTGTGTGTGTGTGTGTGTGTGTGTGTGTTTGCGTGTGTGTGTGTGTGTGTGTGTGTGTGTGTGTGTGTGCGTGCCGGCAGTCTCTTCTGTTTGCCCAAATATTTTTTATACGTCTACTTTGGAGACTATAATATGGGATGCCCTAGTTAAGTGAACCATGTCTTGTACCTCCCATATTTGCAATACAGTCGTGTCAAAAATGGAGATAAGTATGTCAGTGTGTGTATGTGAATATGTGTGTCCGTGCCTTCTGCGTTCATTAACTGGGCTGGTTTCCCTGTTGGCCTACATGCAAAACACAAATCATACACACAGACTGTGAAACTCAATGATGCGGTGCTGTCACAATCAATATACACAGTATATGTACATGTCTTTGTCCGTAAAAACAACAACAACAACAACAACAACCCCCAAACAAAAATAAACACCCCAAAAAGAACGTGTCACAAGAAATACAAGTTGTATACCAGGTCCATGATCCTATTCTGGACACATGACAAGTAATGGCACACTTCAAATATTATATCAGTGAACGAGTTACTATGATATTATTATATCCATTATAAGATATGTACAACAATTTTTGATGATTGACAATACTGTACTATCAGACAACAATCTATTTGATAATCGTACATTTCCTCAGTCTACATATTTCATTTTTAAGTGTTTGAATTGTCATTTTTTTTTAGATAATGAAGATTTAAAGCGTCAATAATTATTTAAAAAATCTTTATATCTATCCATGATACATAATTATTACATTACAGAGTCTCACATATTTACAAATTACAATTGCGTGTTTGGTACTGGTTTGATGGAATGTCGTTAGTCTTTGGTTTGATTAATTTTTCAATTGGCCTTTCTTACACTGTCTAATATCATACGATATATTCAGAATATATACACAAAACATATGGTCAAGGCTCGATATTAGCGGGGACCCGGCATTCCAGGATAACATAAATATAGTTAGGGCACATTTTAAGAAATTATACGGTTTGGTGGCCTGACGGGTTGACGCGGAATTTGTTAATGTGTACCTCGATTTTGTGTATTTGTGTCATTTCGAATATGCTCAGTGTTTAATGACTGCACGTATTTTTGCTAGGGTTATTTTACGGCCGAATTTAGTCAGACTGATTTCCTTTTCTCACGGCTAAAATTTCTCTACCCAATAGTAGAGTTTGTTTGGTCACGTATCGTTGTTCTTTGTTTTCGGACCATTAAAAATAGAAACTTAGTGATATTTGTGGCCCGATAGTAGGTTTACATGTCTTAAAAGCAAGTATATTTACCGATAGTATCTTGCAAAGGCCCATACCCGATCAGCTCCAGTCTGAGACATATGTGAACATAGTAGGTATTTGGATGGAGTCGAATGGAACTTGCTGTTATGGCTCTCCTGAAGTAGTGCCTTACCTCACTCGTCATATCATAATTAGCCGGGAAAACCTTTGAGGGAAGAATATTATGCAGACGATTGTTTAAAAAAACAAAACCAAAACCCAATGTTCAAACTATCACAAAAATGCCTGTTCACACGAACGTAAATAATCGATACTTTCAGAATCATGAATACCAAATCTATGAATTAAGTGACATCCCTTCCATTTTAGTATGGCATAATTGAAAAATACATGATCCCGCCCCCCAATCGTTACCATGGCAACAAAAGAAGATGTCAGATTTCTAAAGTGCTCACTATACAAATCTGCTTAGAATAATATGTCAGTTACATGTGTGCCGAATTTGGTGCTCTAAGACAGATTTGACCATTTTTCGTTTTTATTACGCTACTGGAACATTGACAATGTTTCAATGGGGAAGTGAAAACAAGGAAGTTTGACAAATGATATAATGAATAGTGCCTGAGAAGCATTTCGAAAATTTCGTTTCGCAATTGACCTTCTTAAAGTGGAAACAGAAAGAACTGTCTAGCGGTGTAGGGTAATTCGATAATCACAGCGAAAAGACCGCTCGAATTAACGTGGGTCCTGTTGTATGTGAAAAATCGCCATTACAGTCTGAAGTAATTTCATCATCCATGCTCACGTCAACATGCAGGTCTATTATGTACATGAGTCGTTGAAGGTTTTGACTATGTCTCCACTGTTCAGGATGTAGCTAAGATAATTTTCAATGAGAGTAAAGGAGGTCAAAATCCAAATGGGATATCAAGGAAATAGCATTATTGTGGCTTTTGTCACCACATATTTCATACTCTTTTCATCGCTGTTCATTTCGTCACGGCTGGTGACAACTTCCCACCTCCTACAAGTGCACACAGTGCATTATGAGGACTTCGCGCGAGTGAGTGGCGACATAAACCTCGATTTGGCCATTAGAATTCATCCATCCTCATTAACTTTTTAAAAAAAATCTAAAATAATTTTCTCCTCATGAATTATGCCTTTGATCGCTGTACGTTAATCCTCTGATTATGTATACTGTCTATGTACGCTTTTGGTTTCAGAGACATCAGACTCACCTTGTCGCTGCCTGTGAAAGGATCCATGTATTCTGTCCAAACCATGTTGTCTATGCTGGACGATATTTTATATGACGTCACATAGCGATCATAAGCTGTCCCTCGTCCCTGCGTGACGATACCTGATACCAGGTAGTTTGATTCGAACTGAACCCGCAGCCACTGATCTGTGTTTGACTTTCTGGAACACCACTCGTGAGGTCCGTTGAGACGAGCGAATCGGGGATAAACATTGCTATTGAAGTAGGATGAAGCGGTGATGCTGGAGTCAGGAATGGCGCCACTTTCCAGACCAAGAGGACTCCCAGGAGACATGCTGGGACTCACTGAGGGAATAATTATTAGAGGATCAAATTGTAACATTACGTACCGTTATTCCACTTCATCATATGTAGGACTTAAATATGCATATTCTCAATTTCAATTTATTTTCTTGTTTCTCACAAATAGCACAGAAAAGAAATAGTAGCACAATAAAAAAACTGTACAAAACATAAATTACATGAAACCAATTGTACAATAGTTTGCCTCGTTATAAGTCTGTATACATTACAGTGGGGCTATGGTCATAATGCGAGAAATGATGGAGCCTCCGTTGAAGCAAGCTTGTACAACTGTAGGTCCCGTGATAAATCAGATTAGGGGAATTATGAAATATATATACAAAGTATATAATGAAAAATACAATCTGACAAGATGGCTAGTCATACTGCTAGTCGTCCACATTCATCTCTACTAAGCTTGTCTCGCATGGGGTCCGAGTACATACAACTGGACCCCATGGGAGACAATTTATTCTATTAGTTAATATCTTATATCTATGATAGATCGGTAGATATGGTTAGTATATAGCATAAAACATCTACGTATATTATGTATACATATATACTTATGTAAGTTTTTTATGTATGTATATGGGTGGTGTGTATGTCTGTGTGGACATGTGAGGGTACGGTCATGTAGTTTTTATGTATACTATATAGTCTTTTTTCGTAACTATACACAAAGGTCATGCACCTTTACATGTAGGCCTACGTACAATGAATACGGTGAAGTGCTCCGCCCAGAGTATATAGGCTACAACTGGACCCTATGGGAGACCAGCTGCTAGTACTGAATGTTGGCGATCAGCCACCTTGTCAGATGGAAACTGAGAACAAACAAACAAACCGACAGGCACACAGATGCTAGGCTATACTCCATGTGGTGAAACGTCGGGTGCACGTCACGAGACCGACACCCACGAGTCATACAGCCCACAAGTTATACAGCTCACAAGTCATACAGCCCACGAGTCATACAGCTCACAAGTCATACAGCCCACCAGTTATACAGCCCACCAGTTCGACACTGAGTAAATTAAGCCCGTGAGTTCGACATCAAGTAAAATAAGCCCACGAGTTATACAGCCCATGAGTTCGACATTACACACAAAAGGCTTACGAGACCGACACTAATAAAGCAAAGAAAGCCCACGAGACCGACACTACACTTAAAAGGCTCACGAGACCGACACTAGGCAAAAAAGGTTCACGAGACCGACCCTAGGCAAAAGAGGCTCACGAGACCGACACTAGGCAAAGAAGGCCCACAAGACCGACAGGATGAACAGCGCCACCTATAGACCAATCATTTGTATAGGGTATCCAGATAATGGCATAAAGAAGGTATAAGGGATAAGGAGAGTTGCTAGTGTATTACCCAGTCAATTGCCCTCCCTCACCCCTTGAACGGTTCAAGATCTTTAATTGTGTTTGCGTATGTGAGTGTTTGTGAAAGAAATAAACAAAATTCAGCAAAAGTGCATGAGATGTTTCAAAATTACTTTCGAAAATGCTAAAACACTTTCGTTTCCCTATCTGCAAAGCCCATACCCGTATACCTACTCAGAAAAAAAAAATAATGAAATGATGTAGACATTCAGATCAACCAACTAGAGAAATACCCAGTTATGAAATGAAGTTCACTACAAGAAAATTATTCACAAAACGGTAAATGTTGTAGTGCACATCTGCTTTACATGATAGGGGGGGGGGCTAGTCATCTGCAAAGGTGTTGAAATAATAAAAAAAAATACAGAAAATAATGTAATCGTCAATTAAGGCAGCGTTAAGAATTCGGAAAAATAAAATGCATCCATGAAAGTAACTTATCTATTTCTTGAAGAATGTACTGTTTTGAGAAGAATGATTTACAAACACAAGCTACTGAAATCGAGGTGAATCGCTGCGATAAAAACAGTTTTCATACGTTGAATTTCATACATTAAAGTTAAAGAGAAAATTACAAATGGAACTCTAAGCAGGCGGGTAAAAGCAGGCAGAAAGGATATCTAATAAGGCCTACTTAACTTGTGAAGCGAGAAAGAAAAGGACGAAAAAAAAAACACCTTAGATCCTGTCCCCTTCCTAAGTAGAAATTAGGAAAGCCTATTTTGATATAGCATGATTTCATCTAAACGTAAACCATTCATCGTTCTTGTTCTCTATCACTTTTTCATTCTTTTTTTTTTTTGGTGGGGGGGGGGGGGAGTCCTATGAAGAGGACACTTCTATTAAAAAAGAAAAAGTGGTAACAATGTCGCTCCCCGTAGCGTGACAGAACTGCCCCCTAAAAGCCACACGTGTAGGAATACATACTTAATGTCGTTGATATGTAGATGGTGCTGTTATTAGTTAGTAAAATCTCTCGCTCGAAAAGGTTACGAAATTGCACCCGCCAGTATGTAATTTTCCCCTTAATGAAACACCCTGTACAGGTACATAATTGAGATTATTTGTAATTGACATGTAGATGGCGCTGTTCATCCTGTCGGTCTCGTGAGCCTTCTTTGCCTAATATCGGTCTCGTGGGCTTTCTTTGCCTAGTGTCGGTCTCGTGAGCCTTCTTTGCCTAGTGTCGGTCTCTTGGGCTTTGTTTGCCTAGTGTCCGTCTCGTGAGCCTCTTTTGCGTACTGTCGTCTCGAGAGCCTTAATTGTGTAGTGTCGGTCTCATGGGCTTTCTTTGTTTAGTGTCGGTCTCGTGAGCCTTTTGTGCCTAGTGTCGAACTCATGGGCTGTATGACTCGTGAGCCGTATAACTCATGGGCTGTATGACTCATGGACCTATTTTTGATGTCGGTCTCGTGGACCGTATGACTCGTGGGTGTCGGTCTCGTGGGATGACCCCGAAACGTCTCACCTGAACAACACATGATACCGACGGTAGCGTCTACGTCATAGTTCGTCTCTTCGCCAATCCAGCAGTCAGTGATATTTGTGGCGTTCGTTGGGCAATTGACCACACCCACTTTGGCGTACGCATCCTGTGACGATTCGCCGTAGAGGTTCCCATTGACTGTTGCGTAAGCTCCCTGAAATCCGAGGTACTGGCAGACCAGACGAGATGCATTTGCCGTCCACCCATTTTGGTGTATAAATCTAAATTTGTCTGGGTTGTAGCGGGGGGCTAGGACCATTCTCCCCTCAGCACTCTTTCCTCCAATGATTCTGACAGTTTCGACGAAAGTAGCTGAGAGAAACGAGCATGAAACCCAAGAAAATCCTTCAAATGAAAATATAATCTCTACACAGACATTTAAACAAAAGCAACATCTCCACCCGTGTATCTATCAGGTTATACGAATGGAAAGGAATACATGATTGCAGTTAAACTAATGGAGCGTAGAATACGTACCCATCTCTTTTCAATCGAACTTGAGTTTAATTAGAAAAGAAAAACATATTGGTGAAATTAGTCTATCAGGATGATAGAATCTACCTCATCGAATAATCCTTTGAGATCGAAAAGGCGACAAGAACATGAAGAACACATCATAAAGAGAAGACATCAAGTATTCTTCAGAAATTCTGTTTCCCACCTATTTCACATCGTGGACCTCGCACACCATCGCGACACGTGCAGTTGAAACCCTCATCCGTCTCAGTACACTGGGACTGGTGAAGACACGGGTCAGACAGACAGGCTGTTTCAATGAGAGATGCGAGAGAGTATGGTAGATAAATTTGATTTGATTTGATTTACTGATTCCTGTATTATCATTGTACATGGACATACATGTAAATGTATATATTCATACATTGTTGGAGCCATACATAAACATCAGTTGTTCACAAAATATTTTTTTTTTCTTCTTTGCCTTTACACAATGAACAGCAAAAACGTATCAGCAATACAACCGTACAATGAACAATACATTAGGGCTACAGTTTAGCGTTCATGGCTTGATTTACGTGCAGCCCTCGTACATAATACACATAGAAAAAATGGGAAGGAGAGTGACTTGCGTAGAGATAGGATAGTAGAAAGGAGAAAGGGAAAAGGAGAGGTCTGTCTGCTTTCACTAAAGGCTTACACAAAATCATTTCACCTGGATCACTGATCAGTAGGCCTATAAAGGCATGACAAAATGTTTATCACCGAGGTACAGGTGAACATTTACAGTTCATGGTTGGTTACATGATTACATAGTAGATGAAATGCGGCGATATTTATATGAAGGAATTTCGGGTATTTTATACTATTCAACAATGACAACGAAATTACTGATATCGGGAGAGTAACATTATTTCCATAGCTTTCCTAAAAGAATACATGGAATAAATATGTAAACATAGTATGCCTTTGAGTTACATGGTAAATTAAACTTCAAGTTTCTTTACTTAATTGTCTTGCATTTCCTTCCCTGAAACTTTATCAACAACAGTTAATCAGAGAAGCAAAGAAAAATGCAAAGTAAGCCAAAGTAAATACTCCTCTTCATTAAAACAATAGTGATAACTTATACTAGTCTCTGCTGTTCCTGTGTTCATTTCAACCAGCTTGTCGTGATATCACAAAGTTGTTTGACGCAAAAAAGAAAAGAAAAGAGAAAACACCTAGGATTTTTCAGACTCGGATAAGCAGCGCATATACAGGAAGCTTTAATACGTTGTAAGTTTATCTTAGGTTTGTTGTGTATTCAAATTTTAATTCTCATGAAATTATATCAATTACTAACTTTTCCTTATAATCCAATTCAAGGAATATAAGGAAAATATAAAAAAAAAAACTTCTGGGATATATCAATATTATCAACAGGAGGGTGATTACCGATTACGGCTTCATATTGATGATATATTAAAGCTATGGGTAAGGATAATGTGCAAATGCACAAATGCACAGTTCGTCAATGAGGACTGGTATTGTACCACACCAATCAATAGAGACTCTTACGTATGTTTAAATTTAGATGTATGAACCTACCTGGTTTTGTGCAGACGTATCTTTTCACGTCTTTTGGGATATTCATTTCAGGCGGCAGTTGTGGTAGAGTGTATGCGTTTGCCTTTATGGGCTTAGGTATGTACTGAATAACGGTACCATCATCTGACAGCACAGAAGGGCACGGGGCTTTGGTGAGGTGGGGGCAAAATTCGGAATCTTGTGATGCTGTGGAAAGGAAATTGATTGAAAATAAATTGGTGATCGATTACTTAATAAGCAAGAAATGTAACATAAACAGTCTATACAAAAAATCCCTACTTATTATCGTAAAAGTTTCTATAAGAAATACCGCACTACAGTGACCGATTGAAAATTAGCTAAAAAGAAAATGTTAGCCTAGCGTAATTGGAATAATAGAAAGACATCGGATGTGACAACTAACACCTGGGGGGGGGGGGGGGAGGTGCAATGAAGAAAACAATTATTAAAGGGGATGGCTAGTAGCTGATCAGTGGGAATCAGTGGGAATGCTGGGGATGATTGTTCCAATCCTTGTGGAATTCATTTAAGAGTACATTACATATCTACTGTTGTGTGAAAATTATTTGCTTCAGAATGGTCTCATATTCAAGTCATGTGCAGTTTAATGTTTCCAGGTTAGCATGCCTGTACAGTGACGGGGTGATCGTTAACGGGCCATTAACTATCGCCCCGACACTGTACAGGCATGCTAACCTGGAAACATTGAACTGCACATTACTTGAATATGAGACCATTCTGAAGCAAATAATTTTCACACAACAGTAGATATGTAATGTACTCTTAAATGAATTCCACAAGGATTGGAACAACCATCCCCAGCATTCCCACTGATTCCCACTGATCACTTACTAGTCATCCCCTTTAAATCTTATAAGTGTGCTAACAAAACAGTTGTTGATAAGAAAGAAACTTGTTATTCATTAAATACATTTTTCCTTGTCAAAATTGGTTATGAAATGAATTCTTATTTCATTGTTCTAACAAAAATAACTAACTCAAACATGTCAAAAAAGTTTAGCCAACGGCATACTTTAAAGGGGATGGCTAGTAACTGATCAGTGGGACTCAGTGGGAATGCTGGGGGATGATTGTTCCAATCCTTGTGGGATTCACTTAAGAGTACACATCATATATCTATTGTTGTGTTAACATTATTTGCTTCGGAATGGTCTCATATTCAAGTAATGTGCAGTTTAATGTTAATGATCGCCCCGTTACTGTACAGGCATGCTAACCTGGAAGCAGGTTCTGAAGCAAATAATTTTCACACAACGATTGATATAAAATGTACTCTTAAATGAATCCCACAAGGATTGGAACAATCATCCCCCAGCATTCCCACTGATTCCCATTGTTCGGTTACTAGCCATTCCCTTTAAAGTGACTACAAGACAAGTAAAGAAATATTTGATACTGTCAACATTTTCAGGATGAAACAAATGTTGACATGTGATATGTGAATTGTTAAATGACCTATCCAATTAATATGTAAACCCTCATGTGCAATATAAATCATTGTACAGAATCTCTTATATTTCCGGATAGGCAAGGCTGAAGCTGCAGTTGAAAGAGTTCTTGAGAGTGATCATTCTGATGTAATGGCAAATTATCTAGCCTGCCTAATTTCTCCTATTTTTTTTAAATAGATGCAATTACAGTAGGCTTGCTGATTTCCTTACAAAGTGCAATATCATGAAGAAAAATCAGTATATTGACTATAAAGGGGACACCCACATCTTCTGCTTTTGATTGATCTTATTCACAAGGTGAACTGTGCAATACTGATTTTACTGAGCTTATCTTTAGACCTCAGTAAAGCATTTTATACGCTTGATTATAAGATACTTTCAGATACTAGTAGAGTAAGTTAATTACGAAATTCGCGCTGTTACTTTAAAACTTGAAGAAAAAAAGATATCGAAGCAATTATAAACAGTCTGTATCGATTGATAACAATGTATCAGAATACACTCATATAAGAGAACATATGAAAATGTATTTTGCTGATCTTTATCTATTTTATTGATTCACTTCTCTGATTCTCTTACCTTAGAAGTAAAAAAAAAGTAAATTTAAACATAAGAGAACATATTAAAACGTATCTTACTGATTTGTATTTATTTTATTGATTCTCTTTTCTGATTCTCATACTTAAAAGCTAAAAAACATAATATTTCGGCAATCGTAAACAGTCTGTTTCGATAACAATGTATTGGAATATAAAAACATATGGGAATGTTTCTGATAATTCAAAATGTCATTAGCAGATGAAATGAGCCTATTCGTTTCTCACGATGGTATTGATTCTCTTCAAGAGTTTTTTCTATTAAAAAAACCGAATTGCAATCAGTTACAACCTCGCTACGAATAAGTAAATTATTAATATATCAACAACAAATTTTACAAAAAAGAAATAAATGAAAGTAATAAAATTATAGTGTTGTATTTATCACAGTATAAGAAAAAAACGACCTAATCTTTAGACTCACATTTTTCAGAAAGTCTCTTTTGAAACTAATTTACAAAACAAAAGGTTTATTTCATTTGAATTTTTCATTCACCGTCTGGGCCAATGGTCATGAAACTCATTTTAGAATACTTTCAGTACTCCAAAACGTGCAATACGAATAATTTCCACTTAAGATAATGTCATTGAATGATATATATGAACATCAAGCGGGAATTTTTAAATATCTTTGTAGGAATGTATCATTACCAAAGATTCTCTTAGATTTCTTTAGTTTTGTTAATCACATTCAAAATTATAACATGAGATTCAAAAGTGATTTTCATTTTACTACTTCTATTTTTCGCACTTCATTTCATCAACAATCTATTATAATCTGCCTATTATCCATTACCTTTTTTTTTACCATGCTGAATTCATAATCCTAAATATTCAACACATTTAGATCTAGCTTTTCAAAAAAAGATATTCTCAATAATGACACCCAAACTTATTGCTGTTAAGAGTATTTTCCCGTTACGTTATGACACATCCTTTATTCTATTTGTTTGTCATTGTGTGTTTCGACATGTCTTTGCGATGCTCTTTAATTCTTACTTTATACGTGCCTTTAAACGCATGAAAAATTTGATATTTAATGAACATTTCTAAGTTAGCCGTAAATAAGGGTCATTTCGATTCTGAACACTGCCGACTATATGTGACCGTGCACCTCAAAACGAACATAAAGTCGCACACACTGATTTTGCGTGAGGACTGAAAATAAGTGAAATGGGTCAACCTAGCCGAACTTCACTTTTTCATATTTTCTGAAAGAGCGGGTCTTCTTTTACATTATGCGAAAATTTGGCATCATAAAACGGGCAGGAAAGTGTGTTTTTTAGCAGTTTATCTAAAATATTTCTGGTAGAATAGTGTGATTAGGTGTGTCTTTAGAATCCCTTTTCCATTTCTGAAACACCTTGTCCACACTCTTCACTTTCAACTCCGATAACTTTTGAATTGATAGTGCTACTGCTTTGAAAGTTGGAATTAATTATGGACAGAATGTGTTAATGAGGCATGCTTAATTTCAGTTTAATCTGATAATCTTTTCATTGTTGTTAACTGGTAGTTTACTTCCTGTTTTTTGTCCCATTTATCGTACAGCCAGCACGGTTTGGTAAAGATCAAGCGCTTGAATAGACACAGTACTTCAGAGCCTCTTTGCCCAGTTCACACTTTTCCTGAGTTTGCGCTTTCTTTCCAATATTTAGATAGGTTAGGAGAGTCCATTTGATTTGAGTTATACATCATTTTAAAGCTTAAAGTCTGCTCTTTCAGAATATGGTCTTAACTAAAAATTCCTGTCTGGCGACTTTTTGTTTGTTTTGAGGTGCAGGGTCACATATAGCATTATACCTGTAACCTGTGTACGTGTTCGTATTTTTTTTTGCTGACTTTTACTGTATGCATGATATGTTTGTAATTGTAGGGTATAATATATATAACAGATTTGATTTTTCTTCTTTCCATACGTTTCTTGTTTGCTAAAACAAACCAAAGAGGACTGAAGTATTATAGTTATGTCAATATGACAAATTACAAATGATGCATATGTACGCGAAAAGTGACATGTGACATTTTGAAATATCTTTACTGTAGGCCTACTATAAGCCTTGTTAGAGAACAAGTCCACCTTCATATGCATGTGAATTGAGTGAATGCAGTAATATCAGAGCAGCTGCATATCAGTGAAAGTTTGGGGAAAATCGAACGTTCCATTATATTTTTTTTTATGGGTATCTACACAGTCATCGCTGTATGAGGAAACTACTTCAGTGTATGATATCACACGAGTAAAACGATATAAGGAAAACATACAGAGAATTTCACAAAATTTTATCTTCTGAAAGAAAAAATGCACATTTCCTCGACTTGTCACTGACGTATGTTAAGGGTAATATTGTTATCCCTGCCTTCTAAAAAAGACAGGTTGCGTGTTTTTTTTATTATGGGAGAAAAGGGAAGATATGTTGAATTTTCTCTTTATTGTACTACTCATATTACATCACAAGCTGTAGTAGTCTTCTCATTGATGTTCCGTGTGTGAGTTAGCCTCGATTTCCACTTCAGTCACTCATTCATCGCAAAGAGCAGGGTGTTATATAAACCCGGTGAAGTGGTGCCCCTCTACCCACAAAGAAAACGGGCGAATGGTGCCGATCCCTCCTGGTTTGGTAGTCCAAGGTGATTACCAATATAATCAGCAAATGGTATCAACCAGGCACATTGTGCTATTCCCTTGTATGAACTTGGGCAATATACAGTGAACAATTGGAAGAGTAATCTGCAACGATGTGTATACCAATAACTTGATGCTTGCTACTCGACAACCACCACCCCACCCCTCACCCCCTCCGGTGGGGGCCTAAAGCCTATAAGGATTGCATTTTACTGCATGGTATGAGGCGATGATGTCTTCCCATAAAATTCGTGATCTTTCTTAAACCTCACAGTAATCATTAATTCATCAGTTTTAATTTCTGCAATCTTTGTGAGGCAGTGTTCTCATCCATTTGAATCAACATCAATCGATCAATCAACCTCTTTGCTTGGTTTCTTTGCTGCACCCTTGTGGCCTTTCCCGTTCCAATTCTGAGTGACTAGAAAGAGAAAACGGGAGTACCCGAAACAAATCTTTGTAAATCTTATATATTTCTCTGTTTTTGTTTTGTCTTTTCCATGATTTGAAAATACATTAAAATCTTCTAATCTATTTATTCCGGGCTACGATTGTGTTACTTTTTCAAAAAGTATCTCTATAAAACTGTACTCCCTCAATGAATTCAACATTTCTAGAGCAATAGTACACCCCATGACACCGCGAACTGTCCATTATGAGATATCGGTAATACGTGTGTATGTGATTTACAAAATTTGCCTTGATCTGGGTATCATCTAACTTGAAACTTAACGGGTTCACAAAAATCCCTTCATTTTTGTGCATTAATTTTGTTTCATATCTGCAAATTGAAAGACAAGTTTTGATACAAAAAAAGTACACTCCTCTGGTGCAAATTTTTTTCCTGGAATAATATAAAGTTCCTCCAGGTTGAAGATAAATATTCCAGCTCAAAAAGAGTTTTAAAGATTATAGAGTTTTTTCTTTTTTCTAGAAACAGAAATACAGACCACTCGCCCCAAGGAACATTACAGTCACCATGGTCACGTTAGACATTACATTGTACCACAACAGGCAGTGCCTTTTTGTTTTTGTTTTGTTTTGTTATTTTTTGCCCTGCAATTGGCAAATCTATTATTTGTCCCTTATAGACGGACCAACTAGTCTCTGTCCCCTCCTTTTGTATTCTTTTTTTTCCGAGCTAAACGAAGCTATTGAATTCATCTGATTATTGATGTATATAGTACTTCATGAACTCATTTGCGCTTATATCACAAGGCAGGTGATGCCTTACGGCATATAACTGGGAAAATTACAATGGGATGATGACGAAGTCGACAATAACAAAAACAACAACAACGACAACAAATTAATGAGACAGACATTGGTGGAAGTTTCATGGTTAGTCGCTAAGCGACAGTCAATTAAGGAGATCACTTTAATATTAACGGTCTAACGAGAGCTTTGGCAATGCTCCAGTAGCTCTATATGTTTACTTTCCTTTTGCTCTGTTGGTTTTTGGTACCACTGGTGCATGTAAGGACTATGCACTTTCATTAATACACAAAAATAAGCAGTTTCCATGAACTTCTTGTATACAAAGGCATAACACATGCAGGCAACTCCCTTTATAACTAAGTCCGACAGTTTTCTTTAGTTAAACATGTGTTGAAATTTCGTTGTAACTGAACAATAAAGAATACAAAGATATGAAAAGATAATTTTCAGACCTGAAGTTTTACTTCGTTGTAACTAGAGCTTAGTTACAACCATGTTCGTTATAACAGGTACTGTATAATGATAATTTCTATATCTTGCTCGTGCAATGATTTTACATGCGTCATGTCTTTAGTGAGGATACATTCATGTGTCATGTTGAATCAATTGTTCCTTTCTTCTTCGTTTTTTTTTTTTTTTGGACATCATTTCGAGGCTGTGGGCAGCATTCTTGCCCGAATGTCCAAACTGGGCTTGCCGAGCAATTATTTGCTAAATTCTCCTAAATTCTTGTAGAGCAGTGGATCACATAAAGCTGTAATGGGATCAGCACTGATTTTTTTCTCATATCTTTCAAATGATTTTTACTTATTTTCTTATAGACTACGATACCATCTATAGATAATATAACATAACTACTAGTACTCCAAGATTATGTCACGTAACAACTAACAAATGTGATCAAATGTGAGACAATTTCAAGTACTTTGCACTTATTACACATACACCGTCACATGAAATATCTTCCTGCGAAGTTTCATTGCAAAATGACAGTTACTATAGGGGCAATAATGGGACTCTAGAAACTGACATCATACTGACGTCACGGTTGAGTGATCATACGGAGAATAGTTATCATTCAAAACTTAAATCATGAAAAATGACTGACATGATTTTCCAGTCATAAGAACTTGAGCTTTCTGAGATTTGTACAGATACAAATACAACGTAAATAAATAAATTATGGATTATTGCAGAAATAGAAGGTAATCCGTGATCTCTCACGATCACCATAATATATAAACGAAAGAATAAAACAAAACAAGGCATACTTACCTGAAAGTTTCAGCAGTAGAAAAGAGAGCCAGATGGAGACTGAAATTCCCTGGAATAAATGTTGAAACCAGAGAAATGGATATTTTCCTCAACAAATGCAAAAAGAAAATGATAACTACTATTCTTCAGTTTTCTGTTGCTCTCTGAACAAGGTTACAGCTCGTTATTCCGAAGGTTCGTTATTCCGAAGGTTCGCTATTCCAAAGATTCGTTATTCCAAAGATTCGTTATTCCGAAGGTTCGTTAATCCGAACATGTGATGAGGTTTGTTATTCCGAGATTCATTAATCCGAAAATTAGAATAAGGTTCGTTATTCCGAAGGTTCGTTAATCCGAAAATGAAAAAAGGTCGTTATTCCGAAGGTTTGTTACTGACCCTATATCATTTCGGATCAACGAACCTTCGGAATAGCGAGCTCTATTTCATTTTCGGATTATCGAACCTTCGGAATAACGAACCCTTTTTAATTTTCGGATAAACGAGCCTTCGGAATTGCCAACCCTATTTCATTTTCGGATTAACGAACCTTCGGAATAGCGAACCTTCGGAATAAGGCCACAAATGTTCGGATTCACGAATCCTTTTTCATTTTCGGATTGACGAACCTCTAGGCATATAGGGGATTTGTATGTTTCGGATTAACAAACCTTCGGAATAACGAACAGCACCCGTGAAGAACATAGCAGCGTATTCAAGAACATTAATCATGTCTTTTTAAGTAAGTTGATGCAAAATGTGTCCAGACTCACACTTTCCAATTTAACAGGTTATTATATAACTATTGCTGGAAGTACAAAGAGGAGCACTGGTTGCAGTGATAGCAGTAGCAGTCTAATTCCACACATTAAAGACCTTGGGTGGTATAGTACAAGTAATTTAATAATAATGTCACAAATCAAAGGCGTCAAATGTACCAAAATGGGTGAAAAATAGGGCAAGGAATGAAACAATTAAAAAAATCATTTCTTGAGGTTTTTTTTAACAATGTGAGGTATATAATACCTCTATCGCTTCAGAGCTAGGATGTTGCCTTTGGCCTATAAGAACCATTATATTGGGAACCAATGACAAGTCGTTTATCATCTGCCCTAACAACATTAACACCAAAGAATCTTCTAATTTGTTTTTAAGTTATTTCAAATTGATATAGAGTCATCTTTAGGATTGGTATTTATATAAGGGTTTAGTTTTCTACACTTCGCCTGTTGCCGTTCACATGAACTGTAGGCCTATTGGTATGATTAATGATCAGTCTGTAACGGCAGATGCATCTAAACACGTCTTCTGAAATAGGCTTCAGAGCCCATCCAAACATAAGATTATCAGTTGTGAAAGTAGGAAACTACGCCCACCATCTGCACACATAACATCTGACGTGTTTCAGAGAAACTACATATACTGTCAGTGAAGTTTAACAATGACCAAAAATATTGTATTTCTAAAATGTCATACCTGTATTGTTCTTAAAATCCTGAGTTCAAATAATTTTTCTCAACCCTAACCCACAAGATTGTGTTGCTTACTATAGAGACATTCAAAGTTGTTACCCGAGTTAGATCACCGCAAGACTCCCTATTTTATACTCTGTGAGTTTAATATTTGATTCCAATTCCCATAGGATTCGGGTGTTTCGTCTATATATACACTACCTCTGGATCGTTCGCAGCGTTCACTCTATTATTTCAAAATGATGTCGTTAGTTTATGGTATAAACTTACCCTTTGGTGATAACGATTCATCTTGTTCTGAAAGGGAGTGATACACTGTTTCATCCAACATGCACTTATTCAAATAACATGTCACGTAATATGCTTAATAAATGCACATGCATGCCTACATGATGTATGAACGATTTCCCTTGTGGACATCACAATATCTTTGTGGCGTTTCTGATAACCCCGGCCTTGTCCGCGTTGCTGCTTCAACGACCGCGCGTGCTGTTGCACGCCCACAAAGTTATACGCGTGTAAGACGTTGATGAGCTGATTTCGAAAAAGCCATTGGTTTGGTGAGCTGATGAAATCGTCATCTCACACTTTTCCATTGATCGTGTACAACCCCCCCCCCCCAAAAAAAAAATAAATAAATAAATGTTTCTGTTATTTTCAAGTGTTAAACATGATGTTATTCATTATTGAATAACTTCAGAATAATGATCTGATCAGTTAGATATGTCAGGATTTGAGACTGGGACGTAAAATTGAAAGAAAAACTGGAAATATCACAATTTCATGTACACTTATAGAGCAAGCTGTGAAAAATGTATAGTTGTTGCCATGGTAAATGTTAGTGTAGCTTAATCAAGAAGGTGTACGTGCATACCTTTTGCAAGGTGTTTGGTGGGACTAAGGAATTAATTGACTGATGAGAACTTTCAAGTTGAGTGTGTCAGTGAAATAGTGTAATCAACATTTGTCCTTCAGTGCAGTAAATCGAATTCAATTCTTGTCACAAGATGAGAAGAAAAACCATATAAGTGCTAAAGAGACTCACATTTCCAACGAATACGCATTTTAAACAAGTATCCCTTCTGAAGTATAGGACAAGAAGATTGAGGACAACGGGTTTGTATGTGATATCACATTGTCTAGAAAACGATGATCTGCACCAATGACACTATACAAACAACATGAATTCAATGCAGTGTACTCCCGTTATAATGAACACGTCGTTTATAGCGAAATTCCGGTTACAATGAATTAAAAAACTCAGGCCGCGACATAATCGGCTTTATGTTCTTTATCGTTTATTTGTTCAGTTATAACAAAATTTCGATATAACGAAAGAAATCTGTCTGTCCCGATGACTTTTAATGGGATACCTTTGTATTTCGTTTTGACGGTATGACCAAGTAATACCAAAGCTCTGAAATATTGTTGATCGTGTTCATGAAATGGAATAGACAACTATACATTGCCAATCCTTTGATCGCATTGAATATGATAGGATAACTCATATCTTGAAATACAGCTCCATCGAGTATAATCTGCCATATTTTCACTTACACATTTTTGATAACCTTCCACCTTATATGCCGCTAGATTATTACCCTTTTGAATTCATGCACATACTTACCATGAACAAAATAAAACTACAAAGAAATTTTTCTAGGATATAGCGGGACAAAGCTGGTAATGTGTTATTGTTAATTGACAACATGCAGACAGCCAATGTCTACCTTTGCAGTCACACTGCATGAAGAGTCAATGGAACTCAAAATGTGACCCCGTGTCACGAAACTAACAAAAAAAAATCGCTATATAGGCATGGATTTTTAGTTTAGGGCAGATTCAAAAACAGCAGACTCTAAGCTTTAAAATGATGTATAAATAATTCAAATGGACTCTAAATGGAACCTAAATATTAGAAAGAAATCACACACTGTTGAAAAGTGTGAACTGAGAAAGAGGCTTTGAAGTACAGGGTCTATACCGGTTAGTGATTGGCCAAACAGAGTCACGTGATGGAGGCACATTCGTTATGTTCGCCCATGGGTGAACATTCTTGGTAATGTTCTCCCAAGGGAAAATATTTTCACGTAACAAATGACAGAAGGCCTAGGACCGCGCGCGCACAGTGAATTTGGCTCTGCGCGAGCGAGCGATCGAGTGCGTTGTGCTGCATGCTGGTGGTTGCAAACATCGTACACTGAATCTCTACGATATTTGATGGTTGACGTTGACGTATGTGACTAACTCATAACAGATGATGACTTTTGTTGTCGGGAACATTAAAGGTTCTACCCGAAGGATTTGAAATGTTATTTCGGGAGGCTATAAGTCCCTCAATAGAATTTCAAACCCTTCGGGTGGAACATTCGGTATGTTCCCTCCACCGCCAGTCATCATCTATAAGTGTATGATGTAGTATGTATAATGTATGTATATCTGCATGGATTGTGGTAAGGCAGCGTTACCACAGTTGGAAGCCACGGAATGGCATGAATGGAGTGACCCAAGCGCGAACACAGAGTTACTAAAAGAAATGCAAAAATTGAATTAGTAGTCAATATTCTTCTCTGGGTCTCTCGTAAGACGTTAATTGCTATTTCATTTCATTTCATTTCATTTATTTTCATATTTCTCAATGAATGATACAAAATACACGGAATGTAACAAATGTATTTGCTGGGTAGCTGAGAAGATATCATAGGTCAATGTTATAAACAATCGCAAATATAAAGTTCTTTGATTTTTGGGTGTAAACATCGCGTAATAAAGTTGACATTGCGCCAATGTTGATTTTGTTTGTCCATTTTCCTAGAGCAGTACTCGGTGAAGTGTAGCCTACCACGATCTTTGTCCACCCCTCAATGAAAGTTATTTCTCCAATGCATCGGGATCCATCTAAGCCATTGTGATTCCAAAACACTGAATAAAAAGTGTTAGGAAAATTGAACAATCCTTTCAAAATGAATAGACTGTTTGTTCTCCTGGATGGAAACTCTAAAACACGGTGGTATACGATACAAAGATACTCCGATATCATAAACATAGTGTATATGCAAAACATTGGATGGATCTCCACCATCCAGATGGCGTGGAGAGTGATAAATGCTTTGGCAAATGTCTGTAACAGGTTAAGAGGATGTGTGGACTATACAAACCTTCGGAATAACAAGCCTTATTTCATTTTTTTTTCCATTTTCGGACTAACCTGTATGGCTTGGGCATAGCGAACCTTATTTCATCTCCCTACAAACAAACCTTCTGAATAAAGAACCTTTGGATTACTAACTGTAACCGATGTATTGTTACAGCTCGCCAACCCGACGTAAGATTGCACGAATGTTGTCCTTTCGTGAAGTCTAATGAGTATTGGCGATAAAAATAGTTGCGACATGTTTCATTCATTCATTCATTCATTCATTCATTCATTCATTCATTCATTCTTTCTGTCTATCTTTCTTTCATTGAATTTCCACAAAGTACATTCTTTAATTTTACATCTGCATGCACATCAAGCAGTAGAAACAATAACATGAAAATATTCATAGTCTAGTTTTGGGTGCTATATGGTTATGATATGTATACATACTCATACTCATGGTCATACTTTAGATCTCATCATCAGCAGAAGTTCAGATGACATAGTTGTTGAAAAGCCTTGGGCTGATTCATTGGTTTCCGATCATATGTCAGTCATGTGTCATTTGAAAACACAAAAACCATCAGTAAAAGTAAAGAAAGTTATGTGTCGTAAAATTGCATCAATTGATTTTGACACTTTTCAGAATGATTTGACAGCAAGTGATCTCAGTACTTGCACGTGTGATGATTTAGATGAATTGGTCTCATTATATGAAAACTCTTTTTCATCTGTTATTGACAAACATGCACCACTTGTAACAAAATATGTGAGTGAGAGGCCCATAACACCTTGGTTCAATGAAGACATTCGGCAAACGAAACGAAAGAGACGTAAAGCAGAAAAGAAGTGGATGAAAAGCCACAACAAATGTGATCATGATGATTATAAGAGTAGGCCTATATACGGAATATGACTTTGTCTTTAATGAATCGTGCTAGACAAGATTATTATAATGGATGTATAACTGAGAATGCTGCTGATCAGAAAAAGTTGTTTCATATTGCAAAGTCTTTGTTAAATATGAAGAAGTCCATAGTTGATTTACCATCACACATTGATACTCAAAATTTTGTGAATGAGTTGGGTATGTATTTTGAGCAGAAAGTAGTGAAAATGTGTGAAGACATTCAGTCGAAAAGAGCAGATGGATTCCCTAACCAATCTTCTTACTCAGAAGTTCAAAATAAGTTGTCACAGTTTTCTCCATTATGTGCACATGATGTGCAAAAGTTGGTTCTGAAGTTAAACAAGAGGACATGTATATTGGATCCAATACCCACAAAGCTGGTTGTAAGGAACATTGATATTCTATTGCCAGTTCTTACAAAAATTATCAACCTGTCTCTGACAAGTGAACACCTTGACAGGAATTGGAAGTTGGCTATAGTTACACTATTATTGAAAAAGCCTGGTGCAGATTTACAGTTTTCAAATTGTAGACCTATTAGTAATTTGCAATATATGTCCAAACTGGTTGAAGCAGCAGTAGCAGGTCAAATTCAGCAACATCTTGTAAGCAATGATTTATTACCACCAATGCAGTCAGTATATAGACAAAACCACAGCACAGAAACAGCCCTATTAAAGGTGAAAAATGATTTGCTGTTAGCAATGAATAAGCAACACGTGGTATTTTTGGTTCTACTGGACATGAGTGCAGCTTTTGATTTAATTAGACACGACATTCTTGTGAATGTTCTCCAAACACATTTTGGAATAACTGACAGGGTATTGTTATGGTTTGAGTCATATTCAAATGATAGGAGACAGAGGGTTCATGTCGATTCCAGTATGTCCAAGGAGTTTGATGTACCCTGGGGTGTGCCCCAAGGCTCCTGCCTGGGTCCCCTTCTCTTTACATTGTATGCTAGTAGGTTATTCCATGAAATCCAACACAATTTCCCAGAAGTAATGTGTCATACCTATGCGGATGATACACAGCTGTACATATTTTGTTCACCTACTGCAGCAGATGAGAATTATTCTGTGTCCATTATAGAGCGATGTATTGTGCATCTTCACAAATGGTTATTATCCAAAATCTTCTACTTAATGATAAGAAAACCGAATTTTTAATTTGTCGAACTCAACAGCAAGTTTCAAAATTACGCACTGAAAGCCTGAAAGTGATTGATGTTGATATTTATCCTGTTGATTCTGCACGGAATCTGGGAGTGTGGTTCGATTCACGCCTAGCCTTTGACAGACATATCTCTGAAGTATGTAAAAATTCATTTTATTATTTGTTTGATATTGTACGTACTCTTCGGAAGCATTTGACATGGGAAAGTACTGGAAAAGAAATCATCCATGCGTTTGTTACAAGCAGTTTGGATTATTGTAACAGTTTATTTTATAGCTTACCTGATAATCAATTAGGTAAACTACAAAGGGTGCAAAATGCATGTGCTAGATTAGTTTGTAACTCTCCTCGTTTTTCTCATTGTAGTCCATTACTACGTGCATTACATTGGTTGCCTGTAAAGCAGAGAATCATATTTAAAACTCTGCTAATTGTATATAGAGCTATTCATGGTACAGCACCAGCGTACATACAAGAACTTGTAGAGTTAAAAACATCATTTCAAACATTTTATCATCTTCGAAGTTCACGGGATCAAACATTATTGAAATATCCATCGGGGAAATCAAAAGTTACTCTTGGTGACAGGGCATTTTTGTACGCTGCACCAAAATTATGGAATAATCTCCCTTTGTTTGTAAGACAAGCAGTTACAATTAATGAGTTTAAGGCCAGGTTAAAAAGTCATCTTTTGAAGTAATGTACTTTCTGTTTGAATTTCTTCATGTCATGTCATTTTGTAATGCGCAGTAGAGTATATTATTATAGTAGCTGCGCAATATAAATGTCCTTCATTATTATTATTATTATTATTATTATTATTATTATTATTATTATCATTATTATTATATGTATACGTATATCACGTTGTCTATGAAATATTTCTTTACTGAAGACTCTAAACTTCCGGCAGTTCACAGTTGTTCATTTATGGTTAATTAGAAATCATATGTTTAGTGAGTAGTGCGTCTATTAATTAGCAACAACAACAACAACTTCAAAATAATTGCATGGTGGTACCTTTAATTTTCTGTTAGTTCTTGTGCATGCTAAAACCGAAAATACATAGGTTTATGAGCAAACCCGAATTTTTTGTTCTGATACCGTGAGTGCGACGAGGAATCCTTCTTTTAGATCCTTTTTTTACATTTAAAGGAAACCAAAACCAACAGAGAAATGTGGATTGAGTGAAAGCAGCAACATTAGTAGAACACATCATTTGAGGAAAATTGGAAAATCAATGCAAAAAGTATCATTTCTGACAACGTTCATTTTGTTTCATTTCATTTCGAACGTGTATCTCGCATAAAATATCTCGGTATCACAGTGGACGATAAACTTTGGTGGAAGCGTAATATTGGTATTATCAATATTAGTAAAACAATTTCGTGCAATATTGGTATTATCAATAGACTTGAATCTCATATCCCATTGTCTTCTTTGTTGACGTTGTATTTTTCATTAATTATGGAATCTTAGCATGGGGTAGCTAGTGCCTATGAAACTTTATTAGATAAACTCTTGTTATTATAGAAAAGGGCACTTCGTATTATTTGTGGCGTTTCACCACGTTCCATGCAGATCCATTACTTGTTGAATATGAGACTTAAAAATGAAAGATTTGTTTTTCTTTCAACTGGGTCAGTTTATGTTTAATTATAGCACAAATGCACTTCCCAGCATTCTTAGTTCAATGTTTCCTCGAAATCAGTCTTTTCATAATTATCCCACCAGGCGATCTAATGAGTTTCATTTACCCCTCCTGAGAACTTAATTGGCTCAAAATACATTCATGTACACAGGCCCTAGATTCTGTAATTCTGTAAGCCGTGATATACAAAAAAAAAAAAAAAAAATCCATCTTTTGATTCGTTTAAGCGCAAGTTGAAACTCTTTTTGTTGAATTCATACTAAGACATTTACTATTCATTAGCTAGCTGGTCTCTACAACCTAAGGGTTCATCATTAATAAATGAATGATCATTGCGTAATTTTTACATCATCTTATTTGTACAAACCTAGCTCACCTGCTTGAGCTCCGAAGCACCTCAATTCCCTCTTCCGATCCCGATGTCCAACGTGTTTCTCTTCTTTCTTTCCATTATTCTGTTGCCCTTTATTCCTTTCAATTGTATACCTTCTGTCAAGTCATGTCATGTCGTTGTGTTTCTCCTGTCCTGGTCTGTCCTGTCTTGTAAACATGTGGCACTCGTGTAGCACAATGCGCCTGGTTGAAAACTAATCACCACCCAGGGCTAACCATGGGCCTGAATTCACGAAGGTGGTACAATTTTAAACCATGAAACCATGGTTTAGCACTGTACCATGATTCTCCCAAGGTACAATTTTAGACCATGATTTTTCTTAACCTTGCTTTCTGAATCGTCCCAAGGTTTAGACCATGGTCTAATTTCTACCAGCTTCACATAGATTACTGCTTCAAACGTCCATGGTTTAAAATTGTATCACCTTGATAAATTGGGGGCTAGGTGTCGGCGTCACTCACCTGTTGGTACGGTACCATCTTCAATCAGAAGTTGAGGCCCCAAATATTATGCCTAGCTTATACTGGAGACCCTTTTATATCTGTGTTCACTCACGATGATCTCTTTATCTGTCATGTGAAAAGTTAACCATAATGAATGAGGAATCAATGTGTGCTATGCTTTCTAAGTGATTTGTTGATTCCTGCCATGCAGAAACAACTAATAGAAAAAAGGTATCTTTAGTCAGGAATACAACAGACGGGTGATGGCTATTTAATGTTCCTTATTAATTTTCCTTTAGATATTTAAAGGAAAGGGATGAAGAGGAAACTCTGGTTCTGATATTCATGATTTTCACGATGATTTCGTATATCACAATAATTTATCAACGTGTTTATATTTGTCAGCTGATCATAACAAAAAAAAAATAAATAAGAGACTATGATGATTTTTAAATCACCGTTACTAGGGGTGAGAGGAAGATTGTATACACTTTCTGTGAACACCAGACAGACAACGAATTGAAGCATGAAATTGAATGATTTATTGGTTTAGAATTTATTTCTACGAGCCAGCAGTCAGCATAATTCTAATTAATTTCCTTCTCAAAAAAAAACATAATTCCATAATTTTATAACATTGTCACTGCAGCACTGTTGCTTAATGGTACAGTTAACCTTTCGGAGCAGTGATTAAAAAACATAAATTCGAGTCATCACATTTAATGCATATGTGTAGGTCAGATGTATCACAAAAAAATCACATCATATAAACATTTTTAGATAAAACCTAAAATATAGGGAGATATTACTGTTTTTCTCATTAAACCATAACTGTAGGTGGTTAGTCCTCAACAATTTTATTGTAATTACTATTCACATTTTGTATATTTAACAATACTTAACATTGGTTATACAGATTATTCTTTTTTTTATTTTTTTCTATGCCTCACTCCCAATTTACAAGTATCATGAAGAACTTACAGCTGGGCTTTTGTTTCATCTGCAAATAGTAAGTAATGCCTTTAAAAAGCTTGTTAACAAATATAGCACGCACAATTAACTTAGGTTGTAAAATCTTCATCACTCATATTAATGTATTCATCTTTAGCAGTCCCACACAGCTAGTAACCTCTTCAAAGTGTTGACATTCTTGCGAGAAAAGGGAGAATTCAGGCAATGAAAAATGAAATTTGTTCCAAAAGGTGCCAAATCCATTTCTGTTATAACACCAAATTCTAAGTTGATAAGATCTTTTACATAAATACACCTACATAATTGATAGATATGCTTCTTAAGTCTGGGAATATATATAGATACACCGGAATTTTGTTTAGCGCGCTAGAATAGTGAGAAAATCTTAAGTAACAATTCTGCAACCTACACATGCACCCAGAGGAAATAATCTCAATTCAGAAATGCTAATATATGCACGTGATACCATGTAAATTCTTTCATATTACACGAAATTCAATCAGTTTTCACATAATTGTGTATCATACCAAACTCTGCAGCTCAAATAGCATGTTAATAAGTAAAAGCTAACACAATTAACTTAGGCTGTAAATCTGCATCACTCACATTTCACTGTACACTGATAGACAGAGAATTGCCGTTACAATATACCACGCTGGTGTGTGTCACAACGTTATGTCTACTATTCATGATTATGTCTGACTGGAAGTTAAAAAACAGAGAAAGAGATTATTACATTCTCCGGGAGTGTCTCGCTGATATAGTAGTTCTAATTGTAAACAGGTTAAACTGGCCAATATTTTGCCAAAGCTGACTAATTCCGTAAGGTATAGCATCAGACGAAAAGAATGACGGAAATTGTTTTCTGGACTTGTTAGCAATAACACTAATGATTGTAACTAAATGTAGTGTTTTGTGTATCATGCTATATTTCTTTTTGTTTTGTTCTTGTATCTGTATATGTGTTCATCTCGTTTTCTATAAATATAAAATGATTACCACCAATGCATTTTTTAAATTGATTATCTGGGTCGGCCAGATTTTTAGGAAACTTTTAATTCCTCGTTGGCTGCTTCCCTTCAGCTGTATCTATTCCAAGGATCTGTCTTTACTCTGTGCTTGTCGTGATTGTTAATCAATGTCTTTATCTGTTATTGTTTTTTTTTATGCTGAACAAATTCAATTCAAATTCAACCCCAAATTCTAGATTGATAAGATTTTTTTTTTACATAATACAACCGCATAATTCATAGATATGCCTAAAAGTCTGGAAATATATACACCCGAATTTTGTTTTTACATGCGCTAGAATAGCATGAACATTTTCAATAACAATTCTGCATCCTACATACCCAGAGGAAATGTGTACATTCAGAAACGCTTGTACACTGTACACGTGATACAACCTAAATATTTTTATAATTACACAAAGTTCCATCCATAGTCACATAATTGTGCATAATCTCAAACTCTCTAGCTCAAATACCATGTTAATAAGTAAAAGCAAACACAATTAACTTAGGTTGTAAATCTACATCACTCATATATCACTGCACACAGGTGACTGGTATAATGGACAGAGAATTGCCATTACAATATACCACGCTAGCTCCTGTTATAAAGTTATGTCTACTGCATGACTGACCGTAAGTTCAGAAACAAAGAAAATATCATATTTTACATTTCATACATTCAAAATGGGGAAATGTAAAACAATTTATTCCCGGGACAAGACTATTATTAGCATGTCTGGGCTAATTGATATGATATTTTACATAAATACCTACATAATTGATAGATATGCTTCTTAAGTCTGGGAATATATATAGATACACCGGAATTTTGTTTAGACGCTCTAGAATAGCAAGAAAATCTTAAGTAACAATTCTGCAACCTGCACATCCAGAGGAAAAAAAAAATCTAATTTCAGAAATGCTAACATACACGTAAAACCTAATGAATGAAATGAAATGAAATGTTACCTAAATATTTTCATAATTAGGCGAAGTTCAATCCATGGTCACATAATTGTGTATAATTTCAAACTCTGTGGCTCAAATACCATGTTTAACAAGTAAAGCAAGCACAATTTACACAGCTTGTAAAATCTACACCACTCATATTTCACTGTATACTGGTTTAATAGACA
Source organism: Diadema antillarum (assembly GCF_040938485.1). NCBI lineage: Eukaryota > Metazoa > Echinodermata > Echinoidea > Diadematoida > Diadematidae > Diadema > Diadema antillarum. The sequence goes on along the minus strand of NW_027271395.1, from coordinate 871,392 downwards.
GGGAATTGCCATTACTGTATACAATGTTATCGTCTGTCACAAAGTTATATCTATTTATGATATACCTGACGGTAAGTTCAATAATAGAGAAGAGATTAATGTAATGTGATTTAATTTGATTTAACTTGATAAGTACTTTTTTTAGGAAAGCTTTTGTATACCCCAATACCCTTTTTTCTTCATACTCCAATATCCTTTTTTCTTCATAAGTCTACATCTAATTGCATTTTTTCTTTCCAGTTGATATTTGATATGCATATATGCAGTTTTATTTAATGTATTTTTTTGAATGTAATTATAACCCTGTGTATGTGTATGTTTCCTTTGTCCAAATTGCGTACTACATGTCGTAGGCAAACTGTACCTCCAACTCAGATTGTGACGCGTGTATATTGAATGGTCATGAAGACGAAAGCATTTCCAGTGAATATATGACTCTTTAACAAGTAAAGCAAGTACAATTTACACAGCTTGTAAAATCTACATCACTCATATTTCACTGCATACTGGTTTAATAGACAGGGAATTGCTATTACTGTATACAATGTTATCGTCTGTCACAAAGTTATGTATACTATTCATAATATATCTGACTGTAAGTTCAAAAATAGAGAAGAAATTATTATATTCTTCGAGAGTATCTCACTTACATTTGTACTCCTGTTGTAAAGAGGTTAATCTGACCAATACCATGCTAAAGGTGACCTCAATTCATGGAGTAGAGTCAGACAAAAAGAATGGCGGAAATTTTTTAATGAACTTATTAGCAATCATGCCAAATTCTTTTTTGATAATAAGGTCTTTTACATAAATAGAATTGCACAATATACAAACATAATTTGCGAGTACTGAAATTTCAAATTGTATGTTAGAATACAGACCATTCGAAATTTCCTAGATTCTGGTACTAACACACAAGGATAAAGATATACATTCAGAAGTTCTAGCACACATGAAGAGTTCCTTTCCAAAAGGTGCTAAAACCATTTTTAACAAATAAAAATTCACTTATTGACACAAAATGTATTCTTCTTTAGAAGTCCCACACAGTAACCTCTTCAAAGTGTTGACATTCTTGCGAGAAAAGTGAGAATTCAGGCATTGAAATGTTATGTTCTATAAGGTGCTAAACCCGTATGCATGCTTGACCGCACATTGGCGCCAAGTATTAAGTCCAGGCTTGCTACCTCTCCTGCCTGACTTTTCAAGATGACCCAAATATTAATTGATTATTGCCGGTGAAATGTTTCATTTCTTTGCACATGAATCCTTCGGAAAGAAAGGGGAAACAGGAGGGGAATGCGTAGAGATAACAAATCATCCCAGAAAAGTACACAAAGTGACGAAGTAACTAAAGGAACATTTACGAGATGTCCGTCACATGCTTAAAGTTTTGTTCCAAAAGGAGCTAAATCGACTAAACCTGATAATTAAGAATATAAATAAACTTTGAAATCCTGTAGTCTTAGAATTGAATGCTCTTTAATAATCCATATAAGTGGTTTCTAATCATCTCGTAAAATGTTGAAAACTGAATACTTATTTCTATTAAAAACTATACCATCCCTTTAATGCTGATTTTCATTGTGTATTTTGCCCTCTCCCCCTCCCATTTCTGAAATTGTTCAGTCAAGTACATGTATTGTTTCAAGTGTCTATAACTCAAAAGTACCTGCAAAGATGGGATGCTTTCTGCAGGATGACTGACCATTTGTGTACTGTGAGACCTTCCCAGCTAGCTACATGCATTCGCATGCAATATGTATGAGGATGTCCCATACGTAACATTATGTAATTGCCTAAATATATATATATATATATATATATATATATATATTTCTAATACTATATTTTCTTCTTTCTGTGGTATTTAACTTTTTTAAACAATTAATTAGAACTTCGCAGAAGGGCACTTGAATAACCTTAGAAATTTCAGAAAAAAAAACTAAAAAAATGACGTCAATTTGTTATGTATGGGACATCTCATGATCGGACACGAGCTAATTTGCATAATCATATGCATAATCCCTAAATTTTCATATCAAGTTAAACTATTTGATGAACTTCTTATGTCCACATATTAATCAAATATCATTTGCTTTCCTTTGAATGGATATGAATTTGTATATATGACCCATATGTAACGCTGTATTTCACATTAATGCAAATGAAGCCCTTGAAATTTGCATAAATTTACATGATATCATTTTTTTCCTCTACGGAAATCAAAACTTCAACTCATAAGCTTCAAAATGATACCAAACATGTCAATATTGAGCAAAGATGAAATTTTGCCTTCTGAGGGGACCTTATCTTGGACTTGCCCATATGTATAGATGGAGGCTATGTTTATGTTTCGTCCATTACATTGTCCTAGTCAATGCTATAACCAGCTTAAGTTCTTGATACATAGAGGCATAAATACACACACACACACACACACACACACACAAACCAAACCCCAAGAACAAATGAAACAAGGAAAAGTAGAAATTACGCGGTGCGTAATATATGTCCCCGCCGGAAGTAGCATTTTGTAGCAAAATGTACGACATAGGTCAAAAAACAAGGTCAAAGGTCAAAGAAGTCAAAGGTCAAAATTCTCTGTAGAAGTTTTGAAGCCCTCACCTAGTGCCATCACATAAAGCAATGGAATCGAAATTGGGTTAAATATGGCGAAGGAGTAGCATTTTGTAGCCAGTGTACAATATAGGTCAAAAATCGAGGTCAAAGGTCAAAGAAGTCAAAGGTCAAAATTCTGTGTAGAAGTTTTGAAGCCCTCACCTAGTGCCATCACATAAAGCAAACGGAATCAAAATCGGGTTAGAAATGGCGAAGGAGTAGCATTTTGTAGCAAAATGTACAATATAGGTCAGAAATCAAGGTCAAAGGTCAAAGAAGTCAAAGGTTAAAATTCTGTGTAGAAGTTTTGAAGCCCTAACCTAGAGCCATCTCATAAAGCAAACAGAATCGAAATCGGGTTAGAAATGGCGAAGGAGTAGCATTTTGTAGCCAATGTACAATATAGGTCAAAAATCAAGGTCAAAGGTCAAAGAAGTCAAAGGTTAAAATTCTGTGTAGAAGTTTTGAAGCCCTCACCTAGTGCCATCACATAAAGCAAACGGAATCGAAATTGGGTTAGAAATGGCGGAGTAGCATTTTGTAGCAAAATGTACAATATAGGTCAAAAATTAAGGTCAAAGGTCAAAGAAGTCAAAGGTCAAAATTCTGTGTAGAAGTTTTGAAGCCCTCACCTGACACCTAGTGCCATCACATAAAGCAAACGGAATCGAAATCGGGTAAGAAATGGCGAAGGAGTAGCATTTTGTAGCAAAATGTACAAGATAGGTCAAAGGTCAAGGTCAAAGGTCACAACTGAAATTCTGTGAAGAAGTTTCAAAGCTCCCATGTAGTGCTATCATATAAAGCAAACAGAATCAAAATTGGCTCATAAATGACAGAGAAGTAGCAAATTGAAGATTTTGATCACACACGGACGCACAGACAGACACACAGACAGACAGACAGACACACAGACACACACACGTACGGAGCCCGTTTCATAGTCCCCTGCTCGAACTCGTTCGGCGGGGACAATAATGTAAGGGATCATTAAGAAGCCCTCAGATAACTCGCCCCAGAACTTCGACTCTCATCGATGCATGGTTCATGAACGTGATTGGATGGATCCTGACGTAACGCGCCCGCAATGGGTTAGGTAGTAACGAAGTCACGTGAGTATCTCTGTCATAATTGGCTGGGTACACCTGGGATATCAATGTCACACACACACGAGAAAAAAAATAACATCTGATATTATTGAGAAAGTTTTGACATGTGTGCTTCGAAGAAAACAAAATGTTGTTAACCAAATTTTACAAAGTCAATGCGAAATTTATTCTCACTGCAGTTGTAAAGGCAATTATAAAATGGGTTCAAAAATGTAGCCAATAGGAAGCGCTGAAATTAGTCACATATGCTTTGGTTACTCAGTCCCATTGCACTGCGTGTTAAATCCTATTGCCGATCGTCTGTGCGCGCGGCGGCTCCTTTGAATTGCATGCATACGCGCTGTCAATTCTGTAAACAACTTCTAGTTCGGGCTGCCGGCCGGCCGGCCTTTCTTCCCTTGTGCATAACATGTGTGGCGTACGTATACCCAACTATACGTACACTTTGTACAGTACAGTAGACCAAGCGTTGTGGGACCGGACGCGTACATGGAGTCACTTTGAAGGGCAAATCCAACGATTTAGCAGGTTAATTCTCACGCCGTTTTCAGAGTATGTTGTCTAGTAGGCCTATATGAGGAGTCGATATCAAGTCTCTAAGGTAAAGGGTGCATATTATATGTAAAATAAGTAAGTTTTCATGCGGGAACTTAAGTGTCTGGAAACCCAAACCCCCATTATACTTATACTGTATGTGCGGGATTTCCGAGTGCGACGTGCGTAAATGTTTGGGACGAACATCTTCGGACGTCTTGACCCACAAAGGTACGTGAAAAACGCTGAAAAATGCTGTTAGTTTTCGAATTTTCGACCCATTTTATAAAACAAATGATGCACAGGATTGTTTCGTGGCTCTATCCTGTGCATCATTTGTATACTATATCATTCTCAGTGAAGAAACAGCATATATATATATATATATATATATATACTTATATACATTTTCCCGGTGTTCTGTAGTTTGAGAGCTGCCGTAGTATCATAGTTGATCATCGTTCAAGTAATTTTGAGCATGATGGGAGTAAAAGTAATAAAAAGGCATCAATTATTGTGCAAGTCTGAACATTATTCTTACCTTGGGTCCATTGGACAGCGGGTCGATTGCAAAAATCCAGTCGATATCATTCAAGGACGTGGAGATGTGAATGGATGTCGCCCACTGTTCAAAGCTTGTTCTGCCTTGAGTTATAACACCTGTGACCATGAACACTTCACCGAGGTCAATCTAATATACAATTGTTTGCAAAAAATACAAACACAACAGAAATGCAACACAGGTTCAATAATGTGAGAATAATTTGAAATTGACCAAAAGTACATGCTACGTCTTACTCATTACCAGAGCGTACCATGATATGGAAAGGATTACTGTTTTTTTTTTTCAATCTTAGATTTGTTCACTGAGGAAATATTATTTCAAAGCCTGTATGAAAGTAGTTTTACCCCCATTTGAATGATGTGATTGTTGACGGACATTGCGACATTTCTTATTATAATCATAATGAGAATGATTATGAATGTTTAGGTTGGATATATTGTTACTGTACATATGAATAAATGAAAAGGCTAGACGCTTGGAAGTTAAGTAATTCGTGACTCTATAGGTAAAGGATATTGGCTAAATGACAAATTGCCCTGCATCGGCGTAAATTAACATTGAATTAATCAATGTTTTATTGGTATTCATGTCAAAGGAAATCATGGGCATACATACTCGAGGAGGATTCGGACCTACGAACTCCTAATCACTGGACAGGCGTCTTACCCACTAGACCACCGAGCTTCCGCCCGACAGTCAGTGCTATAGTTCTAATCTTTATAGCATGCAGCTAGTATACTGCGTAATCGTTCAAATTGATGAAATTGTTGTTGTCGACAATTCTACGCAAGAAGTTAATCATGGCTGTTAGGTATTGTACGTTTATTACTCAGAGGAGACAGATGTTATCTCATTTGTGTAGATTGATCGAACCGCCGAGGAACTTGCAAAAAAAAAAAAAACAGAATGACATTGCCTGTGTATGTGTATCCTCTCAGAAGAATGAACTTCTTTTGGAATGAAACTATATAACGTCTATAAGTAATTGGAAAGAATTGGAAAATGATAATTGAGACGTCATTGTACATGCTGTAATTTCTCAAAATATCTTTCCAAAATGTTTCTTTCTGACTGATCAGGGGAAATTCACATAGAACACACGTCAGAATTCCCCTTTGCATATGAAAACTAATGTGCTTTTTTCCTCATAAATTCTATATGATTATGTTAGGGATAATGATATGAGCTCTTGTATATCCTTTTAAAATTAAATCTGGAAGACAGACGTCTTGGAAACAGAGCGAATAGAGAATGAATGAATAAGCGAGCATTTCTTACATGTTTATGAACATAATCACACACACACACACACACACACACACAAACACGCATGCAAGGGCATTAGGGCATAGATATTGTACATATATTGTGAATAGGTATACGGGTATGATATGCGCTGTGATTGGTTGGATTGCATCAAGTGATCGTGAAAAAAAAAATCGGTCTTGCGCCGTAACGAAAGGCTTACATAGGGTGCCTATGATTGTCTTCGCAGCGGGGGGACGTTTAGGGACTAGCTTTTTTTTTTTTTTTTTTTTAAAGGCAGCTCGCTATTAATTTCAGCACACACACACACACACACAGAGGCAGTGCAACGGACTCGAGTCCAATGTTCGTTTTATGGAGTCCATTGCGACTGCCTTTGCAAAAGGATATTACGGGACCAGACGAAACCTTTCGGCATAATGACGCATGCGCATAGAGCACAGGACGCAGAAAGTCCGCAGTTTACGCAAGTCTGCTCAGCAATACGCATTTACGCGGCTGTTCAAGATTATCGTTATACGATATTATATCCCACATACTAAGAATCTTGCTGTACCATTGGTCAAGAGCTGATCACGTGATAAAACGTAGTTTTGCCCATCACATCACCTGAGAAGAAAAGTTCGTTACACTCTATGGTGATAGTCATTTTTGTTTCGCTGATCTCTTAGTCCACACAGTCCTAACACGTGATATTTTTTAGTACGCGCGAAATAAAAGTGCATTGCACTGTGGTCTATCATTTGACCTGGATCAAGTGATAGACCACAGTGCAACGCACTTTTAGCGTCAGTGAAACGATGCCGCGGTGCCAGCCTACGTCTAAAAGTTGACTCGTATGTTTACCGTATAACCACCGTGCGTGTACGTAATCTACTGTAGTAGTTGCCTTGCTCGTGTTTCAGAATGTTTAAGTTTTTGGCAACAACATGATCGGTAAGTGAACGTAGCCCTAAGGATACAGCTAGGTCTAGACTCTCCTACTCTCGCTAGACATGACGTTAGATCTGCAGTTTTAATGTTTTTGGACTTAGATTCTAGTCTAACTTGATCCACGTCCCCCCTCCCACCCCGTTCTGTTCCCGACATTTAAAATGATTTCAAACGGGAATATAGAGTCTAGATGTGGAATATAAAGCAAATAATCTGAATGCGTATACATCCAGATCGTCTCGGAAGTGATAGTTTGTCCCATCACCTTCACCAACGTTGATTATTTCCTTACTATATGCGTGCACGAAATTAGTAGGCCGAGTCTAGATCTAGGAAGCAAATAATCAACGTTGGTGAAGGTGATGGGACAAAATATCACTTCCCAGGCGATGTGGATGTAGCTATCTTTCCGAAGCGCAGCCGAGGAAAGATCGCGTGCACATTCAGATCGTCGAGGAAGTGATAGTTTGTACGAAGTCAGTAGGCCGAGCCTAGATCCAGGAAGCAAATAATCAACGTTGGTGAAGGTGATGGGACAAAATATCACTTCCCAGGCGATGTGGATGTAGCTATCTTTCCGAAGCGCAGCTGAGGAAAGATCGCGTGCACATTCAGATCGCCGAGGAAGTGATAGTTTGTCTCATTGCCTGAAACTAAAAGTTGATTATTTGCTTTATATTCCACATCTAGGGTCCTAGAAATTCCCATTTTATTCCACATCTGAAACCGTTTTAGCTGTCTTTAGGTGTCCTTAGGGCTTAGGCTACGTGTGCGCGTAGATGACAAAACAATGAATTTGCTGCGCGCACCGCGCGGCACTAAAGTGAAAGTGCGTTGCACTGTGTACTATCAAGTGACCTAGTTAAATGATAGTCCAAAGTGAAACGCACCTTTTTTCTTCAAAATATGCTCACGCCCTTCGGTAATATTGATTTTTGTCCAGGTAATTATTAGCCCGCTGATCAGCAGTTGGGAAATTGATCACAGCTGAGCTTAATATCTGTGACGTCACATCGGAGACCATTCTCTTGCCGGCTTTCAGCTGTATCACACATGTGCACACAATCCCTGTATCAGGTCTGGTTTTGTTATCAAAATGTCGGACGGAGTAGACGAGGAAGTCGAGTTACTGAACTTGGACATTGAATCTAGTGAAGAGAGTGACAGTGATTGTTACGACAGCGATGATGATGATGATGGAGAGGTCGGAGAGATTGGAGAAGAAGAAAATGAGCTAGAAGTTGACGACGATCAGGGAGATGTGGGTGGAATGCCGCGACCCTACCAGCATGAGCCAGAGCCACAGCAGCCGGCGCGGCGGCGGCCGGCCAGCAAGGAGCCCAGCGGCTCAGGCAAGATAGTGGGCCCAAGCCGCCTTGGCGAACGATAGTTCGCCCCATCACCCTAGTAGTCGATGATTATTTGCTTACTAAATTGTCCTTCCCGTGTCATTTTCTATTCGATCAAGATACTTCGCTAACAACTATCAATATTTGTGGCTGGGCCATAGGGAAGTTTTTCCGAATACAGTAGTTTATACTTATAGATCTACTAATTCTAGTGAGTATTAGAAAAACAGAACCCGTTTGTGAAAGACGAATGTTGAAAAAAAATATCTCATGAAAATTCCACAAATGTGCCATGTGAGAGCACAAAATCAATGTCAGATGAAAGATGAAAAATGATCTAAAACCCTCACCAAAATCTGAATTATGCCTGACAAGAACCAGCTGCCATAAATTTCATTGCCTATATATGCCATCACTCAGCCTACGCAGTCACTTATCAACTAGGATAATGTTTATCATTCTTGAAAAAATATGGTAGCCTTATATGCAGGAAAAGATGACAGCAAAATTGTTTTAAAAGAATGATAATGTTAAAAAGCATGAGAAATATCCGAACAAGCTCCAACATAACGTAGACGTACTGTCGCGGGCCGGCCAGATTGTGTCTCCTCCGGTTCGTTACTCTCCCTCCCCCCAGCTAGACGAGGGAGAGTAAAGAACCGGAGGAGACACAGTCTGCAGTCTGGGGCCCACGGACTAGTAGTAGTACTGTCGTAGAGAAATATAGATCAGCACCGCCACCGGCACCGTTATGGATATGCCTAGGCATGGCTCTTTGCTCATACTTACAGTCGGCTGACATTCTAATCCTTTGAAACAATATTTTATAGGGCAAAACCGGAGATTAGGGGTCCGTATCCAGAATAGTGAATAGGTCTACACGTAGGCCTACCCAGCCCACCCGACGCCTACGCTACGCGGCTCCGGGGTAGCAGTCACCAGAAATCTAGACCAACGGCGTAGCCAGGATTTAATCTTAGGGGGGGGGGCGGTAAGTGTGCGAGGGAGCGAAGCGACCGAGCCCGAGCGAGCGGAGCGAGCGAGGGGGGGGGGGGGGGGGTGTGGGAGGGGGGTGTCCCCCCTCCCACGGTAAGAACTTTTTGCATTTTGATGTTGTAAATGGTGCAATTTGATGCATGCTTTTGCGCGTTTTATCGACGAGAAACAGTCCCCGCTTGTTTATGGTAGCAGTTTATTTTGATGTAGATTATTATTGAACAATTTGCCTATAAAAGGGTGTGATTTAGATACACTTCTTGTATCAATTCTTTTCACTGAATTTCATGAACGCGACTGAACCCTAGCGAGCGTAGCGAGCGAGGGGAGGAGGGTGTGGGAGGGGGGTGTCCCCCCTCCCACGATAAGAACTTTTTGCATTTTGATGTTGCAAATGGTGCAATTTGATGCATGTTTTTGCGCGTTTTATCGACGAGAAACAGTCCCACTTGTTTATGGTAGCAGTTTATTTTGATGTAGATTATTATTGAACAATTTACCTATAAAAGGGTATAATTTAGATACACTTCTTGTATTAATTCTTTTCATTGAATATCATGAATGCGACTGAACCCGAGCGAGCGGAGCGAGCGAGGGGGTAGGGGAGGGTGTGGGAGGGGGGGGGGTGTGTCCCCCCTCCCACGGTAAGAACTTTTTGCATTTTGATGTTGCAAATGGTGCAATTTGATGCATGTTTTTGCGCGTTTTATCGACGTGAAACAGTCCCACTTGTTTAAGGTATATAGCAGTAAATTTTAGTGTAGATTATTATTGAACAATTTGCCTATAAAATGGTATAATTTGAATACACTTCTTGTATTAATTCTTTTCATTGAATATCATGAACGCGACTGAACCCTAGCGAGCGGAGCGAGCGAGGGGGGAGGGGAGGGTGTGGGAGGGGGGTTCCCCTCCCACGGTAAGAACTTTTTGCATTTTGATTTTCCAGTGGTGCAATTTGATGCATGTTTTTGCGCGTTTTATCGACGAGAAACAGTCCCACTTGTTTAAGGTATATAGCAGTATATTTGAGTGTAGATTATTATTGAACAATTTGCCTATAAAATGATATGATTTTAATACACTTCTTGTATTAATTCTTTTCACTGAATATCATAAATGCGACTGAACCCGAGCGAGTGGAGCGAGCGAAGGGGGAGGGGAGGGTGTGGGAGGGGGGTGTCCCCCCTCCCACGATAAAAACTTTTTGCATTTTGATATTGCAAATGGTGCAATTTGATGCATGTTTTTGCGCGTTTTATCGACGTGAAACAGTCCCACTTGTTTAAGGTATATAGCAGTAAATTTTAGTGTAGATTATTATTGAACAATTTGCCTATAAAATGGTATAATTTGAATACACTTCTTGTATTAATTCTTTTCATTGAATATCATGAACGCGACTGAACCCTAGCGAGCGGAGCGAGCGAGGGGGGAGGGGAGGGTGTGGGAGGGGGGTTCCCCTCCCACGGTAAGAACTTTTTGCATTTTGATTTTCCAGTGGTGCAATTTGATGCATGTTTTTGCGCGTTTTATCGACGAGAAACAGTCCCACTTGTTTAAGGTATATAGCAGTATATTTGAGTGTAGATTATTATTGAACAATTTGCCTATAAAATGATATAATTTCAATACACTTCTTGTATCAATTCTTTTCACTGAATATCATAAATGCGACTGAACCCGAGCGAGTGGAGCGAGCGAAGGGGGAGGGGAGGGTGTGGGAGGGGGGTGTCCCCCCTCCCACGATAAAAACTTTTTGCATTTTGATATTGCAAATGGTGCAATTTGATGCACGTTTTTGCGCGTTTTATCGACGTGAAACAGTCCCACTTGTTCAAGGTATAGCAGTATATTTTAGTGTAAATTATTATTGAACAATTTGCCTATAGAATGGTATAATTTAAATACACTAGTCTTCTTGTATTAATTCTTACACTGAATATCATGAACGCTGTCTGTTCAGCAATCAAACAGAAAAAGCATGCACACGAGGGTGTAGATAGGGGCATATCCCCTGCCACACGAAGGTGATTTTGCGTTTTCAGACCTGAAATTCAGCGATCTGGTGCAAATTTTTGGAGCAATACTTTTTCATCGAAGTGTTAAAATCACGGAATTTAGCTCTTATTCCGAATGTGCACCATCTGGGTGTATGTATAAAGTCTAGTGAGGTAGAGCTTAGGGGAAGGGGGATTCCCCCTCCCGCTCGTGGAGCTTTTGCGTTTTTAGAATTGAAATAAAGCGATCTGGGTATAGTCACAGTCTACTTCTATGCATGGCGGGGGGGGGGGGGGGGGGGGCGAGCAGGGAGAAGACGTGGGCGAGTGTTATCTCCACCCTTCCCTTCCGATGGAGCTTTTGCCTTTTTAAGGTTGAAATTGAGATATCTCGTATACGCATATTTGATGGAATCAACATTTGGGAAATCCCCCCCCCAAAAAAAAAAAAAACAAAAAAAAAACTGATGGGGGGGGGGGGGGCTGAGGGAGGAAAGGGTCGATTAAAAGGGGAAATTCCCCTTATACATGAGGGAACCTTGAGTTTTCGGAATATAAGAGATAAGTCTTGTGCACTCAGAATTATTCATATTTTTTTTTGTAAATCTAAAAAAAAGTACTTAGCTAGGGAAAGAGGCACAGAGGGGGAGGGTTTGGGAGGGGGATACCCCCTCCCAAGCACGAGAGATTTTGCATATTTTGAATTGAAATTCAACGATCTGGTGCACACTTTGAGTGAAATATTTAAAAAAAATCTTATTTGATGAAAGGTTGCAAAGGCTCTAGATCTAGTCTATCTATAGTCTAGCGATACGGTAACTATACAGCCCTGTCGCTGTACACAAGTGTATACTTTCGTATAGCGACAGGGCTGTGTATAGTTAGCGATACGGTAGCTGTGCGTGTGATTGTGAGACTGAACTGAAGACTTGAACTGGAACAGCAAACAAGATTTGAGAATTCATTGAATTGATTTATCTTGTTTGCTGTTCCACTTCACGTCTTCAGTGCAGTCTCACGATCACACGCACAGCTACGTTTCCAAACAGTCTCCAAGATGAGTCAAACCCTGAATGAAAAATCAAATGGTGCATCTGTCGATAAAACTATGAGATGCAAACGAGGTGAATATGCAACATGTGCGGGAAAATGAATGCGAGTTTGTCTACGTGATGGCCGGCTGGCCGGCTGTGATAAAAATTGTCTCCGATGTGACGTCATCCTATTCTGCTCTTTTTTCTCCCAAGTCGACTGGCGATCCGCTAGTCTCACATTAGGGTCTGAATGGAGTGAGAAAATTGCGGATTTCTGTCTCCTCATGACATTTTTTGACTTCTAAGTAATTTAATCTTGTTCATCATAATTCAACCTTTACAGACATATATAATTTGTCCATGATTTCCATTCTTAGTGAATTTTTCTTCGGGGAAAGTGCGTTGCACTGTGTAGTATCAAGTGACCTAGTTCTTCTCAGGTGACGTGATGGGCAAAACTACGCTTTATCACATGATCAGCTCTTGACCAATCCTATAGCAAGATTCTTAGTATGTGGAATATAATAGGGTCTATACTTGACCGAAATATCGGTCTGTATCTGGTCGTCGGGGAATGTTCCGCGGAGACTGCGTCTGGCTTCAGGGATCCCCTCCTTCAAAAATATAAAAGACTCCTCCGGACAGATCTTTCTGTCTAGGTCTATACCTACGGAAAATGCATGTAGATCGATAGGTCTATTCACTAAAACATTAAGTGCATATTCTATTGATGCGCAAGTACTGGACTATAGAACTCAAAATACTAAATTATCACTCGTGCAGTTCTATTCACCTCGGCCTGCGGCCTCGGTGAAACAAAACAGCACTTGGGATAATTTAGTATAAAGTCGTTCTACAAGCCACCATGAATATGTATCATAGATCAAGCCCTATTTGTATAATAGTGCATGATAGAGCATGCACAATTTATATAATAATATGTACATAACTCAGGGATCCAACTGTAGGGATTCATTGTAAAGATATGCAATGTCAGAAATAAATCATGCGATTGAATAGAATATATTATAGCTCATTATATCCAATATTCCGTAAAACGTTAAGGAGACACAATAATTGTCTCCATCAGGTAAGCGTGTATCCTTTAATAAAGTAATTAGGAGCATCTATATAATATCTCCCTTAAAGGGAAAATCAAGTCTAGATATAGAAGTTAGTCTCATAAAAAAAGAGTAAATTCTTAGGAGTTCAACGGTACAAATTTGACTGAAATCGGATGAAAAATAAGGAAGTCGTGACTCTCACTAATTTTTCGGAAAACAGTTCTTGAACAGTCAATATGAATATGCAAATGACAAAGTGAGTGTGTCGTACCTTCGCAACTTGCCATATAATCTGTACATAAGACTTTGTACTTTCCAGTTTTTCATTCAAACGCAATTATGCCAGAGGCTCCAATCCTCGTATATATTATTTGATTACTATTCTGAAGATATTCAACCAGGACTAACGTCATGTTTCAGACTTCAATGACAGAAATATTGAATTTTCGTCATTCTCTTTTGTACAGGATCGATGGAATATTGTGAGGTTATGACATGTTCAGCTCACTTATTTACATATTCATATCCACTGTATAAGAACTGTTTTGCTGAAATTAGCAAAACTTCAAAATTTCACAACCTCTTCATTTTTCATCCGATTTCAGTCAATTTTTTTTGAACTTGTAAGATTTTACCCTTTTTTATCAGATTTATATTTAGACTGGATTTCCCCGTAAAGATAGATCCACCGTTATATCATATGTTTATGTCATCATCACATGTATGGTCATTTTACTGTCAAGTGTGTAACTTTGGTGTGTAAAGAGGCAAAAATTGAAGTTATGTGTACAAGTGTAGTTGTAGATTACTATTTCATAAAAAGAAATAAACCAGAAGACATCTGCCAATCACTATTATCCATCTACGAAAACTCTCTGAAATGCTTGGATGAGAGAAGACATGATCAACTATATGCACATACACGCGCTCGTGTGTGACTACATGTATAGAATATATAACATTATACAGATGTATTATATTATATAGCATAATACTATGTACTGAGAATATTATATGATTATTACCTATTGAAAGGTAGTTTTGCCGGGCAATTGTAGTGATTAGTCGGGAAACTACCAGTTTCCAGCGGGGCAATATTAGTGGGTATTTTTCTTCTTCCGGGTTTCGCCATTAACTTTGCATATAAACACTCCGGTCAATCACAAAGAAGAAAACATGCACACATGGCACCGCTAACATCCGGACACTCGAGCTCCCGGTGATGACAATTTACTGTCGATGCTTATTTCTCGCGGAGAGGTTTTGCGATGAAGACCAAATTCCTTTACGTTAACACGTGGAAATTAGAGGACGACCACTGCACCGTATGTGGGCATGTGTCTGACTATGGGTGCTGGCTGTTACTAGCACCAAAGATCCTGAGTTTCCCGAGAGAGGGCAAATTCCCATATTGAGTATACGTTAGCACGCTGTGGAGATGATTGGTTGGTTTAGCGTTTCAGTGTATGAACTATCATATTAGTGAGTGATGACGGATGAAAGTTGTAACCAAAAAGTAAATATGATATTGAGCACTGGACTTCAAAATTCACTCACACTCACGAATGCACAAATGTTTTGACTCTCAGTTCAACCAGTGTTGCCACGTCCGAACTGAAGAAAATCACCAAAAGGCACGTGAAAAATCACCAAAGATCATCAAAAAAAAAAAAAAAAAAAAAAACCCAACCAACCAACCAACCAAACAAACAAACAAACAAAAACACGAAATTTGGAAAAATGTAGTTCAGGCTTCGATTTCAAGAGAAACACAAACTGACCAATGATCAATCATGTCAGTGAAACTGTATCAAATGCTGCATGATTGAATTGCGCGAGTCTCGGTGCAATTTATTGCATCGATATCCACACGTCGTAGTGGCACACACTAAATGCAAACGTGTTCAAATGTGTATGGATAATATTGTGCGTATGTGAGTGTTTTGAGTGAAAGACGCATATCAAAATGTTTCTAAAGGAAATTGCAATGTAGTTTGGGAAGAATTTTGGAGAAAATTACTTTTTATTTACTGTTACTTTTTTCCATTGGTCTTACAATCGCCAAAAAATTACTAAAAACCATCAAATATTGATTTGGTTACCAGGCTAAAATTTTGTCACCAAGGATTTCCAAAAATCACCAAATTTCCCCCTTTTAGGTTACCGAAATAAAAATTGAGACTTAACAGGGTGTCCACTCCATGGAGATTACAGCAGGACTGCCTAAATTTTGGGGTCTGCAAACTAACTGGCAAGCTCCAAATGGCCACAAAGGCAAAACCATTTTGATTGATTGGTTACAAAATATTGCATACATTAAGTAACTGTAAAATGATTGGCTGGCATACAGTAATTATTCATAATTGCTTCATTAGCATAAACAAACCGGACGTCACGTGACTTTCCAGACAGGAACTGACCTGGGCATCCAGGGAACGTATGTCTAGCTTGCAAATAGATTGTGGTGGTTACACACAGCCATCTAGGCCTACAGTTGATGTTGAACAGCTCCAATGCGTGATGCGTATAAACCTATAGCAGTGTATAAGCACACTGCATTTCATGCTGTTAATTGTACATTTTTCCTTAGTGTTATTCTATGTTTCATATAACATTTTTGTATTTCTATTCTCGTTCTAATTTCTCTCATATACACATACTTTAAAGAACAGCTTCTTTTATCATTACTGGCTTCATTCCGTTTCAATTAAGCTTATAAATACTCCAAAATGCTATTGTCAAAAACAAACTATACTGACTCTTGCACTGTATTTTCAACATTGAATGTTAACGTTGATAATAATGTTACTGATGCATGGTATACATTGTACATCTTGTAACAAACTCCTTACGTTGCAGGCATGAACAATGTAATCTCTTACGTTGCAGTTCGGGCATGTCGGGCACAAGTCATCATAACTTAAACCCCATTTGAATAGATTTCTTCTCACTGACAATAAATTATAACGCAGTTTCAAATTAAATTCTTGTAATTTGTTTTCTTTTCTGTATTCAAAATTATATCTGAGTACACTGGCCCAGTCAGCTTGGAAATTAAACTTGTTTTCCCAATACAAGGAACATGTATTGGTTAACAAATTTTTTGAAGGTATCAAATTATACTTTGCCTTGCTGCTTAGACCCATGATGAAATTATTTCCTTTTTTAAACACACAAATTTGGAATACACAATACATTTTCTTTTCTGATATAACTATCTAACATTTCCTTATTTATCATATTAATCCATACATTGATCCAATGATATTGCTTTTTTTAATGTTGCATAATCAAAAATTGCCGTACATTTTCTTCTTTTGAAATTAATTTCCTACATAATGTATTCCAAAGACCAGAAACCATTTACTGTTACTAAATCTCCAAAATGGAGTATGCCACATTCATACCAATCTTTATAAAACAGCGAATGCTTGTCAAACAATATGAGTTTGTTATGCCAAACAATTTGGTTTAATACATCAGTTGACCCACTGTTTTCACAGTTGATATCTTTCAAATATCGTATTTGTTCGCATGCCTGTAAAATTTCTTTATAAAACTTTTTTTTTAATCAATATCATTGATAGTACTTGTGTTATAGTTACAATTCAGCAGCAAAATAATACCCCCAGTAAATCAAACCAATAATACCCCCGTCACACTACTTATTCGGAAACAGCACGAACCAAGCAGAATCAGCCGGAATTAAAGATTTTCCAAATTCGGGCCACATTCGGGAGAAAAATTCAAATTCTAAAAGTTTGATCAAAGTGTAGGGAATGCTGTTCGAACAATTGGAATGCACTTCGAACCCTTCTCGAATCATTCTTGCACATTCCGAATGAATCAGCTCTCGAATGCTGCTCGAATGTACTTGGAACGCTGTAGGAATATTCAGAATACTGTTAGAATGCGGTCAGAATCTTTAGAAAGCACTTCGAATGCCGCACGATCGCGGTTCGATTGCTGCACGAAGTCTGATGGTCGGAAAGCGCCTCGCATGCAGTACAAACTCATTTCGAATGCGGTCAGAACGTTCCCGGAATGGCTACCAAATATACTTTGAATGTTGACGAATTCAAACAGAATGCAGCCCGATAAATTAGAACACACTTAGAATGCACTTAGAATGCAACACGAATGTTCCGTGTGAGTCAAGAATGTCGCCAGAATGATCTGTGACAGCGTTTAAAATGGTGATTTTCAACAGTCTCAACCTAATCATCCTTGGACCATATTGCTTTGCTATAGATTGCTGTCCTCCGGGAAGATCTCCTTGAAAGAGAGTGTCTAGGCTAGTTAACCCCCGGGCAATTACCCAAGACACTTCCCGTGACCCTAATATTTATACTCCTAATACTGGATCTAATCCTAATAATCCTAATAACCGGAGGGCCAAACCCCCAAAACTCGCTTACTTAACGAGTGAGTTCCACTCTCTCTACAAACTAAGTAGACCATGCTTATTTTCAAGTTTTTATTGTAACAAACAAAATTCCACTGGTCTACCTCAAAAAAAAATTGTTGAGAAAGCCTCCAAATCCAAGATGGCGTCCAAGATGGCCGCCATATTTACTGAATTTGTTATTTGAAAGATAGAATTTGATAGAAACATCAAATTTCAACAAATTTGATGTCATATGAAAGAATAAAATTTTCTACAAGTTGATACCATTTTTTGTGGGTTATTGTGATAACTGGATTGAGACTTTTTTGAATTGAAATGGTTTATTGATATCAACATCGTCGCGGCCAAAGGCCGAATTGTGATGGTTTACAGCAAATGATATAAAATAATACATAAAAAAGCTCAAAAGAGGAATACATGCACAAACAGATTAACTACACACATAAATATCCATAACAAACTCAAATGACGTGTACGACTTATTCTATAAAATATCGAATATTACAGTTGAAAAAAGAATCGCGAGATTAATATTGCACAATATCATCATATACATTTCAGATTGCAAAAAAATATCAATCTTTTTTGTTATCTTACTTCCCATTTCTCTCTCTCTCTCTCTCTCTTTTCTGTCTTTCTCCCTCACTCCCTCCCTATCCCTCTTTCCTAGGTATGTTTCACTGTGTCTATATTTCCCTCCTTTTCTCCATCTCTCCCTCTCCTCTCATCTCCCTCTCACTCCCTCCCTCTCTCTCTCTATAAATAACTCAATGTTCATATCAAATTAAAATCATTCGATATCATTCAATATGGTAATTCTTCTAATACTTACACACATATATATATATATAACAATAAAAATATTTTGTATATTGTATACATTATCATAGATATCTTATAACTTTAAATATTTCAAAAGATACACAAGCCATTATCAGAATCAGTGACAAGGACCCGAAAGTGTGAAATAATAAAAAACCGAGGATACCACTATTGCATGTGTACAAAATGATGTCTTAACCCGTGTATATCATTATATCTATCAGTTACACAAAAAAGCACAATATACATAAAAAAGTATTGACCTCTATTCTCCTTCAATATCCCATGATATCGTCGAATTCATATAGGATACAACATATTCTTTTAAACAAACACAAAATACAATCATACAAAACTGATAAACAGAATTCACTGTAATTGTAGTCATACAAAAGATTTGCCGTGATCAAAAAGGAAGAACCAAAAGGGAGAAAGAAAGAAAAAAGAAAAGAGGGAAAAGACGGGAAAAAGGGGGAAAATATATAAAATCAAAGCATTATTATACCCTAAATAACCTCAAATCACTAAATAACCAAAAAGGTTAATCAATATTGGTGGTATGGGAAGCCCTCCTGTGAAATCCACGACATAACATATACATGTATAATCTTACGCATAGAAAACTCTTGCTGAATTCAAAATGCGTGTAAAGTGTGGTATCGGACTGTTTCTGAATCTACTTGTTCTACACCGGGGCTCTGAGCGTTGGGTGCCGCTCCTAGTGTTGTGATCATGAGTTTTGATGGGTGGCAGATGATGATGCAGTTTGGATGTTGGGCGTTGCAATGAATTGGCAAAAGTCGTACATAGCTGCTGTCTGCGGTCGGCCAAGGATGACAGGGTACACTTTGACAACGATTCAGAATATCGGGTATATGTGTTCCCAAGAATGATGCGACATGCTCTCTTTTGGATTTGCTCGATCACCTGGCGTTGCCGCTCTGTGAGACCACTCGACCACACTGGCACGGCGTACTCCAACACTGGTCTCACATAAGTGGCGTATACCGTAACGAGGTCACAGACAGGGATACCGTGATGCTTCAGCGTGCGTAGGACATACAAACGGCTATTTGCTCTTTTCACCATGTACTCCACATGAGTATCCCACTTAAGATCGGCTTGTATGAAGACTCCGAGGAGTTTGACTGTCTTGCTATTGCGCAGCGTCACATCGTCTAACATGAGGGTGTTTGGCTCAAAGCTGCTCCTTCCAAAGCACACATACATGGTGACACATTTTTTGGGGTTAAGTCGCATCAGATTTGTTGCAGACCACTCTTGCAATGTTTGGAGTGCTGAAGAGAGGTGCGATTCGGCGTTTGCTGCACGTGTTTCTACTAGGGTGAGGTCATCCACATACTTGAAACGTCGGACATGTCTGCCGAGGTTGTCGTTTTCGTCGATGTCGGCTGCAGCATCGTTGACAAGGGCCATGAATAGAACAGGGCCCAATTTGGTTCCTTGCGGTACACCGGCTATGGTCTCACGCCACTGAGACATCTTTCCTTTGTATTTCACCCTTTGACGACGACACGACAGGAAGTCTGCTATCCATTCCACGTATCCGTGATGCACATTCATGTCCAGCAGTTTGGCGATAACTGTCGTGTGGTCTACACGATCGAAGGCCTTCGAAAAGTCAGTCATGAGTATCGTCGATGCTGTGGCGGGTTTATCTGCATGGCTGTGGAGCATATGCATAACGTCGACAAGGTGATGTGAAGTTGAGGCTCCTTTTAGGTTCCCGTACTGGGCTGGGTCTAATCGACTGATCATAGAGCGTAGTACGTCCTTAGCGATGAAGTGTTCTGCGATTTTCGCGAAGTGGTTTGTGAGGGCCACGGGGCGGAGATTGTGGATGGTGGCTGGTGATGACTTTGGCACAGGAGTCACATTCGCCTGCTTCCACGGCATGGGGACCGTTGCTTGTGCGAATGATGCATTAATGACATCTGTGAGGGGCTGGCTAAGTTCTAAAGCAAATAGGCTGATGAATCTTGATGGGATTTCACCTGGGCCGCTTGCTTTCTTTGTTTTGATTTTCTTCAGTTCATTGAATACCTCCCATGGTTGAATAGTGCGAATGGGGAGAGACGGGAGGTACGTCATCAACGCACTGTTGTCAAGGGGCTCCATGTCGTCTGCAATGGAGATGAAGTGATCATTGATAGCGTTTGCGATTTCCTCGTGGTCAGTCGCATCGATGTTATCAACGCTGATGTTTGTCAGTGACGGATTTTTTCCCGACATCACCCGAATTTGTTGGAACCACTTACTTGGGTTTTCCTTTTTCAGCTGTCGAACGCTATCGACGTAGTGATGTTCTTTTGCAGCTCTGATTTCTCTTTTGACTTTGTTTCGCAGCTGAGCCCAAAGGCATCGCTTATTGTCTGAGAATGCTCTTTGTCTTTTGGCAATGAGGTGCTTGATGCGAGGAGTAATCCAGGCTTTATCCCCTTGATGCATTTTGACTGTGCGGGAGGGGAAAAACCTGTGGAGTGTTTGGTGGAGCGTGTCGTAGAGGGCAGTGCATTTTTTAGATACATCGTCGGCGGTGTAAACTTCTGACCAATCATGGCTCAGAATCCATGACCCGCATTCCCTTATCTTACTGTCTGGCATCGGGCGTACTACTCGTTTTCGTGTTGTGTTTCCAATCGGAACGTGGTTGTGAGGTTTGATTATCACACAGCGGTGATCGCTCAGGCCGATTGGTGAAATAATTTGAGGGTTGTCATACATATCCGAGATGTTGGTGATGATTTTGTCAAGGATTGCGTTGTCACGTGTAGGCTGTTTCACGATTTGCACAAATGAGTTTGAGACAATTTCTTGCAAATCCAGTCTATCTAAGTCACCAAGAATGATCACTCCCGTGTTGGGCTGAATTGTAAGGAGGCTGTCGATTGTGGTATTGATGTGTGCAACTAGGGTGGCGGCATTGGGGCTGTTTGGGGGGTAGTAGAATACTCCAACTGTGATATTCGAAGTTCTTCGCGGAAGTCGAAGGGGACGGAGTGTGACCCATAATCCTTCAACTTCATCGGGAACGTTGACACAATCAACCACCTTTGCATTGAGGCATTGTTTGGCAAACAAAGCGACACCTCCGCCACGGCGATCTGCCCTCGGTCGGGAAAACATGTCATAGCCAGGAACGGTAATCAGATCAGTTGGCATGTCAGGTGAAAACCAGGTTTCACTGATTGCAGCTACGTCTATAGCGTTGTTTTCTAGCACCACACTGAGCTCATCTAGCTTATTGTTCAAAGACCGGGGGTTACACAACAGCACGGCTGGCAGATTTTTTCGCTGCTTTTGTTCGTTTGAGTTTCCCTTTGTCACTGTGGTTGCTATGGTGACAAGGTTTGCAGGATAGGACGTTCGTGTAGGAGCAAACATGGCCGTTCTTCTAGTCAAAATTGGACAGATAGGTCGTTGCTTATGTATCCCGGCCCTGCATCCTCTTTTCGTGAACTTAGCAATGTTTAGGTCTTTCAATAAGTTCCATGTTTCTTTTGGTAGAAGTGGTTTTGCTGTCACTTTTCCAAATTGTCGTAGGGCGTGAACGGTATAACGAAGGAAAAATCACTCATTTTTTGATATTTTTCTGAAAAAAGGAAAATCATGAAAATGCTCCACAGAGCGTCGATATCCGTGTGACT
This sequence comes from Diadema antillarum, assembly GCF_040938485.1. NCBI lineage: Eukaryota > Metazoa > Echinodermata > Echinoidea > Diadematoida > Diadematidae > Diadema > Diadema antillarum. The sequence goes on along the minus strand of NW_027271395.1, from coordinate 849,022 downwards.
TTCATGTCGTCGCTCAATTTTCCTTCAAAACAAGTCGTTCTTCCTAGCGATTGCGACGTACTTACACGTTGCATGCAAAATATGAAAAGTTAGCTGTCTATATTTTGGAGACCCTTCTGTTTAAGTTCCCTAAGCTGTTTGTATTTGTTTTATTTTGTACTAAAAACGATGTGTCAATAAACTGTTCATCATAAATGACTTGCTTAGAATCATATCTGATGCAACGGAATTAAGCAGAAATAAATCAAGAAAAATCAATATCAAATCAAATGTTATGCGAGAATGAGGACTGAGAGAAAAACAAAACGCCAGTTGAATGAAGTTGTCGGAGAAGAAATGCAGTTTCTAGATAGTACAAGACTACAAACAGACAGACAGACAGACACCCACACATCCACACCCACACATTTCTCATGCAATAACCAACTTTTAATTTCAGCCTTATACGATTGTTGCACAATGAATTTCAGCGCCCGCGGTAAGTTCTCGCGGTAAGTTCTCTTGAGATGTATATACATGGATATACGAAAGTAGGCCCTACATAATCGCCCGTTTGTCTAGCTGTACCATCTCGCCGGCCTCAACCCCGGCTTTAAATAGCCGGGCTGCGGCACCACCGCCTACTTCCGCCGCGAGCACACCGTCTTTCGCATCCTCTAACTCCTCCAAATCTCCATTATAATATTATTTGCCGTTGTCATCACCCCTGGTTTCTAGATCACCCTTGTCTTTATCTTCATCGACTTCAACACTGAAGTTTGTTTGTTTGATACTTTATTTTCTGCAAATCAATATACATAAGTTACATAATCATGAAGATGCAGGAAATATACAAAGAAAATTCAACGCAGAGTCGTTTGACTTGCATAAACCACGATACATATAAGTACATAATCATGAACATGTAGGAAATATTATGTAAAATAAATTTAACACAGTCTTTTGACTTGCATAAACAACAATATGAAAGAAATTTAATATACAGTATGCATGTCTATGCAGCAGTGATAAGAATAACATTTATAGTTAAGAAACGATTATGCAGAGGGCCGCCATTATAAGCATTGTTTGAAAAGATGGCCGGCCCGAGGAAAAGATAAGGACGTACTAAATTCGTAACAATATTAATTCTGCTGCGAAGGTAGCAGGGGAAAATAAACTCTGGTGTGTGATGGTGGTGGTGGTGAATGTGTGTGCAGGTGCTTGAGGGTGCACAATGGCAGATAGGCTGGAATTTAGAATAATGAAATTGGTTTACTGAAAGAGGGGACGATATGCGCTGTTGCTATCAGGAGACCAACATTAGTTGTATATATTATTTGTTTTTAGTTCATATTTGAAGTATACTGTAATAAAATGTACTTCTTTAAGTTTGCTTTAAATGAAAACAAGGAGGCACACTGTTTCAACTCCTCAGGAAGAGTGTTCCATGTATCCGGACCTTGATGTCTAATCGACTTTTGAGCAAGTAAAAGCTTCGGATTACTTAAGTGAAAATCACGGGAACGACGGGTAGGGTATGAGTGAATATTATTGGTTACTAGGGTATTATGAAAAAATGGTAATAAATTTTGAGTGTGTTTATACATAAATATGGCAGTTAGGTATAGATGTATATCATGGGCCTTCAAAGTTTTTAGGCGATAAAATATGGGATCAGTGTGAGCCAAAAAAAAATGAATGTGTGCATATACGAAGAGCCTTTTTCTGGAGAAGAAAAATTGTGTTCAATTTTGTTTTGCTACTGTTGCCCCATACAATATTACAGTACATTACATATGGTAAAAATAAAGTGTTATATAACATAATTAAAGTGTGATCATTAATTAAATATTTTATTCTTCTTAAAACACCAGTTGCTTTAGATATTGCTGTTGTAATATTCTGCACATGAGTATTCCAAGTTAGATTGCTATCTAGGGTTACTCCTAGGAACTTGGTTGAATGTTTCTCAGCAATGTTTATATCATCAATAAAAATACTTTGAGGATGGGTGGGTTGGGATTGCAACGTATGAAAGTGTATAAAACATGTCTTATCAATATTCAATGAAAGCTTATTACTTCTAAACCATTTCGAGATGTTGCTTAATTCCGTATTTAATGTATCAACCAGTGTTACAATGTCCTTGTGGGAATAAAAAACATTGGTGTCGTCTGCAAATAAGATGAAATTTAAACGAGGAGAGGAGTTGATAATATCATTAACATAAATCAAAAAGAGTAGGGGCCCAAGGATAGATCCCTGAGGGACACCGCATGACACGTTAGAATATGTTGAGTGAGTGGATTTAAATGCAACATATTGTTTTCGATGACTTAGATAACTTCTGAACCACGACAGAGTAATCCCTCTCACACCATAGTTATGTAATTTTTCAAGTAAAATATCATGATCAATAGTGTCAAACGCTTTACTAAGGTCCATAAAAACTCCAATTATGTGCTCCTTTTTAGTAAGTGCATCAATAATATTATCAACAGATTTAATCATAGCATAAAGTTGAAATCGTCTTGGGCCATTTTGCGTCAATAAAAGTATCAGATCGCTTGAACTTCGTTCACCGTGACTGAAAATGTACGCACTCATATGCAAACAGCCGACGCGTTTACGCCAGTTGAATGCATCCTTCAGCACATGACGTCATCAAGTAAGTGGCTGCATTATACAGGAATTCCGAGGCCCTGAGTGAGGGGAAATCGACCCATTTTGCAGCCTTTCTAGAACAATTTTTGTCTAATGTTAGACAAAAAATATGTTAAAAAATCTATTCAGTATAACTTCTTGTCTTGATTTATGACAAAATTGGTAAAAAGTCAATGAATAGGCATTTTAACCAATTAATGCTTACTTTCAACCACCTGTCTTGATCATCTACACGTGGTACCCATGATGCGCCGTCACCGTTCGGTTGTCTGTCTAGCCTGCCATACCGCGCCTGATGAACAAAATGAATGAAGGACGAAGACGACATGCTAGAATCGGGAATCCGACCATCTCCGACACCAAGAGGGAGTCCCCGATCGAGTGGACAGAGCTCGCTATGGTGATCGATGTCGGCTAAAATTAGAAACAATTGTGACAAGACAATAGTGCTCATTCATAAAACAACATGGTTCTAATGCCGGCACTATTAAGTTGGTTTATACAAAATCGAACCTTCGCGTCATATTAAAATGCGTACACATAGCCTACATTGATATCACAAACAGCGTGACACACAGAGACTCACTTTTCAAAACACACTTTTCAAAACACACCTGCATGCCATATATGGATGCATGTTAGCTAACGTTTGCTCCAGAGCATATAAAATGCCGTACAAATACAGTGTGTTGTATTTCAAATCAATTTTGTCTTCAAAAAGGCAATTAGAGAAATTGTTTGCAAGTTAAGATATTGTGTATGTGTGTGTGTGTGTGTGTGTGGTTGAGTGTAAATTTGTATGTGTGTGTGTGTGTGCGTGCGTGTGTGTGTGTGTGTGTGCGTATGTGTGTGTGTGTGTGCGTATGTGTGTGTGTGAGTGTTTGTGTGCGTATGTGTATGTGTGTGTGTGTGTGTGCGTGCGTGTGTGTGTGTGTGTGTGTGTGTGATTGTCGGAGTGTAAGTGTGTGTGCCAGCTGTCTCTTCTGTTTGCCCACATATTTTACACTTAGGAGACTACAATAGATGTCCTAGTACAGTGAACCATATCTTGTACCTCCTAGGATATTTGCAATACAGTCGTGTCAGAAATAGACATTTGAGTATCTGAATATAAGAATGACCCAAGTCCATGGAAGACCATTTCGAGTAAACTTAAAAAACTTCATATCTTTTTTACTTGTCCAATAATATTCCATTTAACTGTGATGGGAAGGCAACATTGTATATACAAATTAGAACATAATATATTATTATGACAATTAACATTTACATTAATTGTGGAGAGGCCATTTTGTGTGATGGACTTGGGTCGTTCTTTGAATCATATACATGATATTCTGCTATAGAGATGAGAGAAGGATGAGAGAGGGCGCTATAATATGAATGTAAGAATGACCCAAGTCCTTCATTCTTACATTCATATAAGATTTAACTCATTCATTTCAGACACTTCCGGGGGTAATTAGGATTTATCATTTATACACAAGATGAGTGCATGCATATTCCCTCAAAGCTATAATTTCCCATGTCAAACTGAATTTGGCCAAAAATTGGACTTGTGGTGTTCTTATATTCAGGTCTTCATTTGTATGTCAGTGTGTGTGTGTGTGTGTGTGTGTGTGTGTGCGTGCCTTCTCCGTTCATTAACTGGGCTGGTTTCCCTGTAGGCCTACATGCACAACACAAATCATACACACAACACGCGAAACTCAAAGATGCGGTTCTGTCAAAATCAATATACACAGTATACAGCTGGTATACGTACATGTTGGTATACTTGTATACCAGGACCATGGTCTTATTCTGGACACAATGCAGGTCATGACAAGTAATGGCACACTTCAAATTAATTATATATAGGTTCTCCCGGCCAATTTCGCATCTTTGTCAATCCAATTCCTTATTGCTGCATTCAATGTAACAAAATTTAGCGTAGATGACATATTCGGTATTTCAGTTTTATGATTTCTTCATTTAAATTCATTTTGGAGCATTCAAATTATCTTTTACCTCATTCTAATTTGATTTTTTTTTCAATTAAAATATGTAGAACAAGCACCATTTCGGTATTCGTTCATTCAATTCAGAATGATTATGATCACGTGAACACGTTCATTCGAATTCGTTTTTGGGCATCCAATTTAGCATCTTTTGCAGGCAATTTAGCACGCATGTTTATGCTTTGGTTCTTTCTTCATTTTATACAACATAGTTATTATTTTGTAAGCATGGTAATACACTTAATATTTTCGAATTTATTTTGGAGAATTTGGCAATTTAAGCCACATCTATTTTTTTTTCCAACTTCATGCTTATTGAGTTTCCCAGTCCGAAGATAGTGCGTATGGTCACAACTAAAATATCTGGACCTTGAGCGCTTTACTTCGAGTAATATCAGTCAAAAAGTGATACTTTCACTGCTTAACACTGCGTGGATGAAACAAAAAGTCACGTAGAAACGCACACGTTTAAATGTTCTCACCTATATGCATAAAAGAAATAACATGACGTTAATTTGAATAAAACAGTTCGGAATTTGATTGACTGCCTATTCGCGAAATTGAATGACTCACGTACCCTTTTCGGCAAGTGGTGGCGAATTTGAATGAACGTAGAGTACCAGACAATTTGAATGCCCTTTTTGCGAATTTGAAAGCCTCATGTGCGAATTTCATTGATCGAAATGCTAAATTGAACAATGTTGAAAGCACGTACAAGTTGCAATTTTGAATGACAGACTGTACGTTAACCCGTTGAGAACGGTTTGATTTTGCTATCCTCAGCATACTTATTTCATTTTTTAAGTGTCTGAGTGCCAATCCATCTATTAATGTATATGTTCATCAAGAATACGTATTACACTATAATACATCCATGTATCTTTAAGGCTGGATATTAGCGGGGACCCTGTATCCCAGGCTACCAGAAATAGTTTTCGAGCACATTTTAAGAAATTATACGGTTTGGTGGCTCGATAGGTTGTTAATGTATACGTCGATTTGGTATATTTGTGTCATTTCGAAGATGCTCAGTGTTTGATGAATGTACGTATCTTTTGTCAGGGTTATTTCACGGCCGAATTCAGCCAGACCGGTATCCTTTTCTCACTGCTAAAATTTCTCTACCCAATAGTAGAGTTTGTTTGGTCATCTATTGTTGTTCTTTGTTTTCGGGCCATTAACAATAGAAACTTAGTAACATTTTGTGGCCCGATAGTATTATGTTTACATGTTTTAAAACAAGTATATTTACCGATAGTATCTTGCAAAGGTCCATACCCGATCAGCTCGAGTCTGAGACATATGCGACCATTGTAGGTATTTGGATGGAGTCGAATGGAGATTGCTGTTATGGCTCTCCTGAAGTAGTGCCTTACCTCACTCGTTATATCATAATTAGCCGGGAAAACCTTTGAGGGCAAGAACATTATGCAAACGATTGTTTTAAAAAAAATCCAAACGCAATGTTCAAACTATCACAAAAATGCCTCTTAGAAATTATGCGTAAAACTATGCTGTTCACACGAACGTAAATAGTAGATACTTTCAGAATCATTATTACCAAATCTAAGAATTAAGTCACTTCCATTACATTTTAGTATGGTATAACTGGAAATACTTGATTTCCACCCCCCAATCGTTACCATGGCAACGAAAGAAGATGTCAAATTCCTAAAGGGCTCAATATACGTCAGTCATGTCAGTCTATACATATGTGCCGAATTTGGTGCTGTAAGACAAATTTGACCGTTTTTTTTTTTTAACTATGCTGCTGGAATATTGGCGATGTTCCAATGGGGAAGTGAAAATAAGCTTGACCAATAATGACTGTTATTGTAGCTAGGAAAATTCATGGCCGGCGCCACGTTTTCAAAGGGGGGGGGGGGCACTTCAGACTTCTGGTGCCACTCTCGGTTTCATCAGCTAACAAGCAAAAAAGAAAAAAAAAAACCCAACCCTTACCATACTTCTAGGTTTCTACCTATTTCTTTCTAGTGCAACTTTATACGCACTTCCAGGGAAAAAAAAATATGGGGGGGGGGGGAACCAGAGTGGTGACGTGTAATGTATTCCTTTGCATGGTGCAAACAAAGTGTCCCCCCTCCCCACAAATGGGATTTGGATGAAATAGCAATATCGTGGCTTCTGTCACCACTCACATCATACTCCATTTATTTCGTCACGGCTGGTGACAACTTCCCACCTCCATGATAATATACTTGCACACAGTGAAGACTACGCGCAAGTGAGTGGCAACATAAACCACGATTTAGCCATTGAAATTCATCCATGCTCATGAACTTTTTTTTAAAACTCAAAGTATTTTTTTTTGTCGTGATATATTCTGCGGCCTTTGATCGATGCACATTAATCCTCAGATTATGTACACTGTCTATGTACGCTTTGGTTTCAGAGACATCAAACTCACCTTAACGCTACCTGTGAAAGGATCCATATATTCTGTCCAAACCAAGTTGTCTACGCTGGACGATATTTTATACGACGTCACATAGTGGTCATTAGCAGCAGCTGTAACTCGTCCCTGCGTGACTATACCTGACACCAGATAGTTCGACTTGAACTGCACCTGCAGCCACTGATCTGTGTTTAACTCGCTGGTACACCACTCTTGAGGTCCGTTGAGACGAGCGTATTGGGGTTCATGCCTGACACTGGGGTCGGAGTAATAGGATGAAGCAGTGATGCTGGAGTCTGGAATGGCGCCACTTTCGAGACCAAGAGGACTACCAGGAGACATGCTGGGACTCGCTGAGGGAATATGTTACAGGATCAAATTGTGACATTGCGTACCGTCATTCCACTTCATCATATAGGACCGATATATACATATTTTCACATTCAATTTTGTAATGTGTTTTCATACTCTTTCACAAATAGAACAGGGAAAAAATAATTACACAATTGAACAAGACATGAATTAGATGAAACTAATTGTACAATACTTTGTCTCGATATAAACATAAAGTCTGTGTACATTAGAGTTGGGCTCTGGTCATTATGCGAGGAATAACGATGGGGCCTGTCTAGAAAGAGCAAGCTTGTATAGCTACAGGTCCCGTGATAAATCACATTAGGGGAATTATGAAATATATATACAATGTATATAATGAAAAATACAATCTGACAAGATGGTTAGTCATACTGCTAGTCGTCAACATTCAGCTATACTAAGCTTGACTCTCATGGGGTCCGAGTATATACAACTGGACCCCATGGGAGACAAGCTATTCTACTTAAATATCATATAAATAGCTATATCTATATATCTGATAGATCGATAGATATGGTTCGTATATAACATAAAACATGTACGTTCGTAGGTATGTCTGTCTGGATATGAGGGCACGAGTATGTAGTCTTTATTTATGTATGATACTGTACTATGTAGTCTTTTTTTCATAACTACGTATACACAAAGGCACATGCACTTTTACATGTAGGCCTACGTACAATGAATACGGTGAAGTGTTTCGCCCAGAGTACATAGGCTACAACTGGACCCCATGGGAGACCAGCTAGTACTGACTGTGGGCGATCAGCCACCTTGTCAGATGGAACATAAGAACAAACAAACAGGCACACAGATGCTAGCCTATACTCCATGTGGTGAAACGTCTCACCTGAACAACACACGATACCTATGGTAGCGTCTACGTCATAGTTCGTCTCTTCGCCAATCCAACAGTCAGTGATATTTGTTGCGTTCGTTGGGCAACTGACCACACCCACTTTGGCGTACGCATCCTGTGACGATTCGCCGTAGAGGTTCCCATTAACTGTTGCGTAAGATCCCCTGAATCCGAGGTACTGGCAGACCAGACGAGATGCATTTGCCGTCCACCCATTTTGGTGTATAAATCTAAATTTGTCTGGGCTGTAGCGAGGGGCTAAGGCCATTCTCCCTTCAGCGCTCTTTCCTCCAATGATTCTGACAGTTTCGACGAAAGTAGCTGAGAAAAACGATCATGAAACCCAAGAAAATCCTTCAAATGAAAATATAATTTCTACACAGACATTTAAACAAAAGCAACATCTCTACCCATGTATCTATCAGGTTATACGAATGGAAGCGAATACATGATTGCAGTTAAACTAATGGAGCGTAGAATACATACCCATCTCTTTTCAATCAAACTTGAGTTTAATTGGAAAAGAAAAACATATTGGTGAAATTAGTCTATCAGGATGATAGAATCTACCTCATCGAATAATCTTTTGAGACCGAAAAGGCGACAAGAACATGAAGAAGACATCTCATAAAAACAAAGACATCAAGTATTCTGCAGAAATTCTGTTTCCCACCTATTTCACATCGTGGACCTCGCACACCATCGCGACACGTGCAGTTGAAACCCTCATCCGTCTCAGTACACTGGGACTGGTGAAGACACGGGTCAGACAGACAGGCTGTTTCAACGAGAGATACGCGAGAGTATGGTGGATAAATTTGATTTGATTTGATTTACTGATTCCTGTATTATCATTGTACATGGACATACATGTAAATGTATGTATTCATACATTGTTGGAGCCATACATAAACATCAGTTGTTCACAAAATATTTTTTTTTCTTCTTTGCCTTTACACAATGAACAGCAAAAACGTATCAGCAATACAACCGGACAATGAATAATACATTAGGGCTACAGCTTTAGCGTTCATGGCTTGATTTACGTGCAGCCCTCGTACATAATACACATAGAAAAAATGGGAAGGAGAGTGACTTGCGTAGAGATAGGATAGTAGAAAGGAGAAAGGGAAAAGGAGAGGTCTGTCTGCTTTCACTAAAGGCTTACACAAAATCATTTCACCTGGATCACTGATCAGTAGGCCTATAAAGGCATGACAAAATATTTTTCACCGGTCGAGGTACAGGTGAACAGTTACAGTTCATGGTTGGTTACATGATTACATAGTAGATGAAATGCGGCGATATTTATATGAAGGAATTTCGGGTATTTTATACTAACAATGACAACGAAATTACTGATATCGGAAGAGTAACATTATTTCCATAGCTTTCCTAAAAGAATACATGGAATAAATATGTAAACATATGCCTTTGAGTTACATGGTAAATTAAACTTCAAGTTTCTTTACTTAATTGTCTGGCATTTCCTTCCCTGAAACTTTATCAACAACAATTAATCAGAGAAGCAAAGAAAAATGCAAAGTAAGCCAAAGTAAATACTCCTCTTCATTAAAACAATAGTGATAACTTATACTAGTCTCTGCTGTTCCTGTGTTCATTTCAACCAGCTTGTCGTGATATCAGAAAGTTGTTTGACGCAAAAAAGAAAAGAGAAAACACCTAGGATTTTTCAGACTCGGATAAGCAGCGCATATACAGGAAGCTTATACGTTGTAAGTTTATTTTAGGCTTGTTGTGTATTCAAATTTTAATTCTCATGAAATTATATCAATTACTAACTTTTCCTTATAATATAACGAAAATATAAAAAAAAAACTTCTGGAATATATCAATATTATCAACAGGAGGGTGACTACGGCTTCATATTGATGATAAGCTATGGGTAAGGATAATGTGCAATGCACAAATGCACAGTTCGTCAATGAGGACTGGTATTGTACCACACCAATCAATAGAGACTCTTACGTATGTTTAAATTTAGATGTATGAACCTACCTGGTTTTGTGCAGACGTATCTTTTCACGTCTTTTGGGATATTCATTTCAGGCGGCAGTTGTGGTAGAGTGTATGCGTTTGCCTTTATGGGCTTAGGTATGTACTGAATAACGGTACCATCATCTGACAGCACAGAAGGGCACGGGGCTTTGGTGAGGTGGGGGCAAAATTCGGAATCTTGTGATGCTGTGGAAAGGAAATTGATTGAAAATAAATTGGTGATCGATTACTTAATAAGCAAGAAATGTAACATAAACAGTCTATACAAAAAATCCCTACTTATTATCGTAAAAGTTTCTATAAGAAATACCGCACTACAGTGACCGATTGAAAATTAGCTAAAAAGAAAAGTTATCAGAAAATGTTAGCCTAGCGTAATTGGAATAATAGAAAGACATCGGATGTGACAACTAACACCCGGGGGGGGGGGTGCAATGAAGAAAACAATTATTAAAGGGGATGGCTAGTAGCTGATCAGTGGGAATCAGTGGGAATGCTGGGGATGATTGTTCCAATCCTTGTGGAATTCATTTAAGTGACGGGGTGATCGTTAACGGGCCATTAACTATCGCCCCGACACTGTGCAGGCATGCTAACCTCGAAACATTGAACTGCACATTACTTGAATATGAGACCATTCTGAAGCAAATAATTTTCACACAACAGTAGATATGTAATGTACTCTTAAATGAATTCCACAAGGATTGGAACAACCATCCCCAGCATTCCCACTGATTCCCACTGATCACTTACTAGTCATCCCCTTTAAATCTTATAAGTGTGCTAACAAAACAGTTGTTGATAAGAAAGAAACTTGTTATTCATTAAATACATTTTTCCTTGTCAAAATTGGTTATGAAATAAATTCTTATTTCATTGTTCTAACAAAAATAACTAACTCAAACATGTCAAAAAAGTTTAGCCAACGGCATACTTTAAAGGGGATGGCTAGTAACTGATCAGTGGGACTCAGTGGGAATGCTGGGGGATGATTGTTCCAATCCTTGTGGGATTCACTTAAGAGTATACATTATATATCTATTGTTGTGTTAACATTATTTGCTTCGGAATGGTCTCATATTCAAGTAATGTGCAGTTTAATGTTAATGATCGCCCCGTCACTGTACAGGCATGCTAACCTGGAAGCAGGTTCTGAAGCAAACACAACGATTGATATAAAATGTACTCTTAAATGAATCCCACAAGGATTGGAACAATCATCCCCCAGCATTCCGACTGATTCCCATTGTTCGGTTACTAGCCATTCCCTTTAAAGTGACTACAAGCCAAGTAAAGAAATATTTGATACTGTCAACATTTTCAGGATGAAACAAATGTTGACATGTGATATTTGAATTGTTAAATGACCTATCCAATTAATATGTAAACCCTCATGTGCAATATAAATCATTGTACAGAATCTGTTATATTTCCGGATAGGCAAGGCTGAAGCTACAGTTGCAAGAGTTCTTGAGAGTGATCATTCTGATGTAATGGCAAATTATCTAGCCTGCCTAATTTCTCCTATTTTTTTTTTAAATAGATGCAATTACAGTAGGCTTGCTGATTTCCTTACAAAGTGCAATATCATGAAGAAAAATCAGTATATTGACTATAAAGGGGACACCCACATCTTCTGCTTTATTGATTGATCTTATTCACAAGGTGAACTGTGCAATACTGATTTTACTGAGCTTATCTTTAGACCTCAGTAAAGCATTTTATAAGCTTGATTATAAGATACTTTCAGATACTAGTAGAGTAAGTTAATTACGAAATTCGCGCTGTTACTTTAAAACTTGAAGAAAAAAAGATATCGAAGCAATTATAAACAGTCTGTATCGATTGATAACAATGTATCAGAATACACCCATATAAGAAAACATATGAAAATGTATTTTGCTGATCTTTATCTATTTTATTGATTCACTTTTCTGATTCTCTTACCTTAGAAGTAAAAAAAAAGTAAATTTAAACATAAGAGAACATATTAAAACGTATCTTACTGATTTGTATTTATTTTATTGATTCTCTATTCTGATTCTCATACTTAAAAGCTAAAAAACATAATATTTCGGCAATCGTAAACAGTCTGTTTCGATAACAATGTATTAGAATATAAAAACATATGGGAATGTTTCTGATAATTCAAAATGTCATTAGCAGATGAAATGAGCCTATTCGTTTCTCACGATGGTATTGATTCTCTTCAAGAGTTTTTTCTATTAAAAAAACCGAATTGCAATCAGTTACAACCTCGCTACGAATAAGTAAATTATTAATATATCAACAACTAATTTTACAAACAAGAAATAAATGAAAGTAATAAAATTATAGTGTTGTATTTATCACAGTATAAGAAAAAAACAACCTAATCTTTAGATTCACATTTTTCAAAAAGTCTCTTTTGAAACTAATTTACAAAACAAAAGGTTTATTTCATTTGAATTTTTCATTCACCGTCTGGGCCAATGGTCATGAAACTCATTTTAGAATACTTTCAGTACTCCAAAACGTGCAATACGAATAATTTCCACTTAAGATAATGTGATTGAATGATATATATGAACATCAAGCGGGAATTTTTGAATATCTTTGTAGGAATGTATCATTACCAAAGATTCTCTTAGATTTCTTCAGTTTTTGTTAATCACATTCAAAATTATAACATGAGATTCAAAAGTGATTTTCATTTTACTACTTCTATTTTTCGCACTTCATTTCATCAACAATCTATTATAATCTGCCTATTATCCAGTACCTTTTTTTTACCATGATGAATTCATAATCCTAAATATTCAACACATTTAAATCTAGCTTTTCAAAAAAAGATATTCTCAGTAATGACACCCAAACTTATTGCTGTTAAGAGTATTTTCCCTTTACGTTATGACACATCCTTTATTCTATTTGTTTGTCATTGTGTGTTTCGACATGTCTTTGCGATGCTCTTTAATTCTTACTTTATACGTGCCTTTAAACGCATGAAAAATTTGATATTTAATGAACATTTCTAAGTTAGCCGTAAATAAGGGTCATTTCGATTCTGAACACTGCCGACTATATAGCATTATACCTGTAACCTGTGTACGTGTTCGTATTTTTTTTTTTGCTGACTTTTACTGTATGCATGATATGTTTGTAATTGTAGGGTATAATATATATAACAGATTTGATTTTTTCTTCTTTCCATACGTTTCTTGTTTGCTAAAACAAACCAAAGAGGACTGAAGTATTATAGTTATGTCAATATGACAAATTACAAATGATGCATATGTACGCGAAAAGTGACATGTGACATTTTGAAATATCTTTAATGTAGGCCTACTATAAGCCTTGATAGAGAACAAGTCCACCTTCATATGCATGTGAATTGAGTGAATGCAGTAATATCAGAGCAGCTGCATGTCAGTGAAAGTTTGGGGAAAATCGAACGTTCCATTATATTTTTTTTAGGGTATCTACACAGTCATCGCTGTATGAGGAAACTACTTCAGTGTATGATATCACACGAGTAAAACGATATAAGGAAAATATACAGAGAATTTCACAAAATTTTATCTTCTGAAAGAAAAAATGCACATTTCCTCGACTTGTCACTGACCTATGTTAAGGGTAATATTGTTATCCCTGCCTTCTAAAAAAGACAGGTTGCGTGGTTTTTTTTTTATTATGGGAGAAAAGGGAAGATATGTTGAATTTTCTCTTTATTGTACGACTCATATTACATCACAAGCTGTAGTAGTCTTCTCATTGGTGTTCCGTGTGTGAGTTAGCCTCGATTTCCACTTCAGTCACTCATTCATCGCAAAGAGCAGCGTGTTATATAAACCCAGTGAAGTGGTGCCCCTCTACCCACAAAGAAAACGGGCGAATGGTGCCGATCCCTCCTGGTTTGGTAGCCCAAGGTGATTACCAATATAATCAGCAATTGGTATCAACCAGGCACATCGTGCCATTCCCTTGTATGAACTTGGGCAATATACAGTGAACAATTGGAAGAGTAATCTGCAACGATGTGTATACCAATAACTTGATGCTTCCTACTCGACAACCACCACCCCCACCCCTCACCCCCTCCGGTGGGGGTCTAAAGCCTATAAGGATTGCATTTTACTGCATGGTATGATGCGATGATGTCTTCCCATAAAATTCGTGATCTTTCTTAAACCTTACAGTGATCATTCGTCATGATCTTTAATTCATCAATTCTAATTTCTGCAATCTTTGTGAGGCAGTGTTCTCATCCATTTGAACCAACATCAATCGATCAATCAACCTCTTTGCTTGGTTTCTTTACTGCACCCTTGTGGCCTTTCCCGTTCCAATTCTGAGTGACTAGAAAGATAAAACGGCAGTGCCCGAAACAAATCTTTGTAAATCTTATATATTTCTCTGTTTTTGTTTTGTCTTTTCCATGATTTAAAAATACATTAAAATCTTCTAATCTATTTATTCCGGGCTACGATTGTGTTACTTTTTCAAAAAGTATCTCTATAAAACTGTACTCCCTCAATGAATTCAACATTTCTAGAACAATAGTACACCTCATGACACCGCGAACTGTCCATTATGAGATATCGGTAATACGTGTGTATGTGATTTACAAAATTTGCCTTGATCTGGGTATCATCTAACTTGAAACTTAACGGGTTCACAAAAATCCCTTCATTTTTGTGCATTAATTTTGTTTCATTTCTGCAAATTGAAAGACAAGTTTTGATACAAAAAAAGTACACTCCTCTGGTGCAAATTTTTTTCCTGGAATAATATAAAATTCCTCCAGGTTGAAGATAAATATTCCAGCTCAAAAAGAGTTTTAAAGATTATAGAGTTTTTTTCTTTTTTCTAGAAACAGAAATACAGACCACTCGCCCCAAGGAACATTACAGTCACCATGGTCACGTTAGACATTACATTGTACCACAACAGGCAGTGACTTTTTGTTTTTGTTTTGTTTTGTTCTTTTTTTGCCCTTGAATTGGCAAATCTATTATTTGCCCTTATAGACGGACCAACTAGTCTCTGTCCCCTCCGTTTGTATTCTTTTTTTTTCAAGCTAAACGAAGCTATTGCATTCATCTGATTATTGATGTATATAGTACTTCATGAACTCATTTGCGCTTAAATTACAAGGCAGGTGATGCCTTACGGCATATAACTGGGAAAATTACAATGGGATGATGACGAAGTCGACAATAACAAAAACAACAACAACGACAACAAATTAATGAGACAGACATTGGTGGAAGTTTCATGGTTAGTCGCTAAGCGACAGTCAATTAAGGAGATCACTTTAATATTAACGGTCTAACGAGAGCTTTGGCAATGCTCCAGTAGCTCTATATGTTTACTTTCCTTTTGCTCTGTTGGTTTTTGGTACCACTGGTGCATGTCAGGACTGTGCACTTTCAGTAATACACAAAAATAAGCAGTTTCCTATGAACTTCTTGTATACAAAGGCATAACACATGCAGGCAACTCCCTTTATAACTATGTCCGACAGTTTTCTTTAGTTAGACATGTGTTGAAATTTCGTTGTAACTGAACAATAAAGAATACAAAGATATGAAATGATAATTTTCAGACCTGAAGTTTTACTTCGTTGTAACTAGAGCTTAGTTACAACCATGTTCGTTATAACAGGTACTGTATAATGATAATTTATATATCTTGCTCGTGCAATGATTTTACATGCGTCATGTCTTTAGTGAGGATACATTCATGTGTCATGTTGAATCAATTGTTCCTTTCTTCTTCTTTTTTTGTGACATCATTTCGAGGCTGTAGGCAGCATTCTTGCCCGAATGTCCAAACTGGGCTTGCCGAGCAATTATTTGCTAAATTCTCCTAAATTCTTGTAGAGCAGTGGATCACATAAAGCTGTAATGGGATCAGCACTGATTTTTTTTTCTCATATATTTCAAATGATTTTTACTTATTTTCTTATAGACTACGATACCATCTATAGATAATATAACATAACTACTAGTACTCCGAGATTATGTCACGTAACAACTAACAAATGTGATCAAATGTGAGACAATTTCAAGTACTTTGCACTTATTACACATACACCGTCACATGAAATATCTTCCTGCGAAGTTTCATTGCAAAATGACAGTTACTATAGGGGCAATAATGGGACTTTAGAAACTGACACCATACTGACGTCACGGTTGAGTGATCACATGGAGAAATATATAATTCAAAACTTAAATCATGAAAAATGACTGACATGATTTTCCAGTCATAAGAAATTGAGCTTTCTGAGATTTGTACAGATACAAATACAACGTAAATAAATAAATTGTGGATTATTGCAGATATAGAAGGTAATCCGTGATCTCTCACGATCACCATAATATATAAACGAAAGAATAAAACAAAACAAGGCATACTTACCTGAAAGTTTCAGCAGTAGAAGAGAGAGCCAAATGGAGACTGAAATTCCCTGGAATAAATGTTGAAAACAGAGAAATGGATATTTTCCTCAACAAACGCAAAAAGAAAATGATAACTACTATTCTTTTCTTGTGTTGCTCTCTGAACAAGGTTACAGCTCGTTATTCCGAAGGTTCGTTATTCCGAAGGTTCGTTATTCCGAAGATTCGTTATTCCAAAGGTTCGTTAATCCGAACATGTGATGAGGTTTGTTATTCCGAAATTCATTAATCCGAAAATTAAAATAAGGTTCGTTATTCCGAAGATTTGTTACTGACCCTATATCATTTCGGATCAACGAACCTTCGGAATAGCGAGCCTTATTTCATTTTCGGATTATCGAACCTTCGGAATAACGAACCCTTTTTAATTTTCGGATAAACGAGCCTTCGGAATTGCCAACCCTATTTCATTTTCGGATTAACGAACCTTCGTAATAACGAACCTTCGGAATAAGGCCACAAATGTTCGGATTAACGAATCCTTTTTCATTTTCGGATTAACGAACCTCTAGGCACATAGGGGATTTGTATGTTTCGGATTAACGAACCTTCGGAATAATGAACAGCACCCGTGAAGAACATAGCAGCGTATTCAAGAACATTAATCATGTCTTTTTAAGTAAGTTGATGCAAAATGTGTCCAGACTCACACTTTCCAATTTAACAGGTTATTATATAACTATTGCTGGAAGTACAAAGAGGAGCACTGGTTGCAGTGATAGCAGTAGCAGTCTAATTCCACACATTAAAGACCTTGGGTGGTATAGTACAAGTAATTTAATAATAATGTCACAAATCAAAGGCGTCAAATGTACCAAAATGGGTGAAAAATAGGGCAAGGAATGAAACAATTAAAAAAATCATTTCTTGAGGTTTTTTTTTAACAATGTGAGGTATATAATAACTCTATCGCTTCAGAGCTAGGATGTTGCCTTTGGCCTATAAGAACCATTATATTGGGAACCAATGACAAGTCGTTTATCATCTGCCCTAACAACATTAACACCAAAGAATCTTCTAATTTGTTTTTAAGTTATTTCAAATTGATATAGAGTCATCTTTAGGATTGGTATTTATATAAGGGTTTAGTTTTCTACACTTCGCCTGTTGCCGTTCACATGAACTGTAGGCCTATTGGTATGATTAATGCTCAGTCTGTAACGGCAGATGCATCTAAACACGTCTTCTGAAATAGGCTTCAGAGCCCATCCAAACATAAGATTATCAGTTGTGAAAGTAGGAAACTACGCCCACCATCTGCACACATAACATCTGACGTGTTTCAGAGAAACTACATATACTGTCAGTGAAGTTTAACAATGACCAAAAATATTGTATTTCTAAAATGTCATACCTGTATTGTTCTTAAAATCCTGAGTTCAAATAATTTTTCTCAACCTTACTCTAACCCACAAGATTGTGTTGCTTACTATAGAGACATTCAAAGTTGTTACCCGAGTTAGATCACCACAAGACTCCCTACTCTGTGAGTTTAATCTTTGATTCCAATTCCCATAGGATTCGGATGTTTCGTTTATATATACACTACCTCTGGATCGTTCGCAGCGTTCACTCTATTATTTCAAAATGATGTCGTTAGTTTATGGTATAAACTTACCCTTTGGTGATAACGATTCATCTTGCTCTGAAAGGGAGTGATACACTGTTTCATCCAACATGCACTTATTCAAATAACATGTCACGTAATATGCTTAATAAATGCACATGCATGCCTACATGATGTATGAACGATTTCCCTTGTGGACATCACAATATCCTTGTGGCGTTTCTGATAACCCCGGCCTTGTCCGCGTTGCTGCTTCAACGACCGCGCGTGCTGTTGCACGCCCACAAAGTTATACGCGTGTAAGAAATAATGATGAGCTGATTTCGAAAAAGCCATTGGTTTGGTGAGCTGATGAAATCGTCATCTCACACTTTTCCATTGATCGTGTACAACCCCCCCCCCCCAAAAAAAAAATAAAAAATTAAATGTTTCTGTTATTTTCAAGTGTTAAACATGTGTTATTCATTATTGAATAACTTCAGAATAATGATCTGATCAGTTAGATATGTCAGGATTTGAGACTGGGACGTAAAATTGAAAGAAAAACTGGAAATATCACAATTTCATGTACACTTATAGAGCAAGCTGTGAAAAATGTATAGTTGTTGCCATGGTAAATGTTAGTGTAGCTTAATCAAGAAGGTGTACGTGCATACCTTTTGCAAGGTGTTTGGTGGGACTAAGGAATTAATTGACTGATGAGAACTTTCAAGTTGAGTGTGTCAGTGAAATAGTGTAATCAACATTTGTCCTTCAGTGCAGTAAATCGAATTCAATTCTTGTCACAAGATGAGAAGAAAAACCATATAAGTGCTAAAGAGACTCACATTTCCAACGAATACGCATTTTAAACAAGTATCCCTTCTGAAGTATAGGACAAGAAGATTGAGGACAACGGGTTTGTATGTGATATCACATTGTCTAGAAAACGATGATCTGCACCAATGACACTATACAAACAACATGAATTCAATGCAGTGTACTCCCGTTATAATGAACACGTCGTTTATAGCGAAATTCCGGTTACAATGAATTAAAAAACTCAGGCCGCGACATAATCGGCTTTATGTTCTTTATCGTTTATTTGTTCAGTTATAACAAAATTTCGATATAACGAAAGAAATCTGTCTGTCCCGATGACTTTTAATGGGATACCTTTGTATTTCGTTTTGACGGTATGACCAAGTAATACCAAAGCTCTGAAATATTGTTGATCGTGTTCATGAAATGGAATAGACAACTATACATTGCCAATCCTTTGATCGCATTGAATATGATAGGATAACTCATATCTTGAAATACAGCTCCATCGAGTATAATCTGCCATATTTTCACTTACACATTTTTGATAACCTTCCACCTTATATGCCGCTAGATTATTACCCTTTTGAATTCATGCACATACTTACCATGAACAAAATAAAACTACAAAGAAATTTTTCTAGGATATAGCGGGACAAAGCTGGTAATGTGTTATTGTTAATTGACAACATGCAGACAGCCAATGTCTACCTTTGCAGTCACACTGCATGAAGAGTCAATGGAACTCAAAATGTGACCCCGTGTCACGAAACTAACAAAAAAAAAATCGCTATATAGGCATGGATTTTTAGTTTAGGGCAGATTCAAAAACAGCAGACTCTAAGCTTTAAAATGATGTATAAATAATTCAAATGGACTCTAAATGGAACCTAAATATTAGAAAGAAATCACACACTGTTGAAAAGTGTGAACTGAGAAAGAGGCTTTGAAGTACAGGGTCTATACCGGTTAGTGATTGGCCAAACAGAGTCACGTGATGGAGGCACATTCGTTATGTTCGCCCATGGGTGAACATTCTTGGTAATGTTCTCCCAAGGGAAAATATTTTCACGTAACAAATGACAGAAGGCCTAGGACCGCGCGCGCACAGTGAATTTGGCTCTGCGCGAGCGAGCGATCGAGTGCGTTGTGCTGCATGCTGGTGGTTGCAAACATCGTACACTGAATCTCTACGATATTTGATGGTTGACGTTGACGTATGTGACTAACTCATAACAGATGATGACTTTTGTTGTCGGGAACATTAAAGGTTCTACCCGAAGGATTTGAAATGTTATTTCGGGAGGCTATAAGTCCCTCAATAGAATTTCAAACCCTTCGGGTGGAACATTCGGTATGTTCCCTCCACCGCCAGTCATCATCTATAAGTGTATGATGTAGTATGTATAATGTATGTATATCTGCATGGATTGTGGTAAGGCAGCGTTACCACAGTTGGAAGCCACGGAATGGCATGAATGGAGTGACCCAAGCGCGAACACAGAGTTACTAAAAGAAATGCAAAAATTGAATTAGTAGTCAATATTCTTCTCTGGGTCTCTCGTAAGACGTTAATTGCTATTTCATTTCATTTCATTTCATTTATTTTCATATTTCTCAATGAATGATACAAAATACACGGAATGTAACAAATGTATTTGCTGGGTAGCTGAGAAGATATCATAGGTCAATGTTATAAACAATCGCAAATATAAAGTTCTTTGATTTTTGGGTGTAAACATCGCGTAATAAAGTTGACATTGCGCCAATGTTGATTTTGTTTGTCCATTTTCCTAGAGCAGTACTCGGTGAAGTGTAGCCTACCACGATCTTTGTCCACCCCTCAATGAAAGTTATTTCTCCAATGCATCGGGATCCATCTAAGCCATTGTGATTCCAAAACACTGAATAAAAAGTGTTAGGAAAATTGAACAATCCTTTCAAAATGAATAGACTGTTTGTTCTCCTGGATGGAAACTCTAAAACACGGTGGTATACGATACAAAGATACTCCGATATCATAAACATAGTGTATATGCAAAACATTGGATGGATCTCCACCATCCAGATGGCGTGGAGAGTGATAAATGCTTTGGCAAATGTCTGTAACAGGTTAAGAGGATGTGTGGACTATACAAACCTTCGGAATAACAAGCCTTATTTCATTTTTTTTCCATTTTCGGACTAACCTGTATGGCTTGGGCATAGCGAACCTTATTTCATCTCCCTACAAACAAACCTTCTGAATAAAGAACCTTTGGATTACTAACTGTAACCGATGTATTGTTACAGCTCGCCAACCCGACGTAAGATTGCACGAATGTTGTCCTTTCGTGAAGTCTAATGAGTATTGGCGATAAAAATAGTTGCGACATGTTTCATTCATTCATTCATTCATTCATTCATTCATTCATTCATTCATTCTTTCTGTCTATCTTTCTTTCATTGAATTTCCACAAAGTACATTCTTTAATTTTACATCTGCATGCACATCAAGCAGTAGAAACAATAACATGAAAATATTCATAGTCTAGTTTTGGGTGCTATATGGTTATGATATGTATACATACTCATACTCATGGTCATACTTTAGATCTCATCATCAGCAGAAGTTCAGATGACATAGTTGTTGAAAAGCCTTGGGCTGATTCATTGGTTTCCGATCATATGTCAGTCATGTGTCATTTGAAAACACAAAAACCATCAGTAAAAGTAAAGAAAGTTATGTGTCGTAAAATTGCATCAATTGATTTTGACACTTTTCAGAATGATTTGACAGCAAGTGATCTCAGTACTTGCACGTGTGATGATTTAGATGAATTGGTCTCATTATATGAAAACTCTTTTTCATCTGTTATTGACAAACATGCACCACTTGTAACAAAATATGTGAGTGAGAGGCCCATAACACCTTGGTTCAATGAAGACATTCGGCAAACGAAACGAAAGAGACGTAAAGCAGAAAAGAAGTGGATGAAAAGCCACAACAAATGTGATCATGATGATTATAAGAGTAGGCCTATATACGGAATATGACTTTGTCTTTAATGAATCGTGCTAGACAAGATTATTATAATGGATGTATAACTGAGAATGCTGCTGATCAGAAAAAGTTGTTTCATATTGCAAAGTCTTTGTTAAATATGAAGAAGTCCATAGTTGATTTACCATCACACATTGATACTCAAAATTTTGTGAATGAGTTGGGTATGTATTTTGAGCAGAAAGTAGTGAAAATGTGTGAAGACATTCAGTCGAAAAGAGCAGATGGATTCCCCAACCAATCTTCTTACTCAGAAGTTCAAAATAAGTTGTCACAGTTTTCTCCATTATGTGCACATGATGTGCAAAAGTTGGTTCTGAAGTTAAACAAGAGGACATGTATATTGGATCCAATACCCACAAAGCTGGTTGTAAGGAACATTGATATTCTATTGCCAGTTCTTACAAAAATTATCAACCTGTCTCTGACAAGTGAACACCTTGACAGGAATTGGAAGTTGGCTATAGTTACACTATTATTGAAAAAGCCTGGTGCAGATTTACAGTTTTCAAATTGTAGACCTATTAGTAATTTGCAATATATGTCCAAACTGGTTGAAGCAGCAGTAGCAGGTCAAATTCAGCAACATCTTGTAAGCAATGATTTATTACCACCAATGCAGTCAGTATATAGACAAAACCACAGCACAGAAACAGCCCTATTAAAGGTGAAAAATGATTTGCTGTTAGCAATGAATAAGCAACACGTGGTATTTTTGGTTCTACTGGACATGAGTGCAGCTTTTGATTTAATTAGACACGACATTCTTGTGAATGTTCTCCAAACACATTTTGGAATAACTGACAGGGTATTGTTATGGTTTGAGTCATATTCAAATGATAGGAGACAGAGGGTTCATGTCGATTCCAGTATGTCCAAGGAGTTTGATGTACCCTGGGGTGTGCCCCAAGGCTCCTGCCTGGGTCCCCTTCTCTTTACATTGTATGCTAGTAGGTTATTCCATGAAATCCAACACAATTTCCCAGAAGTAATGTGTCATACCTATGCGGATGATACACAGCTGTACATATTTTGTTCACCTACTGCAGCAGATGAGAATTATTCTGTGTCCATTATAGAGCGATGTATTGTGCATCTTCACAAATGGTTATTATCCAAAATCTTCTACTTAATGATAAGAAAACCGAATTTTTAATTTGTCGAACTCAACAGCAAGTTTCAAAATTACGCACTGAAAGCCTGAAAGTGATTGATGTTGATATTTATCCTGTTGATTCTGCACGGAATCTTGGAGTGTGGTTCGATTCACGCCTAGCCTTTGACAGACATATCTCTGAAGTATGTAAAAATTCATTTTATTATTTGTTTAATATTGTACGTACTCTTCGGAAGCATTTGACATGGGAAAGTACTGGAAAAGAAATCATCCATGCGTTTGTTACAAGCAGTTTGGATTATTGTAACAGTTTATTTTATAGCTTACCTGATAATCAATTAGGTAAACTACAAAGGGTGCAAAATGCATGTGCTAGATTAGTTTGTAACTCTCCTCGTTTTTCTCATTGTAGTCCATTACTACGTGCATTACATTGGTTGCCTGTAAAGCAGAGAATCATATTTAAAACTCTGCTAATTGTATATAGAGCTATTCATGGTACAGCACCAGCGTACATACAAGAACTTGTAGAGTTAAAAACATCATTTTAAACATTTTATCGTCTTCGAAGTTCACGGGATCAAACATTATTGAAATATCCATTGGGGAAATCAAAAGTTACTCTTGGTGACAGGGCATTTTTGTACGCTGCACCAAAATTATGGAATAATCTCCCTTTGTTTGTAAGACAAGCAGTTACAATTAATGAGTTTAAGGCCAGGTTAAAAAGTCATCTTTTGAAGTAATGTACTTTCTGTTTGAATTTCTTCATGTCATGTCATTTTGTAATGCGCAGTAGAGTATATTATTATAGTAGCTGCGCAATATAAATGTCCTTTATTATTATTATTATTATTATTATTATTATTATTATTATTATCATTATTATTATATGTATACATATATCACGTTGTCTATAAAATATTTCTTTACTGAAGACTCTAAACTTCCGGCAGTTCACAGTTGTTCATTTATGGTTAATTAGAAATCATATGTTTAGTGAGTAGTGCGTCTATTAATTAGCAACAACAACAACAACTTCAAAATAATTGCATGGTGGTACCTTTAATTTTCTGTTAGTTCTTGTACATGCTAAAACCGAAAATACATAGGTTTATGAGCAAACCCGAATTTGTTGTTCTGATACCGTGAGTGCGACGAGGAATCCTTCTTTTAGATCCTTTTTTTTCATTTAAAGGAAACCAAAACCAACAGAGAAATGTGGATTGAGTGAAAGCAGCAACATTAGTAGAACACATCATTTGAGGAAAATTGGAAAATCAATGCAAAAAGTATCATTTCTGACAACGTTCATTTTACTTCATTTCATTTCGAACGTGTATCTCGCATAAAATATCTCGGTATCACAGTGGACGATAAACTTTGGTGGAAGCGTAATATTGGTATTATCAATATTAGTAAAATAATTTCGTGCAATATTGGTATTATCAATAGACTTGAATCTCATATCCCATTGTCTTCTCTGTTGACGTTGTATTTTTCATTAATTATGGAATCTTAGCATGGGGTAGCTAGTGCCTATGAAACTTTATTAGATAAACTCTTGTTATTATAAAAAAGGGCACTTCGTATTATTTGTGGCGTTTCACCACGTTCCATGCAGATCCATTACTTGTTGAATATGAGACTTAAAAATGAAAGATTTGTTTTTCTTTCAACTGGGTCAGTTTATGTTTAATTATAGCACAAGTGCACTTCCCAGCATTCTTAGTTCAATGTTTCCTCGAAATCAGTCTTTTCATAATCATCCCACCAGGCGATCTAATGAGTTTCATTTACCCCTCCTGAGAACTTAATTGGCTCAAAATACATTCATATACACAGGCCCTAGATTCTGTAATTCTGTAAGCCGTGATATACGAAAAAAAGCCATCTTTTAATTCTTTTAAGCGCAAGTTGAAACTCTTTTTGTTGAATTCATATTTAAGACATTTACTATTCATTAGCTAGCTGGTCTCTACAACCTAAGGGTTCATCATTAATCAATGAATGATCATTGCGTAATTTTTACATCATCTTATTTGTACAAACCTAGCTCACGTGCTTGAGCTCCGAAGCACCTCAATTCCCTCTTCCGATCCCGATGTCCAACGTGTTTCCCTTCTTTCTTTCCATTATTCTGTTGCCCTTTATTCCTTTCAATTGTATACCTTCTGTCAAGTCATGTCATGTCGTTGTGTTTCTCCTGTCCTGGTCTGTCCTGTCTTGTAAACATGTGGCACTCGTGTAGCACAATGCGCCTGGTTGAAAACTAATCACCATCCAGGGCGAACCATTAGGGCCTGAATTCACGAAGGTGGTACAATTTTAAACCATGAAACCATGGTTTAGCACTGTACCATGATTCTCCCAAGGTACAATTTTAGACCATGATTTTTCTTAACCTTGCTTTCTGAATCGTCCCAAGGTTTAGACCATGGTCTAATTTCTACCAGCTTCACATAGATTACTGCTTCAAACGTCCATGGTTTAAAATTGTATCACCTTGATAAATTGGGGCCTAGGTGTCGGCATCACTCACCTGTTGGTACGGTACCTTCTTCAATCAGAAGTTGAGGCCCCAAATATTATGCCTAGCTTATACTGGAGACCCTTTTATATCTGTGGTCACTCACGATGATCTATTTATCGGTCATGTGCAAAGTTAACCATAATGAATGAGAAATCAATGTGTAGTAAAATTTCTAAAGTGATTTGTTGATTCCTACCATGCAGAAACAATAAATAGAAAAAAAATAGGTATCTTTAGTCAGGAATACAACAGACGGGTGATGGCTATTTAATGTTCCTTATTAATTTTCCTTTAGATAGTTAAAAGAAAAGGATGAAGAGGAAACTCTGGTTCGGATATT
This sequence comes from Diadema antillarum, assembly GCF_040938485.1. Taxonomy (NCBI): domain Eukaryota; kingdom Metazoa; phylum Echinodermata; class Echinoidea; order Diadematoida; family Diadematidae; genus Diadema; species Diadema antillarum. The sequence continues at coordinate 822,860 of NW_027271395.1, read as the reverse complement.
CATGATTTTCATGATGATTTCATATATCACAATAATTTATCAACGTGTTTATATTTGTCAGCTGATCATAACGAAAAAATAAGAGACTATGATGACATTTAAATCACCGTTGTTACTAGGGGTAAGAGGAAGATTATATGTGACCGTGCACCTCAAAATGAACATAAAGTCGCGCACACTGATTTTGCGTGAGGACTGGAAATAAGTGAAATGGGTCAACCTAGCCGAACTTGACTTTTTCATATTTTATGAAAGAGCGGGTCTTCTTTCACATTATGCTAAAATTTGGTATCATAAAACGGGCAGGAAAGTGTGGTTTTTTTTTAGCAGTTTATCTCAAACATTTTTGGTAAGAGTGTGATTAGGTGTGTCTTTAGAATCCCCTTTTCATTTCTGAAAAACCTTGTCCACACTCTTCACTCTCAACTCTAATAACTTTTGAAAGGATACTGCTACTACTTTGAAAGTTGGCATTAATTATGGACAGAATGTGTTAATGAGGCACGCTTAATTTCAGTTTAATCTGATAATCCCTTTATTGTTGTTACTCTGGTGGTTTATTTCCTGTTTTTTGTCCCATTCATCGCACAGCCAGCACGGCTTGGTAAAGATTAAGAGCTTGAATAGACACTGTACTTCAGAGCCTCTTTTCTCAGTTCACACTTTTCCTGAGTTTGTGCTTTCTTTCCAATATTTAGATAGGTTAGAAGAGTCCATTTGATTTGAGTTATACATCATTTTAAAGCTTAAAGTCTGTTCTTTCAGAATATGGTCTTAACTAGAAATTCATGTCTGGCGACTTTTTGTTTGTTTTGAGTTGCAGGGTCACATATACACTTTCTGTGAACACCACAGACAGACAACGAATTGAAGCATGAAATTGAATGATTTATTGGTTTAGAATTTATTTCTACAAGCCAGCAGTCAGCAATAATTCTATTTAATTTTCTTTTAAAAAACATAATTCCATGATTGTATAACATTGTCACTGCAGCTCTGTTGCTTAAAGGTTTACAGTTTACCTTTCGGAGCAGTGATTTAAAATATTTTCGAGTTATCACGTATGTGTAGGTTAGATGTATCACAAAACATCCTTATAAAAATTTTGCAATAAAACCTAAAATATTGGAATATATTACTTTTTTTTCCATTAAACCATAATTGTAGATGGTTTAGTCCTGAAACAATTTTGTTATAACTACTGTTCACATTTTGTATATTTAACAATACTTAGCATTGATTATCCGGATTTATTTTTTTATTTATTTTTTTTACAATGGTTGTTTCTATGCCTAAATCCCATTTTAGAACTATTATGAAGCACTTAAAGCTGGGCTTTTGTTTCATCTGCAAATGGTAAATAATGCATTTAAACAGCTTGTTAACAAATATAGCAAGCACAATTAACTTAGCTTGTAAAATCTACATCACTCATATTTCACTGCACACTGATTAATAGACAGAGAATTGCTATTGTAGTATACCACGCTAGTGTGTGTCACAATGTTATGTCTACTCTTTACGATTATGTCTGACTGCAAGTTCAAAAAAAAAAAAAGAATAGATTATTATATTCTCCGAGAGTGCCTCATTGAATATAAGTTATTAACAGGTTAAACTGACCTATACCGTTCTAAAGGTGACTTATTCCATTGAGCAGAATCAGACGAAACGAATGGTCGAAATTGTGTCCTGGACTTATTTGCAATCAAGCGAAATTCTAGGTTAATAAGATCTTTTACACAAAAATGAATTGCACTATTGTACATACGTTCTTTCTGTTTGCGAGTCCTGGAATTTCATGTTTTTGCTCTAGAAGAGTCAGACCATTCGAAATAAAGATTCACAAACCAACACACAAGGAAAAACACATATATTTAGAAGTATTCAGAAGTTCTATCAGCATACACGAAGCATTCCTTTCCAAAAGGTGGTAACTCCATTTTTTAAATATCAAAATAGAGTTATTGACAGAAAATGTATTCATCTTTAGCAGTCCCACACAGTAACCTCTTCAAAGTGTTGACATTCTTGCGAGAAAAGGGAGAATTCAGCAATGAAAAATGAAATTTGTTCCAAAAGGTGCCAAATCCATTTCTGTTATAACACCAAATTCTAAGTTGATAAGATCTTTTACATAGATACCTACATAATCGATAGATATGCTTCGTAAGTCTGTGAATATATATAGATACACCGGAATTTTGTTTAGACGCGCTAGAATAGTGAGAAAATCTTAAGTAACAATTCTGCAAACTACACATGCACCCAGAGGAAATAATTTAAATTCAGAAATGCTAATATATGCACGTGATACCATGTAAGTTCTTTCATATATCACGAAATTCAATCGGCTTCATAACATTATTGTGTATAATTTCAAACTCTGCAGCTCTAATAGCATGTTAACAAGTAAAAGCAAACACAGTTAACTTAGGCTGTAAATCTACATCACTAATATTTCACTGCACACTGGTTAATAGACAGAGAATTGCCGTTACAGTATACCACGCTGGTGTGTGTCACAACGTTATGTCTACTATTCATGATTATGTCTGACTGCTAGTTCAAAAACAGAGAAAGAGATTATTACATTCTCCGGTAGTGTCTCGCTGATATTGTAGTTCTAATTGTAAACAGGTTAAACTGGCCAATATTGTGCTAAAGGTGACTTATTCCGTAAGGTATAGAATCAGACGAAAAGAATGATGGAAATTGTTTTCTGGACTTGTTAGCGATAACACTAATGATTGTAACTCACTTTATGTTTGTACTGTCTTCGTAATCTAAATGTAGTGTTTTGTGTATCATGCTGTATTTCTTTTTGTTTTGTTCTTGTATCTGTTTATGCGTTCATCTCGTTTTTTATAAATATGAAATGATTACCACCAATGCATTTTTTAAATTGATTATCTGGGTCGGCCAGATTTTAAGGAAACTTTTAATTCCTCGTTAGCTGCTTCCCTTCAGCTTTATGCATTCCAAGGATATGTCTTTACTCTGTGCTTGTCATGATTGTTAATCAATGTCTTTATCTGTTATTGTTTTTTTATGCTGAACAAATTCAATTCAAATTCAACACCAAATTCTAGATTGATAACATTTTCTTTTTACATAGTACAGCCGCATAATTAATAGATATGCCTAAAAGTCTTGAAATATATACACCCGAATTTTGTTTTTACATGCGCTACAATAGCAAGAACATTTTCAATAACAATTCTGCATCCTACATACCCAGAGAAAATATATACATTCAGAAACGCTTGTACACGTGATACAACCTAAATATGTTTATAATTACACAAAGTTCCATCCACAGTCACATAATTTTGCATAATTTCAAACTCTGTGGCTCAAATACCATGTTAATAAGTAAAAGCAAACACAATTAACTTAGGTTGTAAATCTACATCACTCATATTTCACTGCACACTGGTATAATAGACAGAGAATTGCCATTACAATATACCACGCTAGCGCCTGTCACAAAGTTATGTCTACTACATGACTGACCGTAAGTTCAGAAACAAAGAAAATATCATATTTTACATTTCATACATTCAAAATGGGGAAATTTAAAACAATTTATTCCCGGGACAAGACTATTATTAGCATGTCTGGGCTAATTGATATGATCTTTTACATAAATACACCCACATAATTGATAGATATGCTTCTTAAGTCTGGGAATATAGATACACCGGAATTTTATTTTGACGCACTGGAATAGCACGAAAATCTTAAGTATTAAACAATTCTGCGACCTGCACATCCAGAGGGAAAAAAAATCTAATTTCAGAAATGCTAATATACACGTGAAACGTAATGTATGAAATGAAATGAAATGTTACCTAAATATTTTCATAATTAGGCGAAGTTCAATCCATTGTCACATGATTGTGTATAATTTTAAACTCAGTGGCTCAAACCATGTTTAACAAGTAAAGCAAGTACAATTTACACAGCTTGTAAAATCTACATCACTCATATTTCACTGCACACTGGTTTAATAGAAAGTGAATTGCAATTACTGTATACAATGTTATCGTCTGTCACAAAGTTATGTCTACTATTCATGATATATCTGACTGTAAGTTCAAAAATAGAGAAGAAATTATTATATTCTTCGAGAGTGTCTCACTTATATTGTACTCCTGTTGTAAAGAGGTTAAACTGACCAACACCACGCTAAAGGTGACCTCAATTCATGGAGTAGAGTCAGACAAAAAGAATGGCGGAACATTTGTAATGAACTTGTTAGCAATCATGCCAAATTCTTTGTTGATAATAAGATCTTTTACATAAATAGAATTGCACAATATACCAACATAATTTGCCATTACTGAAATTTCAAATTGTGTGTTAGAATACAGACCATTCGAAATTTCCTAGATTCTGGTACCAACACACAAGGATAAACATATACATTCAGAAGTTCTAGCACACATGAAGAGTTCCTTTCCACAAGGTGCTAAACCCATTTTTTTAAAGAATATTATATTCCCATTGATATTATACTCCTACTTGTAAACAGATTAAAACCGACCCATACCATGGTAGAGGTGACTTTCATTCATGGAGTAGAATCAGAGGAAAGGAATGACAGCATTCTCTTCCTGAACTTGTTAGCAATGACACCAAATTCTACGTTGATCTTTTACATAATTTATATACACTTACATAATCTATAGACATGCTTCGTAAGTCTGGGAATATATATTAGATACACCGGAATTGTGTTTAGACACGCTAGAATAGCAAGAAAGTATTCTGCAACCACACACCTGGAGAAAAAAAAAATCTAAATAAAAAAATGCTGAAATATGCACGTGATACCATGTTAATTCTCTCATATTACCCGAAATTCAATCGGCTTTCACATAATTGTGTATCATTTCAAACTCTATAAACGCTAATATACATGTGACACTACCTAAATATTTTCATAATTAAACGAAGGTCAATCCAATGTCACATAATCGTGTATAATTTCAAACACTGTAGCTCAAATACCATGTTAATAAGTAAAGCAAGCACTATTTACACAGCTTGAAAAATCTACATCACTCGTATTTCTTTTCACACTAGTTTAATAGACAGGGAATTGCCATTACAGTATACAATGTTATCGTCTGTCACAAAGTTATGTATACTATTCATGATATATCTGACGGTAAGTTCAAAGATAGAGAAGAAATTATTATATTCTTCGAGAGTGTCTCACTTATATTGTACTCCTGTTGTAAAGAGGTTAAACTGACCAATACCATGCTAAAGGTGACCTCAATTCATGGAGTAGAGTCAGATGAAAAGAATGGCGGAAAATTGTTAAATTATTAAATTATTCTAAATTCATTTAAATTATTCTTCGAGAGTGTCTCACAATATATTGTACTCCTGTAGCCCGTTGCATAAAACTTACCGTTGAATTTCAATGGTAACTACCGTCAAATTTAGGCGTCACAGCCAATCAGCATCAAGGATTATAAAATTTACCGCTAATTTGACTTTCCGCTAGAAAGGAGCGGTAAGTCCAGCGTTAAGGGTTTTATGCAACAGGGCACTGTTGTAAACAGCTTAAACTGACCTATACCGTGCACTGGTGTGCTCTGAGTGTGCAGGTTGCAAAATCGTTATCCTAATATGATCTGTCTATTCTGGTACATCTAGATAAAGTTCCTATATTCGCAGACGAATAGAATGGCAGAAACTGCTTCCTGGGCTTGCTAGCAATCACGCAAAATTGTAGGTTGATAATCAGATCTTTTACACAAATAGAATTGCACAATTAATCGAACGTAATGTTCCTTCCGTTTGCGAATATCGGAACTTTATTCAGATGCGCCAGAATAGACAGATCATTTTAGGATAACGATTTTGCAACCTGCACACTCAGAGAGCACAAGTGCACAATGATCAAGAAACACGGTATTTCTATCGCAATATACCACGTTAGAATGTGTCACAATGCCATGTATTGTGGTCATGTCGTGGCTGACAGTAATTTCAAGAACTGAACAGAAAGTATTACATTCTTTGAGATTGTGTCATTGATACTACACTCCTTGTAGTTGTAAACAGGTTGAGCTAACCTATACCATGCTAAAACAAGACTTTAGTTCGTGGTTTAAATTAGATGAACAGAATGACAGAAATTCCATTCAAATTTGACATAAAATAAGACTGTTATTTATTTCACTTGATAAAATTACACAAATATGTCCCTACCATGCATACTGCACAAACAAACTGCAAGATTCCATTATCTGACAGCTCCTTTTTTTCACTTTACATATACATCATGGTTTGGTAATCTTTTGGGAGATGATTTTTTTTTTTTCAATAGCAACCTCTGCCCCCCTAAACGCGTCGTCGTTGCTAAGCTATTCTAAAACTACATGTATAATAATTTTATGTGAGAGACAAAAAAAAAAGAACTCATTGTTATTATCTAATGTAAAAAAGGATATTTGGCAAAGATATTCACCAATAATAAAGGACTCGCTCTTGAGGTTATGACGTCATACACTCCTGAAATGGATTATTACTCCTTTCCGACTGACATCTCCGATTTATAAAAGCTTGGATAACCTTAACATTCAATAATGTTTTTTTTTTTAAATCCAATTTTCAATTGCTGAATCATTATACCATTCTCGTTATCTATTTTACTCTGTTCACTACAACCAACTGGAACATGACGTGGAATTGCACGTAACTAAACTGCTTCCACCTCCACCCTCCCCCCCCAAAAAAAAAATGAGTTTCATTAATTCTTGCTCTCTTATCTTTGTAGTAATTAAGATAATATGCTTGTTACAGCAGCAGAAAGGCAGAAAGATTGTTAAGTTTTCTGTAAAATGATACCGTACTTTTTTTTAAAGAGCTATGGCTTTTAAAATTATGGGGAGGGGGTGCAGTGCGCTGAAATGTGGGTTAAGATAAAATTGAAAAAGTTGCAAAATGACCAAAATTTGGTATTTGACTCAATTTGTTTCTTTGCAGATGAGAGAAATTCCTAATGTCTCTGGTAGTTATGCACGCTAATATCAGCATAAATATGTATTCAAACAAACGTATTTTATGTACAAGCAAACAAACGGTGTCTGTTGAACAGCCATTGCTGGCTTCGTAATTTGCTGCCTTTCGTGGACAATGGACAACTTAGAGGGGGTTTCCCGGTCTGATCAGATACCCTGAGATTGTATCGGACCTTCTCATAATACTTTGTTGGATACTCTGTGACGTTTGCCTGCGATCCTGCATATACATGTATATAGCAAGCACCAATGATGTTATACAAATGATGCACAGGATAGAGTGCGTTAGTGGAGATGTAGCGCACTCGAGGGTATTTACAATTGTGAAACATGCACGAGGCAAAGCCGAGTGCATGTTGCACTATACATTGTAAATACCCGAGAGTGAGCTGCATCTCCACTATCGCCACGAAATAATCCTGTGCATCATTTGTTTTACAAAATGGGTCGAAAACTAACAGCATTTTTCACGTACCTTTGTGGGTCAATACCAGTCACCTACATGTAGCACTCGCTCAAGAGTCAAGATGTCCGAAGATGTTCCTCCCAAACATTTACGCACGTCGCACTCGGAAATCCCGCACATATAAGTACTGTACGTATAAGAGTATACGTACGCCACATGTTATGCACAAGAAAGGCCGGCCGGCAGCCGGTGTAGCCCGAACTAGAAGTTGCTTACAGGATTGACAGCGCGTATAGTAGGGCGCGACGCACTTGTAACAACTGATTGAGTGCGCACTGCTAGTGTAAACATTGTGACGTCAGGCCGTGCATGTTAGTGAGAAATTAATGCAGGCACACGTGACTCATTTCAGCGCTTCCAATTGACTACATTCTTGAACCCATTTTATAAAACGGTTTATTGCCACTTGGTCTGACTTCAGATGGTCTACTTCTGAGTTCGTCTAAACACTTACGGCTATTAAAACTCATTTGGTCTACTATCAATTTCGTCTAATGCCCGTTTGGTCTAATCCTCACTATAGGTTATAGGCATTGTCCAGTTTGGCTAATCATCATTTCGTCTAATGACCACATGTTCTAATTGCAATTTTGACTCCTTGGATCCCCCCCCCCCATTTTGTGTAATAATTTTACTGTGAGTATTGGGTGTAACCATCTGGAAGTAGACCAATTGGTAATGAGGCTACAGGCCGTGTCACACCTTTCCAGGCAAGCCTTGCGTGCGACTTGCGAAGAACATTTTTTACTACCCGGAGGTCCCCGCAGATGACCCACACATGACAGTACCTTGCACGCATCTCACCCGTAGTCGCTCGGATGTGGTGCACGCAAATCCTTTTTACCCGCAACCATGTATAGGCCTTGTCACACCTTTCCGGGCAAGGTACGTGGGCTTGTTGCGTATGGGAAGTTTCCAGCATACTGGACAATTTCTGAGGATCGAGGACAAGGATTTAGGCGAGTTTTGCATGTGCCTTACTTGTTGGACGCATATGCTACTTAAGTTCTAAAGTTGCAGGTATTCTGTGTGACCTGCGTGCCAGACGCGTAGGGGCTGACAACTCAGTGAAGGAATTCTTCTGAAGGAATGGCAGAAGTCCCACAGAATGTCATTATCTTGGCCGTATGCGGGGACTGCGAAGTACCTGCGTGGGAGTTGCCTGCGAGTTGCTGCTGCTAAGGGCCACCTAATGGCGTTCTGCGTGGACCTCTGGCAATCCCCGCGACTCACCCAGAAAAAGTTTTGGTCATGCTCAAAACTTGGCTGCGGGAAAATGGGACTTGCGTGCGCACCTCCGAGGGCAACTACAGGCGAGATACGCGTTAGGTACTGTCAGGTGCGGGACAACTGCGGAGAGCTCCGGGTAGCAAGTTTATTTCCCCGCAAGTCAACTCGCAAACTTCCCCAGATACGGTATGACAAGGCCTTGTTCATGCTCAAAGACTTGTTCGGAGTGACTCGCCGGGGTTTGCCCGCAGAGGTACACGCAGAACACCAGTAGAAGACCCTTACCGGGAGCAACGCAAGTACTTCGCAGTACCCGTAAGTCGCTCGTAATAGAAAATGGATCGGTTTCAAAGCTCTCACGCGGGTCACACGGAATACACGCAAGTAGAAGGTAAGTAGCACGCGTCTATAATAGCAGGCAAGACACAAGTGTGAAACTCACAAAAGAATATCCTTGACCGCCCGCAGAAAATTCTCCTGCGTGCTTGAAAAATCCCTACTCGCAACAAGCCCGCGTAGCTTGCCCGGAAAGGTGTGACACGGCGTAAGTGGCAATTTGATTAATGGTGATTATAGATGTACTGGTTGTAGACGAAACGGGATTAGACGATATGGGTTGAGACTAAATAGCTATTAGACGAAGTGGGAGTTGACCAAGTGATAGATCACCGATGTCTTACTGTTCCGTTGTGATCTTTGGACGTCCGCTCCTGGGTCAGTCCCTAAACAGACATCTCCTCTTGCTCTTGCTTGAATTTTTGTTTCCATTTGATGATGGTCCCAGGGCTTACTCTAAGTTTCTCGGCAGGTGGCATGATGAACAATCAAATACAAAATAAGCTATCAATATTGCCTGGCGACGCACCACTACAAGATTGAATATCTAAGAGTTCTATCGCGATGGACATTTATGGCTGACCAGCTGAGAACGAAAGACAATGAATACCCCCTGTTCTTCATTAACTCTTCATGGCGACTGGTGTTTATTTTGCAACTTTTGAATTTAGACATTATCCCATATTGTAAGATACTACCCATTCCCTATTGCATAATCATAACAAGTAGGCATGGTAGGGTAAAGTTTAAAAAAAAATGAAATAATCTTTGCCATGGTGTTACCATGCTTGTATTGATTGTTATATTAAAGACAAGGTAGAAATATCCATTTTTAGTAGTTTACTGTATATCGAAATATCCAGAAGGACGCACGTTTCATATTCACACTTTATATTTATTTTAAAGGTAACTGTAAAATATAAGTTGTATCGAACTTTATCATAAACGTTTTTTTTTTCAAATAGATTTGTTTTGTTGTAAGTTCACTCATTTTGTTCTGTGGAGAGGGAATGGGAGAAACAAAATAGCCGATAACGAAAGGTACAAAACTTTGTCAACTGCATGTAAAAATAGTGAATATATCAAAGGACATCAAGGTAATATTATAATGAAATAGAAAGGGATGATACACATGAACGTATTATTAGGTATTATAGTTCAAAATATACAAATGGAAACCATGTGATGATTGTTTAAAACAAGGGTCAGCATTCACGCCAGAAATCATAGTCATTCGAACTCTTAAAATGCGCATATCTATAGATGGAGGCTTTTTGTCCTCGTCAACGCTATAGGCAGCTTAACTTCTTAAAACATAGAGGCGCATAAATACATACAAAAAATCCCAAGAACAATCAAAATAATGTAAAGGATCATTTAGAAGCCCTCAGATAACTCGTCCCAGAACTTCGACTCTCATCGATACATAGTTCATGAACGTAATTGGATGGATCCTGACGTAACGCGCCCTCAATGGGTTAGGTAGTAACGAAGTCACGTGAGTATTTCTGTCATAATTGGCTGGGTACACCTGGGATATCAATGTCACACACACAAACGAGGAAAAAAAAGTAACATCTGATATTATTGAGAAAGTTTTGACGTGTGTGCTTCGAAGAAAACATAATATTGTTAACCAAATTTTACAAAGTCAATGCGAAATTTATTCTCACTGCAGCTGTAAAGGCAACTATATCATTCTCAGTGAAGAAACAACATATATATATATATATATATATATACTTATATATATACATTTTCCCGGTGTTCTGTAGTTTGAGAGCTGCCGTAGTATCATAGTTGATCATCGTTCAAGTAATTTTGAGCATGATGGGAGTAAAAGTAATAAAAAGGCATCAATTATTGTGCAAGTCTGAACATTATTCTTACCTTGGGTCCATTGGACAGCGGGTCGATTGCAAAAATCCAGTCGATATCATTCAAGGACGTGGAGATGTGAATGGATGTCACCCACCGTCCATGGTTTGCTCTGCCTTGAGTTATCACACCTGTGACCATGAACACTTCACCGAGGTCAATCTAAAATACAAATGTTTGTAAAAGAAAAAATACAAACACGACAGAAATGCAACACAGGTACAATAATGTGAAAATAATTTGAAATTGACCAAAAGTACATGCAACGTCTTATGCATTACCAGAACGATTTCCACGATATCAAAAGGATTACTGTTTTTTTTTCCTCCAATTTCAAATTTGTTCACCGAGGAAACATTACTTTAAAGCCTGTATGAACGTAGTTTTACCCCCGTTTGAATGATGTGATTGTTGATGGACATTTCGACATTTCTTATTATAATCATAATAAAAATGATTATGAATGTTTAGGTTGGATATATTGCTACTGTACATTTAAATAAATGAAGAGGATGGACGCGTGGAGGTTAAGTAATTCGTGACTCTAGGTAAAGGATATTGGCTAAATGACAAATTGCTCTGCATCATGGGAAATCATGGGCATACGTACTCGAGGAGGATTCGGACCTACGACCTCCTAATCACTGGAGAGGTGTCTTACCCACTAGACCACCGAGCTTCCGCCAGACAGTCAGTGCTAGTTTTAATCTTTATAGCATGCTGCGAGTATACTGCGTAATCGTTCAAATTGATCAAATTCTTGTTGTTATTGACAACTCTACGCAAAAAAAAAAAAAATTATGGCTGTTAGGTGTTGTACGTTTATTGCTCAGAGGACACCGATGTTATCTCATTTTTTAGATTGATCAAACAGTCGAGGAACTTGCAAAGAAAAAATACAGAATGACATAGCTTGTGGATGTGTATTGTCTCAGAAAAATTAACTTCTTTTGGAATGAAACTACATATTGGTAATTGGAAAAAAATAATTTAGAGGACATTGTATAAGTTGTAATTTCTCAAAATATTTTGCGAGAATGTTTTGATCTGACTGATCAGGGGAAATTCACATAGAACACAAGTCAGAATTCCCCAATACCTATGAAAACTAATGTGCTGTTTTCCCCATAAATTCTAAATGATAAAATCAGGGATAGTAATATGAGCTCTTGTATATATCCCTTTCAAATTAGATCTGGAAGATCGACGTCTTAATAGAAACAGGGCAAATACTGGAAACAGAGAATAAATGAATGAATAAGCGAGCAGTTGGTATATGTTTATGTACATAATCACACACGCACAAGAGCATTACGGCATAGATATCATATTATGTACATATATGTTGTGAACAGGTGCGGGTATAATATGCGCTGTGATTGGTTAGATTGTATCATGTGATCATGCACAAAAAAAAAACCGTTAAAGAGGTATGGCAAATCTACTTGAAATTTCAAGCTGTTTCAATTTTTCGAAAGATAAATTCTCTATTAGATCTACTGATTACAAAACATTTGTCTTTCACTTTATACACGTAATTATGAAGAAATATAATGACAAAAATAGCGATTTCAGAGAGTTTAATAGTCAAAATCAGGAAACGGCTTCAGATCTACTCTATAATGATATGCAGAGACGTCATAACTAGGAAACAACACAGGTGGCACACCTCGACCGAGCTAAATGTGTTTATTATAGTACACTATCCATGCGATTTCGCACATGAAATATGTTTATACGGGGAGGATTATATGTTGGCAAATCAGTGCATTTTTAATGTGTGATATTTTCCGATTTCATAAAAGTGTAGGAAACTATAGTCTTCGAAGGGTACCAACATGCCAGTTTCATATGTTAAACTAGGAACAAGGAGAAAAATTTAGACGTGTTCTCACTGAATTTTTTTTCCCAAAATGGCCATGCAACCCAACGATCGTGGCCGGGTTCGTTTCGTGCGGAATGCCAAGTATCTGCGTGTGGCCAAACATTCGTCGGTATACTGATCGAAACACTTCAAATATGAAGGTACAATGTATTAATAAATCTGTAGCCATGAAGAGGAAATGAGTTTCCCTTGTCGATTTAAGTTGAAACTATTCTCATTTACAACAATCAATTAAAGCACCAACAATCGTATGTTCTACACAACAAATTCTTTCCAATGCTAAGCCCGGTTCTGCACTATAGGTTTTCCCATTCATTTTCAAACTTTTTTCATTCAATTTCACAAATGTTTACTTCAACTTCGCAGGATGTCGGGAATAGACGAATCTTACTTTCAAATTCGTCTTTCGTCGTTCATTTTCAAATAAAGTCCATTCAATTTAGTCATTTGGCATACATTTTCGTCATTTACAGTTCAAATTCGTCAGTCTCACTCGCAGCACTCAAAAAAGCAGGATCGATTTCGACTTTTGTCAATCATTTTCGTTAAATTTTCATTAATAATCGTCTCATATCTCTATCCAGTGTGATTTTCCAGTCATTCATGCATTTTTTTCTGTAACAGTTCACATTTTACATTCAGGAGTTAACATACGCACAAGTGCCCCCCCCCCCCCCACACACACAGAACCACAGATACAGACACACACACAAGCAATCCGAGTACACACTTATACAAACAGACGTACCGTCTCGCAAACGAAAACACTGACAAACGATTTCTAGGCAAACATGATTAATGACAAAATTTAAGTGTAGAATTGTAGCCTGTTTAATGTCAACGAATGGATAACATAATTATGTTTGCTGCTTTCCAGGGTACAAAAATTAAAGTTTGCTTCATGCATTATTATGCGAAAACCTGAACATTACGAGTTTAAGTTCAAAAGGTGACACTGACATACTGTCCTGGGTTATGTTTTTTGACTGTCGTTTATCCTTCAATCAATTTTGGTTGGCAGTCATGTTTTTGTGTGTATTGTCTAAGCAAATGATTAGGAAATAATGTGTAAAATAACGAGAGAAAGCAAAAATATATCGGCTTAAAGTTGGTTCACCATCAAAATAAAGAATCGACAACATCCGACTAATTTGAATGAAAAATTCATGAAATTGTGTGAACCAAACCGAATTTGATCTTCACATTCTGCGATCCGTCAGCGGGAGGGATGAATTTGAATGACAATTGACGATTCTGAATGCTATGTCTTCGAAAATGTTTGACGAAAAACGAATTACAATGGCAACTGACGAAATTGAAGTTAGGATTTGCGTTCCACGTGCTTCTCGGGACGAAATTGAAAAATAGATTAAAAAATGAATTAAAAAATAAATTGAATGACAAAAGTGCGAAAATGGATGGGAAAACCTATATAATAGGCCGGTAGTAGTGGAGTGCTGGGGTACGCCCTGGTGCAGCTTCATGCTCAACTGCAGCTGATCCTGATGAGGCTTACTCTTCAACAAGAACTAGGCTAGGTAAGTTCCAGTTTCAGTGGAGAAAATATCTCAAAAGAAAAACAAAAAGCAAGGGTATGAAGGCACATAGAACCATGGTATTTGTATCATTTGTTTGGGTTTCTAATCTAACGTTGTAAATGTAGGCCTAATAGGCTAATTGCCACCCCAGAGCAGAGACAAACTTTAATACTCTCGTATCATTTTCCACTGTACTGTCTCTAACACTACTAGAAGTTTGGTCCACCACTTGTTACGCCGGCCAGTAAATTTTTCAGCTAAAACGACCTAAAAAGAGCATTTCAGCCTCACTGAATCAGCTCTAGTGGAAGATTTAGTCCCAATCTTTTCGTAGTTGATGTCTGGCTTACCAATTTTATGAATTAATCCGAAAATTTATTATACTTTTCTTGCAAAAGTTTCGTAGCTGCCATCCAAAGTCACAGTCATATAGCACCATTCAATATTCAGCCACACCGCCACTGCGCCTACGGCACGGAAGGCCGACGTAACATCACGCACACTGCAACGTTCAAATCACGTACACAGCAACGTTCAAATCATGCACACAGCAACGTTCAAATCAGCTGCTAGCTGCATCTGTAGCTATGTGCCGTGCCCTTATCCGGGGTGTGCGAACGCACAGGGGTCACCAACACTACGTTGACAGTAGCTCTTGAATTGAACTGAACTGTGTTTTGATTTGGAAGGCAACTGGGAAAATTGTGCAAGAAAAACTTTTTTTTTCCCCTTAATTCATAAAGTCGGTATGCCAAACATCATTCAGGAATAGATAAGGCCAAGATCTTCCACTATGGAGCTGATTTAATTCAGTAAGGCTGAAATGCTCTTTTCAAGGCGTTTCTAAATTCTAGAGAAAATTTACTGACCGCCGTGATATGTGGATCATACTGTAGAAAAACCAGTTGATATGTACGGCGCTGTGTTTTAGAAGGCAGCTGTGAGATCTGTGCAAGAAAAAAAAATCGAAATAATTCATAAAATCGGTAAGCCAAACATTAATTAGGTAGGCTTAGATGTTCAACTAGATCTATGAGGCTGAAATGCCCTTTTTAGGGCGTTTTGGCTAGTCATAGCTGTTCCGCATAGCAATATATTGTCATACGAGAAGATTGTCTCTAGCTAGCTAGGCCTAACTAGTGTCACTCGGGAATGACCATATTTACTATCACCAGGCCTAACGGGTACTATCGTTAGACAAGAATTAAGTCCAACGAAAAGAGACAGATACGTATATTTACTAAGATGACAAATCAATTTTGTATTCTTACGAACAGTCGCAGTATAACTCACACCGTCTTCAGTAAAACGGGTCTAACGTTAGTGATAGTCCGTGCAAATCGCTCTTTAGGCCTATAATATGTTATCAGCACCATTACGGGGACTACCAATGTGGATATCTTAAATTCCAGAAACCCGAATTTCACCATAATCACAGGATATACGTAGGGGAAGTGTGGGAGAGTTGAGCGACTGGGAGAGTTGATCCAGGCCACCTCACATCTTCATAGTAACTGACAGCAGTCAGCTGCTGCCATTTCTTGTTCATGCCTATGATTAACTATACACCAGTATATGAGGCAGCGACGCTGGACGAAGCATGACAAAATGATCAAAGAAAAACCATTTTTGGTCACCAAAAGTGAATGTCCACTTGTCGGATATGTGGTTTTCTCTCACATCTATGGTAGAGGATAAGTGCAAATCAGTTGGAGTAGCAGATAGCCTGTATATCACTTGTTTCTTTCACCAAATTTCAACATGTTTGGTGCGGTCACTTTCGTAGGTTTTGAGGGTTAGTTTAATTGGTGGCTGTGGGGGGAGTTGAGCCAACGTGTCGAGGGAGAGTTGTGCCATGGCTAAACCCTGCATTCCAGTGGCTCAGCCCTCCCAAAGTGGCTCAATGAGTGTCATTTTTTGGTCAAAGAAACAGGTCTGCAACTGGATGAGGTGAGGAATATTGGAAAGGTATGTGGTGTTCTCGCCAGGGGTGACGCCCTACGGGCGGTTTCTTCTTCCTCACACCAAGAGTTGACTTATTATACGCAAATCCACTCAGGGTGCATCTAGAAATCCTGATCATGTGATCGTAGGTGGACCCCAACAACATCCATATTATCCATCCGATGACCTGTAAGTCAAACAGACGCCCCGCTCCTCTGTTACCATTACACCATCCTTCCTTTAGATAGGTTTCCACAGTCATTTTCTTTTATAAGCCCGAACTTCTTAACATGATATGTAGGGCCCATAGCATAGTGGCTCAACTCTCACCACATCAAGGGAGACTTGAGCTATTTTGTAAAATATTTTTGTTGAAGTGTCACCCCCAAGTTGTTGGTGCTAGGTGTCTTATTGGGCTTTCATATTATGCCTGAATAGTTGTAGTATACACTAGCGAATGAATAATCCATAAATTGTGTATAGTTATTGAACAGTATCACTAAATGTAAAAAGTGGCTCAACTCTCCCACACTTCCCCTAATCTATAGTTGCCTATTCTAAATCACCCCCGTAAATTTGTAGCATATCCTCCATTGGGGGAGCGTTGATATCCGTGTGACTTTCATGTCGTTGCTCAATTTTCCTTCAAAACAACTCGTAGTTCCGAGGGATTGCGACGTACTACGTTGCATGCAAAATATGAAAAGTTAGCTGTCTATAATTATGCGAGAATGAGAACTGAGAGAAAAACAAATCGCCAGTTGAATGAAGTCGTCGGAGAAGAAATGCAGTTTCTAGACAGTACAAGACTACAAACAGACAGACAGACACCCACACATCCACACCCACACATTTCTCATGCAATAACCAACTTTTAATTTTAGCCTTATACAACTGTTGCACAATGAATTTTAGCGCCCACGGTAAGTTCTCGTTCGATATATTATACCCCTTTCAGTAACCCTCATGGCTCGGACCAGGAGCAGACCAGGAGCGGACCAAGTCGAAAATTTTGAGTTTATGAATGGGTGGGGGCCAAAGTGGCCCGCGCCAGGTGCCGACTATTTTGGCGCTGCTGCAGCTAGCGCCAGGCGCGGACCAGGCGCGGGCCTGGCGCTGATCAAAGAGTTTTAACGATAGCAGCGCTAGGTGCGGGCCAAAATTCCTTTCACGGTCAAAGTTCACAGCTTAATTACGCTGCTCAGCTCATAAAGCGTACATAATATCGCGCGAAAATGCACTTCCGCTCTGTCCATGAGGTGTTCTGTTACCATGGCAGTTATCCCTTACTTGACCGAGTTTATGAATTGGTCATCGTAAAAGTAGTGTGGCTCTGCTGTAGTTACTGAACGCAATTTTTTACTGCTTGGCGCGGGCTAATTTAGCTCGGACCAGGAGCGGGCCAAAAAGTAATGAGTTAGTGAAAGCGGTATTAGACAGCTAACTTCAGTTCTAGATTGTGTTGGCAGCGTACGCCGCGATCTGTCGTGAAGGTCGAGTTTGTATTGAGCGACGCTTCCCCTCAAACGATTTCGTTCAAATTCGCGTGAGTAATTGGAAATAAGGTATTAAAGTATTAATTATATCCTGTGATTTCAGTGTAATTTTGTTCTACGCCATTTGACATGTAGGGGTATACATGGATATACGAAAGTAGACCCTACATCGCCCGTTTGTCTAGCTGTTCCATCTCGTCGGCCTCAACCTCCGGCTTAACCGGGCTGCGACACTACCGCCTACTTCTGCCGCGAGCTTTCGCATCCAATAACTCCTCCAAATCCCCATTATATTTGCCGCTGTCATCACTCCTGGTTCCAAGATCACTCTTGTCTTTATCCTCATCGACTTCAAAGCTGTGGTTGAGATCGTCTTAGGCCATTTTGCGTCAATAAAAGTATCAGATTGCTTGAATTTCATTCACCGTGACTGAAAATGCACGCACTCATTTATATGCAAACAGCCGACGCGTTTACGCCATTGGTATGCGTCTTCAACACATGACGTCATCACGATGGAAGTGGCTGAATTCTAGACGAATTCGGAGGCCATGAGTGAGGGGAAATCAACCCATTTTGCGGCCTTTCTTGAACAACTTTTGTTTAATGTTAAGGCCGTGTCACCGTTCCGGGGAAGGTACGCGGGCTTGTGGCGAGTAGGTAGTTTCCAGCACGTAGAAGATTTTCAGCGGGCGAACAAGAATGTTTGCAATTTTCATTCATGCCTTGTCATACCGTACGGGGGAAGTTTTGCGGCTTGACTTGCGGGGAAACAAATTCACTCCCCGGAGCTCTCCGCAGTTGGTCCGCACCTGACAGTATCTAGCGCGTAGTTGCCCAGAGGTGCTCACGCAAGTCCGATTTAACCGCAGCCAAGTTTTGAGCATGACCAAAACTTTTTCCGGGTGAGTCGCGGGAATGCCCGTAGAGGTCCACGCAGAACGCCAGTACGAGGCCCTTAGCGGCAGCACTTCCCAGGCAACTCCCACGCAGGTATTTCGCAGTCCCGTATGCAGCCAAAATACTTAAATTCTGTGGGATTTCAGCCATTCCATCAGAGGAATTCCTTCACTGAGTTGTCAGCCCCCACGCAACTTGTACAAAGGTCACACAGTATACTCAATCATTCATTCATTTCATTTATTTCCACAGGGTAGATAAAAAGACATACAAACATTACGTGAGCGCAACTTACATCATGCAAGATGCAATGCAATAAGTATATAACACGTGGAGGAATCAACAATAGGCCATAAAGGCCTTTCAAAGGCTGATCCCTGACAATTAAAAATGGTACAATTATTAATTACTATCACAGAACAAAACATTACAGAATACATGGGACTATACAGATGACAAAACATTACAATAAACAAGTGCTTAGGCAAGCAACATATTATCTAAGTCATTCATGCGTGTGTCAAACGAGATTACTAAATCAAAAGAAATTGTTTATACTTTCTTTTAAATGACGAAAGACTTATGGTACTTTTAATGTTGTCTGGTAAGTTATTCCACAAAAGTGGGCTAGCATATATACCTTATAGTACGTCTAGAAGCATTGTATTTATAAAATGGAATATATAACTTATTACTTTGACGAGTACTGTATACAACACGAGTATAGTTTTCAATGAAGCAGTTGTCTAAAAAATGTGGCAAGATATTGTTAATATAGGAATATACAAATGTGCAGGTAACAAATTTATTAATTTCATACACAGAAAGCAATTTTAGCTACTTAGACAAGGGACCTGTGTGGGTTTGAGGCTGTGAATGGGTAATAATTCTTATTGCACGTTTTTGTAAAATATAAATACGGTTTAAAAGAGATTTTGCACAGTTCCCCAGATGATATTGCAATACATGAAATGAGGCAAGATCATGGTAAGATATAAACTTAAGAGTACGGCAGGAGGAACTATTGCACTTATTCTATTTATTGCTCCAATTGCCCTAGATACTTTAAAACATATATCCTCAACATGATTTTTCCATGTCAGATGATCGTCTAGTATAACTCCTAAAAATTTTACTGTATGTACAATGGGAAGGCTGATACCTGCAATACAAATATCAATATCATTAACTTTTATCACTTTGTTTCTTGTTTTAAATATCATACATGATGTCTTGTCAATATTCAGCTTTAATTTGTTTGCTAAAAACCAATCTTGAACTTTGGCTAATTCATTATTCAATATTGCGCAGGTATTAGTGATATCATTGCCAGAGATAAATAGATTGCTATACTCGCAAGTATACTCGCAAGTAATAAGTAGAACGCGTCCAGCAAGTAAGACACATGCGCTGACTCGCTCAAATCCTTTTCCGCCCTCAGGAATGTCCGGTATGCTAAAAAAATCCCTACACGTAACAAGCCCGAATAGCTTGCCCGGAAAGGTGTGACAGGGCCGAAACACGGTTGCGGGTAAAAGAATATGCGTGCGCACCTCCGGGCGACTACGGTTGAGATACATGCTAGGTACTGTCATGTGCGGATCATCTACGGGGTCCTCCGGGTAGCCAATTATTGTTCTTTGCAAGTCGCACGCAAGGCTTGCCCGGAAAGGTGTGACACGGCATTTATCGCATTCAGTACAACATTTTGTCTTGATTTATAACAAAAAATGGCCTGGTAAAAAGTCAATGAATAGGCATTTTAAGCAATTAATGCTTACTTTTATCCACTTGTCTTGATCATCCTCACGTGGTACCCATGATGCGCTGTAACCTCCCGAATTTGGTTGTTTGTCTAGCCTGCCATACTGCGCCTGATGATGGATATTGATCCAGGACGAAGACGACATGCTAGAATCGGGAATCCGACCATCTCCGACACCAAGAGGGAGTCCCCGATCGAGTGGACAGAGCTCGCTGTGGTTATCGATGTCGGCTAAAATTAGAAACCATTGTGACAAGACTGTCAGTGTTCATTTATAAGGCAACATGGTTCTAATGCTGGTACTATCTGAAGTTAGCGAAAAGGCTTATACAAATTGAACATTCGCGTCATTTCAAAATGCGCACACATACATTGATATCACAAACAGCGTGACACACAGAGACTCACATACCTGCATGTCATATGATATGGATGCATGTTAGCTAACGTTTGCTCCAGAGAATATGAAATGCGGTGCAAATACAGTGTGCTGTATTTCTAGTAAATTCTGTCTTCAAAAAGGCAATTAGAGAAATTGTTTGCAAGTTGAGATATTGTGTATGTGTGTGTGTGTGTGTATGTGTGTGTGTTTGTGTGTGTTATTGTCTGAGTGTGAGGGTTTGTGCCGGCAGTCTCTTCTGTTTGCCCAAATATTTTTATACGTGTACTTTGGAGACTACAATATGGGATGCCCTAGTTAAGTGAACCATGTCTTGTACCTCCCAGGATATTTGTAATAAAGTCGTGTCAAAAATGGAGATTAGTATGTCAGTGTGTGTGTGTGTGTGTGTGTATGTGTGTATGTGTGTCCGTGCCTTCTCCGTTCATTAACTGGGCTGGTTTCCCTGTTGGCCTACATGCAAAACACAAATCATACACACAGACTGTGAAACTCACATATGCGGTTCTGTCAAAATTAATGTACACAGTATTTGTACATGTAGGTGCGTTATTATTGTAATCATGTCTTTTAGAGTGTTTTTAAAACGATTCTGATTACCAGAACATATCATCTTCACGGAATATCCTGGACGTGTCAATTGTTGTACTGGATCAATATTTCAAGGTCGTATTATCGGGTTTTGATTTTTTTTTTTGTCTTTGTTAAATCCCCCCATCAATTAATTCTTGGACTTTTGGAAGGAGTTTTCATCACTGTTTTCATCACTGTTTTTCACTGTTTAAGCCCTCTACTAGTAGTTCAAGCGTGTGCACTCTCTGGATCATTGGAAACGCAGCCAACTTGTTGGGCGATCTCGGTATAACGCACTTTACCAGTGTGCAGTGACGCACCTCCATTGTGACATCATTGGATTTGAAGGAATCAACGCAATCTTTAATTGTGACGTTATTGGAGTCAAAGAAACGTAAAACAACAATATCGCTTCTATCGCGGGATTATGTTGACACTTAAGTAGAGAGTAGCGTTTAGTATAGGTCAGGTCAGGAATAATCAACCCTGCTGCTAGTACCACGTAACCTAGTACAACCTGCCACGTGGTCCCACTGCCTTGTGGTTATCTTCGGGAGAAGAAACGGCTAAGGAGTAAACCCTACAGAAATCCGGAGTGGAGTCCCTAAGGCGGTCGAGCAACGTATTCCGTTACCTTCCGGCAACTCCTGCAGCTGTGCTGGTGCCAAATTGTATTGGTTCATCCTTTCCTTTGGACTACATCAGCAACGCCGAGAGGGGGAACTTGACGTATGGGCAGCACAAGTTCTCCATTTCACATCAGCCCAGGCTCGTAGCACTCTGGAGAAGACACTCCAGCGACGTCTCAAGACGTCGACACAATGTAAGAAGGAGCAATTATCGGGCAGAAGCTCAACCTGATAAGCAAACTATAGGCCTAAATCATGCATCCTTCAGATAGGAAAAGAGAAGTTAAGAAGTGAAAATGAAGACTCCAACTCTTCGGCTAGCAACCTGGAACGTTCGAACCAAGTGCCCTAGTTTTAATAACGACATCGAACAGATTAATGATGCCCGAAAGACTGCGGTTATCGACAAGGAACTATCAAGACTAAATGTTGACATTACCTGTCTACAGGAGACCCGTCTGGCAGACAGTGGTTCTATCAAGGAAGCCAATTACGCCTTCTTTTGGAAGGGTCTGTCACAGGACGATCCAAGACAGCACGGGGTGGGCTTCGCCGTGAAGAACTCTCTGGCTTCCACCATTGAACCACCAACTGGCGGGACAGAGAGAATACTCACTCTGTGTTTTTCTACAACAGTGTGCTTCATCAACATCTTCAGCATTTATGCACCGACACTCTGCTCCACCTCAGAGACTAAAGACCAATTCTATGAAGAATTGGATGAGATGATATCCAGGATCCCCAGCACTGATAGACTTTATCTTCTAGGAGATTTTAATGCTAGGGTGGGAGCTGACTACAACACCTGGTCTTCCTGCCTCGGCTACCAAGGCACGGGAAAGATGAATGATAATGGACAGCGGCTGCTGGAGCTGTGCTGCCATCGTGGTCTGTGTGTGACAAACACCTATTTCAAAGGTAAAGAACGCCACAAAGTCTCCTGGAGACATCCTCGGTCTCAACACTGGCACCAACTTGATCTTGTCATCACCAAGCGTACAGACCTTAGTAGTGTTCTCCACACACGGAGCTATCACAGCGCAGACTGCGACTCAGATCACTCCCTCGTCAGTAGCAAAGTGAGATTGATGACAAAGAAAATGCATCAAACCAAAACCAAAGGTCTCCCACGCATCAACACCTGCTGTATCAACGACCTCGAGAGATGTCGACGATTTCAAGACACGTTCAATGAGAAAATGATCACTTCAATTCCAAATGACAATGATATTGATAGTAAATGGTGCCACCTTAGGGATACTATCTACTCCTCAGCCTTCTCTGTGTTCGGGAAGAAGGAACGTGGGAGCGAAGACTGGTACGAAACTCACTGGGATGAGATGCAATCAGATGTTGAAGCCAAGAGGAAAGCCCTGCTGGCCTACAAGCAGAACCCCATCTCTAGCACACACAATGTCCTAAGAACTGCTCGCAACAAGGTTCAACAGACTGCGCGCCGTTGTGCTAATGACTACTGGTTGAACCTGTGCCGCAGGATTCAGACAGCTGCAGTCAGCGGAAATACCGGGGACATGTATGACAGCATTAAAGCTGCAATCGGCACCACCGTCATCAAGACTGCACCGTTGAAGATGTAGGTATTATTGTGTGGGCCTATATTGAGATACCTAACAATTACTCACCGAGTGGCTAACAGGACGCAACAGAGCTGAAGGCACCACCAGCAGGAGTGGTAGACGACCGTATCAGCAGTGGAATGCACTAGGGCACCAGAAGAGGTGAACAGTGTCCTTGTAATGGTATTGCACTTCCCGAAATAATATGAAAGAATATGGACTAACTCCGAATGCACTTAGTGTGTCCGAAGACGACAGCGTCCCATAGAAATATGTACAAAAGGTCCAGCGGCAGCGTGGAGTATCTTCCGAGTGCCGCAGCTAGCACAAGCGAGGGTAGAGTCCACCGCTGGAGCGCTGGGTCGAAGAACTGCGTGGTCCCTGGTAGAGTCTGCACACCACGGACAGCACGCTAGCAGGACCGAAGTAGCGATGTAATGGAACGCAGATCGCGTTGAATGCAGCGATGTAACGAGGCGCCGATCGCGTTGAATGTAGCGATGTAAAAATCCCAAGGTTGGAGTGTAGAGCCCGAAGAAAGGGCGAGTCGCGATATAAAAGGGCGAATATCGTGAAGTATAAAATCCGAGGAAGTGTAATAATCCGTATTGAGTATAATCCGTATGAAATGACAGTCTGCGGCGCGAGATGTCGTCCGCGAGAAAAGACGTGGGAAGTAATATACGGACGTGATATGCGGACGTGAGTGACTCCAACGATTAGGACGTGCTCTCGGGATGAAAGCTAAACGTGAAGTGAAGATTTAAGAAAATGAAACAGCGTGGTCGGAGAAAAATCGTCACGGACAGGAGCTCTGAGAGTTGTAATTGGCTGGTGAAAATGCACAACTCGCAACGAATTGGTAGTTCGTGTCCATGACAGCCAAACAAGAGGTGTGTTTATGGAAATCCGACTACTGTTGGAATGTGAAATACGCGTACCTCGGCACGATGACAAAGGCGAAGAGTGTAGTGTGCACCTGTCGTGTGTCAGCGCACAAAGAAAGTTCGCGTGGATGTTGACAAAATGCTGGCGTTGTCAGACAGCGTAATTGACAGCAGCCAGACAATTAAATACAGAACATTACCTGGAACTTTATGCAGCCCAAAATAAGGTAACAGATGCTGCCTTGGACACCTTACCTAGCCTTTCAATCATGGAGGAGCTGGATGCCCTGCCTACAAAAGAAGAACTCAGCAAAGCCATTGACCGTCTATCCTGCGGGAAGGCTCCTGGAAATGATGGTATCCCACCACAAGTTCTAAAGAGCGGCAAGCCATGCAGTACTACTGCAACACCTCCATGAGCTCTAGACAAGTGTCTTTGCTGGGAAAAAGGCCACGTACCCCAAGATATGCGCGATGCCAGTATCGTCATTGTCTACAAGAACAGGGGAGACCGCAGCGACTGCAACAACTATAGAGGCATCTCTCTCCTAAGTGTTGTGGGGAAAGTCTTCGCACGTGTAGTTCTGGCACGCCTGCAGAGTCTTGCCTCCCGGGTGTATCCAGAGTCACAGTGCGGCTTCAGGGCAGGCCGATCTACACTAGACATGATCTTCTCACTACGCCAGCTGCAGGATAAGTGCCGTGAGCAGCAAAAGCCGCTGTACATTGCCTTCACAGACCTGACGAAAGCCTTTGACCTGGTCAGCCGAAGTGGACTCTTTAGTCTCCTGCAGAAGATTGGGTGCCCCCCGAGACTGCTCCAAATTATCATTTCCTTTCACGAGAACATGCAAAGTAGAGTCTGCTACAACGGGAGAACTTCTGATGCCTTCCCTGTGAACAGCGGTGTGAAGCAAGGCTGTGTCCTCGCACCGACACTTTTCGGAATCTTCTTCTCCATGCTCCTTCAGTACGCCTTTGTTGACTGCACAGAGGGTATCTACATCCGTACCAGAGCGGATGGGAAGCTATTCAACATCGCCCGACTGCATGCCAAAACCAAAGTTAGAGAGGTTCTTATCCAAGAAGTGCTGTTCGCTGACGACGCTGCTCTGGTATCGCACACGGAAGCGGGACTGCAGAGGCTTGTTGATTGTCTGTCCCATGCCTGTAACGAATTTGGACTATTGGACTAACCATCAGCCTGAAAAAGACTACGATCTTGACCCAAGGCACTGACTCTCCTCCAGACATCTCCATTAATGTCACACATCTGGAAGAAGTGGACTCTTTCACCTACCTTTGTTCAGCAATCTCCAGTTCCCTCTCCCTTGACAATGAGATAAGCAATAGGATAGGGAAAGCTACCGCAGTCATGGCCAAACTGAACAGGCGCGTATGGAACAACAGTCAGCTGACCAAGAATGCCAAGCCCTGCGTTTACCAGGCCTGCGTCCTCAGCACCCTGCTATGCGGCTCTGAGTCCTGGGCAACATATGCTGGCCAGGAGAAGAGGCTCAACACCTTCCACCTCCGTTGCCTCAGACGACTCCTGCACATAACATGGCAGGATAGGGTTACAAATGCAGAGGTCCTCCAGCGTGCCGGCATTCTCAGCATGTTTTCACTCCTCAGCCAGAGACGCCTGAAGTGGTTGGGTCATGTGCGTCGAATGGAACCAGGTCACATCCCGAAGGACATGCTGTATGAAGAGCTAAGCGAGGGGTCTCGTCCCATGAGAAGGCCGCATCTTCGCTTCAAAGATGTGTGCAAACGTGACATGAAGACGATGGACATCAACACCAACACATGGGAAGGTGTAGCTGAAGATCGTCCGCTATGGAGAGGCACCGTCAAGGAGGGCGTTCAGAGAGCTGAAGCTGTAAGGCACGTACAGCAGACCGACAGGAGAGCTAAGAGAAAGGCACGGGCAGTCTTAGTATCGGCCCCAACAGACTTCATCTGCTGCAAGTGCTCTAAGGATTGCCACTCAAGAGTGGGGCTTTACAGCAACTCAAGGCAGTGCAAACTTCTTGCCTATCTAGTGCTACGCCATCGTTTCTCGAGACGAATGGATGCCAACATGTCTTTGTTTGTAGAAAAAAAACCCACCCCCCCCCAAAAAAAAACAACAACAACAACAAAAAAACATCCCCAAAAGAACGTTTTAACAAAATACAAGTTGCATACCAAGGCGATGGTCTTATTCTGGACACATGGCAAGTAATGGCACACTTCAAATACTATCAGTGAACGAGTAACTATGACTATAATATTATTGTAATACATGCGTATGTACAACAAATTTAGGTGATTGACAACACTGTACTATCAGACAACAATCTATTCAATCATCGTATATTTCCTCAGCATACTTATTTCATATTTTTAAGTGTCTGAGTGCCAATCCATCTATTAATGTATATGTTCATCAAGAATACGTATAACACTATTTTACATACATACATGTATCTTCAAGGTTCGATGTTACATCCGTTATCCAAGGCTACAAGGAATAGTTTTCGGGCCCATTTTAAGAAATTATACGGTTTTGTGGCCCGACAGGTTGACGCGAAATTTGTTAATGTGTACCGATATTTAGTGTATTTGTGTCATTCCGAAGATGCTCAGTGTTTGATGAATGCACGTATTTTTGCTAGGGTTATTTACGGCCAAATTCAGCCAGACTGATTTCGTGTTCTCAATGCTAAAATTTCTCTTCCCAATACTAGAGTTTGTTTGGTTTTCTATCGTTGTTCTTTGTTTTATGGGCCATTAATATTAAAACTTACTAACATTTGTGGCCAGATAGTAGGTTTACATGTCTTAGAAGCAAGTATATTTACCGATAGTATCTTGCAAAGGTCCATACCCGATCAGCTCCAGTCTGAGACATATGCAAACATAGTAGGTATTTGGATGGAGTCGAATGGAACTTGCTGTTATGGCTCTCCTGAAGTAGTGCCTTACCTCACTCGTCATATCATAATTAGCCGGGAAAACCTTTGAGGGCAAGAATATTATACAGACGATTGTAAAAAAAAAGAAAAACAAACCCAATGTTCAAACTATCACAAAAATGCCTATTAGAAATTATCCTTAACTGCACTGTTCACACGAATGTAAATAATCGATACTTTCAGAATCATTATTACCAAATCTATGAATTAAGTCATTCCCATTACACTTTAGTATGACATAATTGAAAATGCGCGATTTCTCCCCCACCCCCAATCGTTACCATGACAACCGAGGAAGATGTCAAATTCCTAAAGTGCTCAATATCCAAATCTGCTTCGAATAATGTGTCAGTTACAGTCATGTGTGCCGATTTTGGTACTCTAAGACAGATTTGACCATTTTCGTTTTTATTACGCTACTGGAATATTGACAATGCTTCACTGGGGAAGTGAAAACAAGTAAGTTTGACGAATGATATAATTAATAATGCATGAGAAGCATTTCGAGAATTTCAATAGAAGAGAATAGAGAATCGCTCGCAATAACCATTGACCTATTCAAAGTGGAAACAGAAGGAACCATTTCAGCGGTGCAGGACATTCGATAATCACAGCCAAAAAACCACTCGGAACAACGTGGGTCCTGCTATATGTGAAAATAGCCATTACAGATTGAAGTAATTTCATCATCCCCGCTCATGTGAACATGCAGGCCTATTATATACATAAGTCGTTCAAGGTTTTCAAGCACATTAGAAGTTTTTGCAGCGCAGAAGAATATATGTCCATAGGTTTTGCGCTTTATAAATTGATATATTATCATTATTATTATTATTATTAATATTGTTATTATTATTATTATCATCATCATTTATCTCCACTGTTCAGGGCGTAGCTAGGATAATTTTCAATGAGAGTAAAGGAGGTCAAAATCCAAATGGGATATCAAGGAAATAGCATTATTGTGGCTTCTGTCACCACATATTTCATACTCCTTTCATCGCTGTTCATTTCGTCACGGCTGGTGACAACTTCCCACCTCCTACAAGTGCACACAGTGCATTATGAGCAGGGGCGGATCCAGGAATTCTGTAAAGGGGGGGCGTGACTATTATTTTTGGTGCCACTTCCGGGTTTCATTTCATTTTTTTCTTTTTATTTCTTTTGTTTTTAACGATAAATAAAGGGGGGCGTGCGCCTCTTGCGCCCCCCCTCTGGATCCGCCACTGATGAGGACTTCGCGCGAGTGAGTGGCGACATAAACCTCGATTTGGCCATTAGAATTCATCCATCCTCATTAACTTTTTAAAAAAAATCTAAAATAATTTTCTCCTCATGAATTATGCCTTTGATCGCTGTACGTTAACCCTCTGATTATGTATACAGTCTATGTACGCTTTTGGTTTCAGAGACATCAGACTCACCTTGACGCTGCCTGTGAAAGGATCCATGTATTCTGTCCAAACCATGTTGTCTATGCTGGACGATATTTTATATGACGTCACATACCGATCAAAAGCTGCCCCTCGTCCCTGCGTGACGATACCTGATACCAGGTAGTTTGATTCGAACTGAACCTGCAGCCACTGATCTGTGTTTAACTGGCTGGAACACCACCTGTGAGGTCCGTTGAGACGAGCGAATCGGGGATAAGCCTCGCTATGGGCGTAGGATGAAGCGGTGATGCTGGAGTCAGGAATGGCGCCACTTTCCAGACCAAGAGGACTCCCAGGAGACATGCTGGGACTCGCTAAGGGAATATATTACAGGATCAAGTTGTGACATTGCGTACCGTTATTCCACTTCATCATATGTAGGACTTAAATATAAATATTCTCAATTTCAATTTTAATTTATTTTCTTATTTCTCACAAATAGCACAGAAAAGAAATAATAGCACAATAAAAACACTGTACAAAACATAAATTAGATGAAACCAATTGTACAATAGTTTGTCTCGTTATAAGTATGTATACATTACAAAGTATATAATGAAAAATACAATCTGACAAGATGGCTAGTCATACTGCTAGTCGTCCACATTCAGCTATACTAAGCTTGTCTCCCATGGGGTCCGAGTACATACAACTGGACCCCCCATGGGAGACAATTTATTCTATTAGTTGATATCTTATATCTATGATAGATCGGTAGATATGGTTAGTATATTATAGCATAAAACATCTACGTATATTATGTATGCATACTTATGTAAGTTTTTATGTATGTATATGGGTGGTGTGTATGTCTGTGTGGACATGTGAGGGTACGGTCATGTAGTCTTTATGTATACTATATAGTCTTTTTTTTTTCATAACTATACACAAAGGTACATGCACCTTTACATGTAGGCCTACGTACAATGAATACGGTGAAGTTCTCCGCCCAGAGTATATAGGCTACAACTGGACCCTATGGGAGACCAGCTGCTAGTACTGAATGTTGGCGATCAGCCACCTTGTCAGATGGAAACTGAGAACAAACAAACAAACAGACAGGCACACACATGCTACGTTATATTCCATGTGGTGAAACGTCGGGTGCACGTCACGAGACCGACACCCACGAGTCATACAGCCCACAAGTTATACAGCTCACAAGTCATACAGCCCAAGAGTCATACAGCTCACGAGTCATACAGCCCACCAGTTATACAGCCCACCAGTTCGACACTGAGTAAATTAAGCCCGTGAGTTCGACATCAAGTAAAATAAGCCCACGAGTTATACAGCCCATGAGTTCGACATTACGCACAAAAGGCTTACGAGACCGACACTAAGCAAAGAAAGCCCACGAGACCGACACTACACTTAAAAGGCTCACGAGACCGACACTAGGCAAAAAAGGTTCACGAGACCGACACTAGGCAAAAGAGGCTCACGAGACTGACACTAGGCAAAGAAGGCCCACGAGGCCGACAGGATGAACAGCGCCACCTATAGACCAATCATTGTATAGGGTATCCAGATAATGGCATAAAGAAAGTATAAGAGATGGAAAAGGAGAGTTGCTAGTGTATTACCTCGTCAATTGCCCTCCCTCACCCCCTGAACGGTTCAAGATCTTTAATTGTGTTTGCGTGTGTGAGTGTTTGTGAAAGAAATAAACAAAATTCAGTAAAAGTGCGTGAGATGTTTCAAAATTACTTTCGAAAATGCTAAAACACTTTCGTTTCCCTATCTGCAAAGCCCATACCGGTATACCTACTCAGAAAAAAAAATAATGAAATGATGTAGACATTCAGATCAACTAACTAGAGAAATACCCAGGTATGAAATGAAGTTCGCTACAAGAAAATTATTCACAAAACGGTTAATGTTGTAGTGCACATCTGCTTTACATGATATTGGGGGGGGGGGTAGTCATCTGCAAAAGGTGTTGAAATAAAAAAAAAAATCACAGAAAATAATGTAATCGTCAATTAAGGCAGCGTTAAGAATTCGGAGAAATAAAATGCATCCATGAAAGTAACTTATCTATTTCTTGAAGAATGTACTGTTTTGAGAAGAATGATTTACAAACACAAGCTACTGAAATCGAGGTGAATCGCTGCGATAAAAAACAGTTTTCATCCGTTGAATTTCATACATTAAAGTTAAAGAGAAAATCACAAATGGAACTCTAAGCAGGCGGGCAAAAGCAGGCAGAAATGATATCTAATAAGGCCTACTTAACTTGTGAAGCGAGAAAGAAAAGGACGAAAAAAAAAAACCCTTAGATCATGTCCCCTTTCTAAGTAGACATTAGGAAAGTCTATTTTGATATTGCATGATGGCATCTAAACGTAAACCATTCATCGTTCTTGTTCTCTATCACTTTTTCATTTTTCATTTTTTTTTTTTTGGGGGGGGGGGTCCTATGAAGAGGACAATTCTATTAAAAAAAGAAAAAGTGGTAACAATGTCACTCCCCGTAGCGTGACAGAACTGCCCCCTAAAAGCCGCACGTGTAGGAATACATACTAAATGTCGTTGATATGTAGATGGTGCTGTTATTAGTTAGTAAAATCTCTCGCTCGAAAGGGTGACGAAATTGCACCCGCCAGTATGTAATTTTCCCCTTAATGAAACACCCTGTAAAGGTACATAATTGAGATTATTTGTAATTGACATGTAGATGGCGCTGTTCATCCTGTCGGTCTCGTGAGCCTTCTTTGCCTAATGTCGGTCTCGTGGGCTTTCTTTGCCTAGTGTCGGTCTCGTGAGCCTTCTTTGCCTAGTGTCGGTCTCGTGGGCTTTCTTTGCCTAGTGTCGGTCTCGTGAGCCTCTTTTGCGTACTGTCGGTCTCATGAGCCTTAATTGTGTAGTGTCGGTCTCGTGGGCTTTCTTTGTTTAGTGTCGGTCTCGTGAGCCTTTTGTGCCTAGTGTCGAACTCATGAGTTGTATGACTCGTGAGCCGTATAACTCATGGGCTGTATGACTCATGGACCTATTTTTGATGTCGGTCTCGTGGACCGTATGACTCGTGGGTGTCGGTCTCGTGGGATGACCCCGAAACGTCTCACCTGAACAACACGCGATACCGATGGTGGCGTCTACGTCATAGTTCGTCTCTTCGCCAATCCAGCAGTCAGTGATATTTGTGGCGTTCGTTGGGCAACTGACCACACCCACTTTGGCGTACGCATCATGTGACGATTCGCCGTAGAGGCTTCCATTGACTGTTGCGTAGGCTCCCTGGAATCCGAGGTACTGGCAGACCAGACGAGATGCATTTGCCGTCCACCCATTTTGGTGTATATATCTAAATTTGTCTGGGTTGTAGCGGGGGGCTAGGGCCATTCTCCCTTCAGCGCTCTTTCCTCCAATGATTCTGACACTTTTGACGAAAGTAGCTGAGAGAAACGATCATGAAACCTAAGAAAATCCTTCCAATGAAAATATGATTTCTAGACAGCAGACATTAAAACGAAAGCAACATCTCCACCCATACATCTATTAGGTTATACGAATGGAAACGAATACATGATTGCAGTTAAACTAATGGAGCCTGGAATACATACCCATCAGTTTTTAATCAAACTTGAGTTTAATTAGAAAAGAAAAACATATTGGTGAAATTAGTCTATCAGGATGATAGAATCTACCTCATCGAATAATCTTTTGAGATCGAAAAGACTACAAGAACATGAAGAACACATCGTAAAGAAAAGACATCAAGTATTCTGCAGAAATTCTGTTTCCCACCTATTTCACATCGTGGACCTCGCAAACCATCGCGACACGTGCAGTTGAAACCCTCATCCGTCTCAGTACACTGGGACTGGTGAAGACACGGGTCAGACAGACAGGCTGTTTCAACGAGAGATGCGAGAGAGTATGGTAGATAAATTTGATTTGATTTAATTCATTGATTCCTGTATTATCATTGTACATGGACATACATGTAAATATATATATATATATTCATACATTGTTGGACCCATATATTAACGTCACTTGTTAACAAAATATTTCTTTTTCTTCATTGCCTTTACACAATGTGCAGCAAAAACGTTTCAGCAATACAACCGTACAATGAATAATACATTAGGGCTACAGCTTTAGCGTGCATGGCTTGATTTACGTGCAGCCCTCGTACATAATACACATAGAAAAAATGGGAAGGAGAGTGACTTGCGTAGAGATAGGATAGTAGAAAGGAGAAAGGGAAAGGAGAGGTCTGTCTGCTTTCACTAAAGGCTTACACAAAATCATTTCACCTGGATCACCGATCAGTAGGCCTATAAAGGCATGACAAAATATTTTTCACCGAAGTACAGACTGATGAACAGTTACAGTTCATGGTTGGTTACATGATTACATAGTAGATGAAATGCGGCGATATTTCTATGAAGGAATTTCGTGTATTTTACATTAACAATGACAACGAAATTACTGATATCGGGAGAGTAACATTGTTTCCATAGCTTTCCTAAAAGAATACATGGAATAAATGTGTAAACATATGCCTTTGAGTTACAAGGTAAATTAAACTTATTCAAGTTTCTTTACTCAATTGTCTTGCATTTCCTTCCCTGAAACTTTATCAACAATAATTAATTAGAGAAGCAAAGAAAATACTCCTCTTCATTGAAACAATAGTGATAACTCATACTAGTCTCTGCTGTTCCTGTGTTCATTTCAACCAGCTTGTTGTGATATCAGAAAGTTGTTTGACGCAAAAAAAAAAAAAAAAACACCTTGGATTTTTCAGACTCGGATAAGCAGCGCATATACAGGAAGCTTATACGTTGTAAGTTTATGTTAGGTTAGTTGTGTATTTAATTTTTAATTCTCATGAAATTGCATCAATTACTTACTTTTCCTTATAATCCAATTCCAGGAATATATGGAAAAAAAATTCTGGAATATATCAATATTATCAACAGGAGGGTGACTACGGCTTCATATTGATGATAAGCTATGGGTAAGGATAATGTGCAAATGCACAAATGCACAGCTCGTCAATGAGGACTGGTATTGTACCACACCTATCAATAGAGACTCTACGTATGTTTAAATTCAGATGTATGAACCTACCTGGTTTTGTGCAGACGTATCTTTTCACGTCTTTTGGGATATTCATTTCAGGCGGCAGTTGTGGTAGAGTGTATGCGTTTGCCTTTATGGGCTTAGGTATGTACTGAATAACGGAACCATCATCTGACAGCACAGAAGGGCACGGGGCTTTGGTGAGGTGGGGGCACGTTTCGGGATCTTGTGATGCTGTCAAAAGGTAATGAATTGATAATGAATTAGTGATCAATTAATAAGGAAGAAATGTAACATGAACATTCTGTACGAAAAAAAATCTTTAATCGTAAATCTTTTTTTAAAGAAACACCGCACTACAATGAGAGAGGGAAAATTAGATTAAAAAGAAAAATTATCAGTAAAAGTTAGCCTAGCGTATGGGAATAATAGAAAGACATGGGATGTGTCAAATAACGCTCAGGGGGAAAAGTGCAATGAAGAAAACAACTATTAAATCTTGTAAGTGTGATTAAAAAAACAGTAGTAGATAAGGAAAGAGGCGAGTAATTCATTGAATACATCCATTCTGTTTTTGATGATTCAGACGAGAATGATTATCTCCAATTTCCAATTTCCAATTTTCAATCTCCATCCCCATTTATAAGAGAGAAGATCCATCAATGGTGAAAAATTACAGACCCATCTCATAGTTACCTGCAATATCGAAAATTTTTAGAAAAAGTAGTTTATAGGCGTCTCTCCTCGTTCATGATTGAAAATGACATATTAAATGTGAATCAGTTTGGTTTTAGGAAAGGATTTTCTATTGATTATGCTATAATCAAATCTGTTGGTAATATTATTGATGCGCTTACTAAAAAGGAGCATATAATTGGAGTCTTTATAGATCTTAGTAAAGCATTCGACAATATTGATCATGACATTTTACTTGAAAAATTACATAATTATGGCGTGAGAAGGATTACTTTGTCGTGGTTCAGAAGTTATCTAAGTCATCGAAAACAATATGTTGCATTTAAATCCAGTCACTCATCATATAACGTGTCATGTGGTGTCCCTCAGGGATCTATCCTCTGGCCCCTACTTTTTTTGATTTATATTAATGATATCATCAATTCCTCTCCTCGTTTAAAGTTTAAACTTCATCTTATTTGCAGACGACACCAACGTTTTTTATTCCCACAAGGATATTGTAACACTGGTTGATACATTAAATATGGAATCAAATAATATTTCGAAATGGTTTAGAAGTAACAAGCTTTCATTGAGCATTGATAAAACATGTTTTATACATTTTCATACCCTTCAATCCCAACCCAACCTTCCTCAAAGTATTTCTATTGATGATATAAACATTGCTAAGAAACATTCAACCAAGTTCCTAGGAGTGACCCTAGATAGCAATCTAACTTACTCATGTCCTCAATGTACTCATGTCCAGAATATTACAACAGCAATATCTAAAACAACTGGCGTTTTAAGGAGAATAAAATATTCAATTAATGATCAAACTTTAATAATGTTTTATAACACCTTATTTCTACCATATGTAATGTACTGCAATATTGTATGAGGCAACTGTAGCAAAACCGAATTGATCAAAATTTTTCTTCTCCAAAAAAAAAAAAGGATCTTCGTATATGCACACATTCAATTTTTTTTGGCTCACACTGATCCCATATTTTATCGCCTAAAAATTCTAAAGGCCTATGATATACTTTTATACCTAACTGCTATATTTATGTATAAACATATTCGAAATTTATTACCATTTTTCCATAATGCCCTAGTAACTAATGACCATATTCACCCATACCCCACCCGTCGTTCCCATGATTTTCATTTTAGTAATCTAAAGCTTTTACTTGCTCAAATGTCGATTAGACATCACGGTCCGGATAACTGGAACACTCTTCCTGAGGAGTTGAAACAGTGTGCCTCCTTGTTTTCATTCAAAGCAAACTTACAGAAGCATATTTCATTACAGTATACTTCAAATACGAATTAAGCACGAATGATTTATATGACTCATGTTGGTCTCCCGATAGCAACATCGCATGTCGTTCCCTCTTCAAACCAATTCTATTATTATAAATTCCAGCCTATCTGCCCCTGTGCACTTTCAAGCTGCACTTGCACGCACTTTCACCACCATCACACAGAGTTTATTTTCCCCTGCTATCTTCGCAGCAGAATTTGTATTGTTACGAATCTAGTACGTCCCTACCTTTTCCTCGGGCCGGCCATCTTTCAAGCAATGCTTACAATGGCGGCCCTCTGTATTATCGCTTCTTAAATATAATATTGTTATTGTAATCCCTGCTGCATAGACATGCACACTGTAATATCATTTCATTAATTTCCCTTTATATCGTTGTTTATGCAAGTCAAACGACTCTGTTTTAGATATACTTTGTATTGTTTCCCATGTTCATGATTATATGTAATTTATGTATATTGATTTGCAGAAAATAAAGTATCTATCAAACAAACAAACAACATGTTAAAAAAGTTAAGCCAACGGCATTCTTTAAACCGAATACTAGTAAACAAATAATTGATATTACTTGATTTTCAGAATGATGCAAATGCTGAAATGTGATGTGAGAATTGTTAAAAGAGCTATCCACTTAATATGCAAACCCTCAAGTGCAATATTTTAACAGTGTACGGAGTCTGGTATATTTCCCGAAAGACTGAAGATAGCTAGAGTTGTTGGAGTTCTTAAGTGGTGTCCTCCTGACGTATTGACTTATTATCACCAAATATCGGTTCTATCTGTTTTCTCCAAAGTTTAGGGGAAATGCATTTCATCTATAGGCTTGTTTATTTTCTTACAAAGTGCAACATCATAAAGAAAATCAGCATGGATTAAGAGCGGGGCACTCCACATCTTCTGCTTTATTGATTGATTTTATCCACAAGGTGAACTGTGTAATAGACAGCAGGACAATTTTACTGGGCTTATTTTTCGACAACAGTAAAACATTTGATACGCTTTTTATCATGAGATCATTTTAGCTCCAAAATTAAGTCAATTGCAGAATTCGCGCTGTTACTATAAAACTGAAAAAAAAAAGATCGTAAGCAATCTGTATTCATTCCAATGTATCGGAATATAGACTCATAAAAGAATAAATGAGAATGTTTCTGATGATTGAATATGTCGTTTATTCATAGATGACACGAGCTTTTCTATTCTCATGATAATGTGTTTCTGCAAAAGCTTTTTTTTTTAAAGAATTGCAATCAGTTACAACCTTGCTACAAACAAACGAATTATTGATATAAATTATCAAGAAGTAATATTATAGTTTACAAAACAAAATGTAACACTGACGGCGAATCTATTAACATGCGTGATCCCCGAATTAGAGAGGTTGTAGACACTAAATCAAATTGGTCAAATCAAATTAATTTTGTATTGAAGTGATTTGAGTGATTTTCGCTTACCTCTATTTCACTTCATTTCATTAACAATTTATTCTAATCTGTCTATCATCTATTACCATTTCTTACCATGGTGACCTAGTAATTGTAAATCTTTGAACACTTCAAAATCTAGCTTTTGAAAAGATATTCTCTTCAATAGTCATTCTGATACTTATTATTGTTAAGAGTACTTTTTATCCCTTATGTTATGAGACATCTTTTATTCTGTTTGTTTGTCATTGTGTGTTTTGACTGTCTTTGCTATGCCTTGTAATTATTACTTTATATGCCTTTAAACGCATATAAATTTTGAAATTGAATGAAAATTTTATAGGTTAGTCGTAAATAAGGGTCTTTTTATTTCTGGCTGCTGTCTATTTTGCTGTTTTTTACTGTTCGCTTAATATGTTTGTAATTATATAATAAAGTCGATGTCTTGCTTTTTTATTTTTAGATGTTTCTTACTTTGGTGAAATTAAGAACATGAAACTTTAACATTATTGATATGTCAATATGACAAAACACGAATGATGTATTTTTATGTCCGCGAAAAGTGAGGTGTCATTCAACAATACCTTGAATGTCTTTAAGACTAGTTTAGTTTAAATGGAAACAAAAGATTAGAATCCTTCTTGATACTAAACTAACGGAAGGATTTTATCCTCGTGACATTATGGGATATCCGGTGCTTCTGCTCATATTCAGAAGGGCTGGAATCAATGTCCCATACTGAGTGACGTGGTGCAAGAGGCCAGATAAACCTGTTAAAAGGTGATCTCCTCTTTCAATATTATATAAAGGGATACAAGTGTGCGCTCATGATAATAACTTGTAATATTTATAATACAGTGTAGTAAGTTTATAAATTTTTATGTACATAATCTTACTCAGGTGTTCCTACTGAGAAAAAGAAAATCGTTCATTATTTTTAGAGGTAATGCTAAATTATGGCTTTTGTGTATAAAAACGGCACAAATTACGATAAAAAACATTTGCAAAAAATGATTATGACCTAAGAAAACGTGTCGAATATGGCTTGTTAGCATAAATGAAAGAAATACGTAGCTTTTCAAATGTGACCTGAACACAATTGGAGGGGAATGAAACTCAAATGTGCTGGTACATTGAGTGTATGCCCAATATAACTATGTAGAAAACTCCAACATTCCACAAAATGAATTTCAAATTATCATACTTCACATAAGCCCGTGAACTGATTCAAATGTGCTATCACTTCCTTGATCTTTTCACATTGTCGATATGTAACCACGCTTTATATGTACAATGTAGTGATAGCCTACATAATGTCCAACTTCACATTACTAAATCACATCACACAAATCTTTACATAAACATTGAGTGCATTGTCATATGCAGATATGGGTCAAGGACTGTTTCAGCAACATCAGATCCAACTAATCTTATCCATCTATCAAATATATAGAAAAAAAAATCAAATCACAATTTCATTTTTGTTTTCATAGTATATATTATCATGAAATAATCCACAGCTTGTGTGGTCAACGTAGAATGGAACAGTATACTCTTATTTTGTTTTATAGCTCTGATATTATTGCTATAAATCTATAGTAATCATGGTAATTAAGGACTGATAGATGGGGGTCATCCCACGAGACAGTCATACGGTCCATGAATGTGCTGTTCCGAGAACCAGAACTGCATGGATTAAAAATGAATCCATGAAAGCAAATACCAGACTGTGTTTGTTAAACTTTAAAACCATGGTAATAGACATTGTTCTGAAGCACTACTCCTCCGTAGCATATATAATATAATCTCTAAATGAATCACATCAAAGGCTTTCATTATATAAGGAAACATTAACCTAATTTGCCGGTCTGATATAAATTGTTTGCAGCCAAAGTCCATCCTATCTGTGATTTTTAGGACAGCAGCAACTGCGGAATATCTGGCAAGAAAATCAAAAGTACTCTTGAGCTGTTGAAGTATATTGTACTTTTTCACGATTGACATTTTTGTTTTTGTTTTTCTTTCGGTTTTTATTTAGTGATTTAGAGCAAAAAAAAGGTCTGATTTAAAGCATAATGCAAAATTAGCATATTTTGTTAGCATAAATGATTTTTTTTTTTTTGGGGGGGGGGGGATCAACTCTACAGTTTTGTAGATTACATGGCAGACAATGTTTAAATTTCTCTTCAAAACTGCATGCCCTCTCTGAATTTAACATCTCTATAGGATAGCACACCCCACAACATCGCAAGCTGTTCTTAGGATACCCTTAATACGTGTGTATGTGTACAAGACTTTATGTGAAAGTGCCTTTATCTAGAGATCATCTAACTGGAAACTCATGGTTCAAACAAATCCGTTTATTTTCTTCATTAATTTCTTTCATTTATGCAAATTGAAGGATAAGATTTGAGAAAAAAAAAAACTACATTTACCTGGTGCAAATTTCCTCCTGGACTATAGCATTCCTCCAGGTTGAAGATAAACATCTCATTATCAAAAAGGGTTTTTAGGATAAGGGTTTTGTTTTTTCCTTGTTGGAGATACAGAGAGTGACCACTCACCCCAAGGACCATTAGACATTTGTACCACATTAGACATTTGTACCAATATTGTACCACATTAGACATTTGTACCATTAGACATTTGTACCACATTAGACATTTGTACCACAACAGGCAGTACCTTTGTTGTTGTTGTTGGGGTTTTTTTTTTGCCTAAACTGGCAAATCTATTATTTGTGATCCTGCACCACAAAACAAACAAAAAATCGCCAGATATGAAGTTTGAAGTTTGAAGTTTGAAGTTTTATTAGCAACAACAATTGAGCATGTACATTTTCAATCATAACATTATTGTATAATTACATACATATGTGAAAAAAAATACTTATCTATTACTCCTTTACAATACATAATTAAAGGATGACATTTGAGATTTATATTTAGATATGATACGTGTAGCATAATTCTACAAAGTTGTTGTTAACAAGGGAACCAAAAGTTAGCACAAGTGCTAGTCGAGATTGGTCACCTTGATCTTCATACTAAAAAGCTAAACACAAAAGAAAAAATTATTGCATGGTTAGTTGAAATGGCTGTTAATATTTATACAATGTACATCATTCATTTTCTAACATAGAAAACTAATCATACTTGTTACAGTATAATATCTATCAGAGTAGGAAATCTACAAGGCATTTACGAAATGTAGATCTTTTGCTTTGTTCACGCATTTCTCGTGGCAATGTGTTCCAAAGTTTTGGTCCTAAGTAAGAAATCGAAAATTGTCCCTGTGTGGTTCTAAATTTTGGTAAGTACAACATTCTTTTTTCATTTGTTCTTGTCCTGTAAGTATGATGCACAATTTGGCAATATTCATACAGTGGGTGCGGAAAAGTTCCATTGCAGAGATCGTACATAAATGTTAAAACTGAAAACTTATGTAACCTAACAACATCTAGAAGTTTGAATCGTTGGAACAATGGCTCTGAATGTGTTCGTAAAGTCGAAAATGTTATAGCTCTCAGAGCCATTTTTTGAGAAATATGTATACAATTTAGGTGAGATTTATAAGTACTGCCCCATACCTCAATACCATATAATATGTGTGGTTGTATAAAAGATTTATACAAAAGCACAAGAATGCGCTGCGGAACATACTGTCTTAATTTATACAATACACCTACTTTTCTTCGAACACATTTATTTACCAATTGAATGTGAGGTTTCCAAGTAAGATGACAGTCAATCTGAGTTCCGATGAAGGATGCAGCACTCACTTCATCAATGTCTGTGTCAGACAGTTTTATTGCACCCCTCATCGCAACTATCTGGCGTTTTCTTCTTATTACCATATAATTTGTTTTATTTAAATTGATTGTAATTTTATTGGCATTGCACCAAGTTTAAACTTTGTGCAGGTTTTCATTTACTTCATTCACATCTATTTCTTTTTGGCGAGCAGCATAAGTATGAAAAATATTTGAGTCGTCAGCAAACAATCTGAATTTAAAGAAAGAGGAAGAGCGTGGCAAATCATTTATAAATATCAAGAAGAGTGTAGGCCCCAAAACTGACCCTTGAGGGACACCACAAGTTATAGTCTTTGGTGTCGAGACCATTCCTCTATAAGATAGCAGTTGAGATCTGTTGGACAGATAATCAGCAAACCATTGAAGTGGAATTCCACGAATACCATAATGGCCCAGTTTACATAGAAGAATATCATGATTTATCGTATCATATGGATTTGAGATTCTAAAAGAGCAGACTCTAAGATTTAAAATGATGTATAACTCAATTCAAATGGACACTCCTAACCTATCTAAATATTGGGAAGAAAGCGCTCACTCTGGAAAAGTGCGAACCGAGAAAAGTGGCTCTGAAGTACAAGGTCTATCTGTCTAGTCAAGCGCTTAATCTTTACCAAACCGTGCTAGCTGTGAATGGGAATGGGAATGGGACAAAAAACAGGATGTAAACCACTGGAGCAATAACAATAAAGGGATTATCAGATTAAATTGAAATTGAGCACACTCTATTAACACATTCTGTTCACGATTAATGCCAACTTCCAAAGCAGTAGCATTATCCTTTCAAAAGTTATCAGACTCCAAAGTGAAGAGTGTGCAAAGGGTTATCAAGAAATGAAAAGGGGCCTCTAAGACATACCTGATCTCATAACTCTACAAAAAAGGGTTGTAGAAAAACTACTGAAAATGTTTTTCCCCATTCATTTTATGATCCCAAACTCAAGAAAAATGTAGAAGAAGAATAGCTCTTTCAGAAAATATGGAAAACTCAAAATTGACTTGGTTGACCCGTTTCACCTTTCTTGAGTCCTCACTTGAAATCAAGGGGTGAGACTTTTTGTTCGTTTTGTGATGCACGGTCACATTTGTCCCTTTCAGACGGAGCAACAAATCGCTGTCCCCTCCCCTTGTTTTCTTTTTTTTTTCCAAGCTAAACGAAGCTATTGTAATTATCTGATTATTGTTGTAATACTTCATGAACACATTTGCGCTATGGTAAGTGATGCATTATGGCATAACTGTGAAAATTACAATGGGATGATGACGACAACAACAACAACAACGACAACAGCAGAAAATTAATGAAACTGAGGATGGTGGAAATAAGTTTCATGGTTACTCGCTGTACGTAAAAACCGA
The DNA here is from genome assembly GCF_040938485.1 of Diadema antillarum. Lineage (NCBI taxonomy): Eukaryota > Metazoa > Echinodermata > Echinoidea > Diadematoida > Diadematidae > Diadema > Diadema antillarum. The sequence goes on along the minus strand of NW_027271395.1, from coordinate 780,281 downwards.
CAGTCAATTAAGGAGATCACTTTGATATCTACAGTCTAACGAGAGCTCTGGTAATGATTCAGTACCTCTCTCAATGTGATTAATTTTCTTTTGTTCTGTTTGTTTTTAGTACCACCGGTGCATGTCAGTATTGTGCACTTTCAGTAATATACAAAAATGAGCAGCTTCCATGAAGTTCTTTATTACAAAGGCATAACACATGCAGGCAACTCCCTTTATAACTACATCCTCGAGACCGAAAATTATCTTTAGTTATACATGTAATGCATTGATCTTTCGTTGTAGCCAAACATAGACTGGAATAGATATGAAATGATAATTATCAGACCTGAAGTTTTACTTCGTTATAATTGTAGAGTTCAGCTATAACCATGTTCGTTATAACAGGAGTGCCATGCATAATGATCATTTCTATGCTCGTACAATGATTTTACATGCGCCATGTCTTCAGTGCGGATACATTCAGGTGTCATGCTGAATCAATCATTTTTTTTCCCTTCATTTCGAGACTTTGGACAGCATGCTTGCCCGAATGTCAAACCTGGGCTTGCTGAGCAATCATTTGCTAAATTCTCCTAAATTCTCCTAAATTCTCGTAGAGCAGTGAATCACACAAAAAAAATTTAATGGGATCAGCATTGATTTTTTTCTCATCTCTTATATGACATTTGCTTATTTCTTATGGACTACTATGTCATATAGAAGAGAAAACATAATCATAACTACTCTTAGAAATATGCCACTAAAGACAATAATGTGATGTATTCAATCCGTGACTGACAAGATTGGTCATTGTCACCAAAGAACAGATTGCTGTCAAAGGATAGATATATGAAACTGAACTGAATTGATTTTAGAGAGAGAGAGAGAGAGAGAGAGAGAGAGAGGGGGGGGGGGGGTGAGAGAATCACAAGTGCCAGGATTCGAGTCTGTTATTTTGCGGCCAGCTGCATGAATGTACATGTTCTACCCATATTAAAGACAACGCATTACCACCATCTCCCTAAATACAGCGAATCCTAAATCAAATCCAAGGTTTAATGTCAGTCACATTAATAGACGTAATTCTGTCGTCTAGATAGCAAAGCAATAGAAGGAATACTCGTGAAGTATGTGCTATTGTGTAACTTATCTAGCTTTCTTAGATCTGTACGGATATGAGAAGATATGAGAAAGAACTTGTGTAGAAATAAAAAGTAATCAGTGATGTCACACAGAATACCTTATAAACGAAAAAAAAAAAAACAAAAAGGCATACGTACCTGAAAATTGCCACAGTAGGAATGAAAGCCAAATGGAGACCAAAACTCCCTGGAACAAAATCTAAATCAAGAGACATTTATATTTCCTTAAACAAATGCAACAAAATTAACGATATATTTTGTTGTTGTTGTTGTTGTTCACTAATTACAAAAGTAATGTGAACAACATAGCAGCGTATATAAGATTATGTTGTCCGAAATCATCATGTCTTTTTAAATAAGTTGATGCAAAAAGTGTCCCGACTCACACTTTCCAATTAAACAGGTTATTTTGCTTGAAGCAGACAGAGAAGCATTGGTACAGGTGGTAGCAGTATCAGTATAATTCCACACATTAAAGACCTTGGGTGGTGTATAGACGAGTAGTTAGGAATATCACAAATCAAATGCGTCTATTGAACCAAATGGCTGAAAAATAAAAAGGCGAGGAATTAAAAAAACTTAAAACAAATTATTTCTTTTTTTTTTTAATGCGATCTTTGACTGGTAACCAATGAAGTGATCTCAAAATAGGGGTGAGGAGAGTGTGCTTCTTGGATAGTGTGATGATGCATGCTGCCGCATTTTGAAGCCTCTGTAGCATGGAGAGCTGAGTTTGTGGTAAGTTAAATAAGACAGAGTTTCCAAAATCGAGCCTAGAGGATATCAAGGCATGGACTAATTTTTCGGTAGAAGAGCGGTTAAAATATTTTCTAATGAAGCCGATATTACGAAGTTGGTATCTTACAGATCTACAAATGCTAGAAACTTGATGAGACATAGTCATATTACAATCTGGCATTACACCCAGGTTGCGACAGGTTTGGGACACACTAATTGACATGCCGGAAAAAGAGATGAAATTAATGTCAAGTTTACCTAATTGTGTCTTCGAACCAAACATTAAAAACTCAGATTTATCCGTATTCAATTTCAAAGAATGTGAGTTCAGCCATGAATAAACATCGTTCATTGCATTCTCAAGCTGACTCAAGGCATGTGAGGCATCAGCCTGGTTAGGTTTGAAAGACAAACACAATTGAATGTCATCAGCGTATATGTGATAATTAATTTTGTGCTGGCGCAATATGTGTCCCAGGCTTATAAGAAAACAAGGTGGGCCCGCCCACAGAGCCCTGTGGAACACCGCATTTGAGAGGCATAGCATTTGATTTACAGCTGTTGACACACACTGCCTGTGAATGGCATGAAAGGTAAGATTTAAACCATTCGTATGCCTGACCTTTTACACCAAGAGATTGGAGGGTGTTTAATGTTAGGTCTACTATAACTCTATAGCTTCAAAGCAAGGACATTGTCTTTGGCCTATAAGAACCATTAAATTGGGAACCGATGGCAAGTCGTCTATCATCTGCCCTATTCACACAATCATCTGCCCTATTCACACAAACACCAAAGAATTACCTAATTAAGTTATTTAATTGATATGGAGTCATCTTCAGCATTTGGTTTATATAAGGGCTTAGGTTTATACACCTTCGCCTGTTACCGTTGAACTGTAGGCCTATTGTTATATGACCAACGTTCAGTCTGTACGGCAGATCCATCTAATCATGTCTTCTGAAACAGACTTTAGAACCCATCTAAACATCTGACGCGTTTCAGGCAAACTATTCTGGGGCAGTGAAGTTAATGAAAAAATATATCATATTGTTAAAATGTCAAATGATTTTTGAAGGAAGGAGTTCGCATGGTGGTGTACATAGCATATGCTCGGTTTTCGGTTCACCATGTGTGAGTCCCTAAACGGACTGTTGAAACGGAGGACTCAACGTTTCGGACAGTTGACTGTCCGTCCTTTCCTTGCTCTTCCAACCCTCTCTGGTTAACAGTCCTTTTCAGGACTACACTCACTCCAAAAAGAATACTGTCGCTCAATTTCTTGCTTCTTCTCCTACCTTCTCATTCCTCCTTTCATTCTAACAGTCCTTTTAAGGACCACACATGGTGAACCGAAAACCGGGCATATGCTGTGTTAAAATGTCATACTGGTATAGCTCTAATATCCTTGGATGAAAAACAATTCATTCTTATTTACACTCATTTTTCTTCTTTGTTTTAACCCAACAGATTGTGCTGCTAGAAATAGAGACATAGGTGGTTGTTACCCGAGTTTGATCACCGCAAGACTCCCTACTCTGCGGGTTTAATCTTTGATTCCAATACCCAGAGGCTTCGGCTTTACTGCCCTTCTATGCACTGGATCGTTCACAGCGTTCATTTATTTTACAATTTATTTCAAAATAATGTCATTAGGTTATGATGTAAACTCACCCTTTGGTGATAACGATTCCCAAGGCCGTTCATCTTGTTCTGAAAAGGAGTGAAACACAGATTCATCCGATATGCACTTATTCAAATAATATGTCACGTAATATGCTTAATGCACATGTAGGCCTAAATGACGTATTAATGAAAGATTTTCCTTGTTGACATCACAATTCCCTTGTGGTGTTTCTGATAATCCCTATCAGCGATTCTGCTTCTACGAACGCGTTCGCTGTTGTGCGCCCACAAAGTTATACAAGTTATACAAGAGCTAATTTCGAAAAAGCCATTAAATTAACTTTGGGTTATATATCATATGATATAATCATCACCTCATACTTTTAAATTGATCGTGTACAAAAAAAAATGACGAAAAGTAAATCTCTTTGTTATCATTAAGCGTAAAACATATTATTCATTATTCAATAGCTTCAGAATAATGGTCAGTTAGACCACTGCAGGGAGGTGAACATCTCACCTCCCTGGTTAGACGTGTCAGGATTTGAGACTAGGACGTAATTGCGTTTCAATGAAAAACTGGAAATGTCAAAATTCTATGTACTTATACACTGTTATATGGCAAGCTGTGCGGAAATTACGTCATCACTTCGCTAATCGAAGTAACTGTTAAAAAAAGGTTTCCTTACAAATTACCTTAATAAAGGGAACCCAAAACTAAAGAACAATGTGGATTGGGTGAAAGCAGTATAACATTAGTAGAACACATCAGTGAAAGTTTGAGGAAAATCGGGCAATCGATAGAAAAGTTATGAATTTTTAAAGTTTTGGTGTTGGAACTGCTGGATAAGGAGACTACTAGAGGTTGGGACGTATGAGTGGGCTACAATATAAAGAAAATATAAAGGGAATTCAATAAAAATGCATTTTTCATGAAAATAACACATTCCATCAACCTGATAATGACATATGTTAGGGGTAGCATTTATAACCCCCTGCTTTCTCCAAGCGGTTAGTGAAGTACTCTTTCATTTTGCTAGAAAAATGAATTTTTGTAGAATTCCTTATGTATTTTCTTTATATTATAGTCCACTCATACGTAATAACCTCTGGTAATCTCCTCATCCAGCGGTTCCATCACCAAAACTTTAAAAATTCATAACTTTTGCATCAATTGTCCGATTTTTCTCAAACTTTCACATATGTGTTCGACTAATGTTAATGCTTTTACCTAATCCAAATGGCTCTTTGGGTTTGCGTTCCCTTTAACTTCGAAATGTCATAACTTCCTTAATGTTCATTCGATTTTGAATAAATTTTCATTGCTGTGGTAAGAATGTACTCCTTCTTTTCAGAGTAACTTTCAACTGCACTGGAATTCCCCCTTATCAAGATTGATTAATTAAATGGGGAAATATGATAATCTTTATAAATAATTTGTAGATGTTGCTTGTTGGAAAACAAAATAAACATTGTCAGGTATTTTAAGTATCCCCCCCCCCCCCCCGGGTAAATACTAGTAACCAAAACATTACAAAGGCATCAACTAAGTTATAGTTTGTTGCAAAAAAGTGAAAATTAGAGAAACAAAGCAAACAAAGTGTGGTTTCCTTTCTTTCTGTGGAGGAAAATGTATAGTTGTTGTCATGGTAACTGTTAGTGTAGCTTAATCAAGAAGATGAACGTGCATATCCTTTGCAAGGCGTACATGATGGGACTACCAGGTGGTGCTGATGGAATTAATTGAGTGATGATAAGTTTCAAGTTGAGTGTGTCATTGAAATAACGTAATCAACATTTTGTCCTTCAGTGCAATATGGTGAGACCTGATCAAATTATCTTCTTAATGCATTAAGGCCACATTGTTTATAGGGAGTACCATCCAATCATTAGATTTTTCCATCCTGAGTAATTAATTATTCTCTCTTTGCATTAACATGACATTAATTCCCCCACAACATGCAACAGCGTTACGTTTGTCTATTAGATTAATGAACGGGAGGTGTCGGGTTTTGTTACTCACAAACACACAGTCCTTTGGAATTCCACTGAAGTAATTCAGTTTTGGTCAGCGAGATGAGACGAAAAACCATATGAGTGTTAAAGAGAATCATATCAACATTGGCCGTTTTAGCCATTTTAAAACACAAAAATTGATAGTTTATTATTGCACAAATCAAAATCATACTAAATTTATAGGTATTATCATTGACACAAGATTGCTTTTGAATTATCATAAAGCCAACAAGACCGGTCAACGACATAATGGACAAAGCAATTGCAGTATAAATCATACAGAATAAATATATATCAATCAGAGCCACAAAAAACTCCTCCGTATACAATCTCCAAGGTTTTAATCCCACAATTTTTGGCCCTGAGCACATTATGCCCATTTAAATCATATCATATTCTTCTACGAAAAGACGCTGTAGGAACTTGCGAAATCCTCTTAATACATTACTTAATCCTCTTTATGTATATTTGTATAATTGTATAATTTGTATAATTATATTTGATCAACTGACATTACTAAAATACAATGTTAATGCTCTATTGCAATTTACACGTAAGATCCACTTTCACGGGTATTTAGAATTTTGTTCTTATATAATAGAATTCTCTGATTTTACCCTACTCATATGCGCGTTATGATATTAATTTCAATTAGCCGAACCGCGTACAAAAAAAAATCAATCAATCATGAAATGTGAGGAACCTACTAAAAAGCAATTAATTTTGTATTGTATAGGCCTCTAGATGAAATTTTTAAAGGTCTCACTAAACAACATATAACAAGAACATGGAAAAGATGGAGCGCGATATTGACCGACTCGGGTTCGTTGAGGGCAGCAGACATTTCATGGCGCTGGGCGCAGCCATAGCGGGTGTCTCAGCCGACCCCCCTGCTCTCCCCATGGCTCTCCCCCACCCCGGGCAACATGTTTATCACGCACTTGTAACAAAGGTTCGCGCACTAAAGCGAGCATTCGCGCACTCAGTACGAGACGCCCATTGGCTAAAGCAGTTTTTCATTTGCGCGCGTGCTAATGTAGGGAGAGGGGTGGGGAGTGGGAAGGGGGGGGGGGGGTCGGCTGAGACACCGAGTAATGGCGCTGCCCATGCCAAAAATACACATAGCGCGTCACAGAATCGGTCAATAGAGGAAAAGAGAGCAAGAAGATAGGGAGTAAGAAAAAAATCCACGAGAATACTGTACATTATAACGTACCGAGATAGCCATCTGCAATACATAAAGATTCCTCGTCACTTGAGCTACATAGTTACATAACAATATACAAAATACACATGATACACGATAATAGACAGTCTGTTGTTTGTTACAATTAATAGATGATTTGTTTCCCACAACTTATATAGTAATGAGGTATTTCAATCACCTACTTCCTCCCACTTTCAATTCAATTCATCTTTTTTTTTTTCCGTTTCCAAATAATATAGACTTGGGTAACACAAGCCTCAAATCAATGGTATATTTCATGTAACATACTATCACATGATCAGTAGGAGTACATCTTCTTTCTTTATGGAAATGAAAATTGAGGGGCTGCTAACAAGTGAACATGTGTAATGCAATGCCCTCACTTACTTGCGTTACACTATTACAATACATTTATACAAAGCTTACAAAAACTACAATACCGAAGAAATTCAAACAATGCAAAAATACACTTGTAATTGAGTATATGAATATAAGAACGACCCAAGTCCATGGAAGATCATTTCGAGTAAACTAAAAACAACTTCATATCTTTTTTATTTATCCAATAATATTCTATTTAACTGTGATGGGAAGGCAACATTGTATACACAAATTAGAACATATATTATTATGACAATTAACATTTACATTAATTGTGGAGAGGCCATTTTGTGTGGTGGACTTGGGTCGTTCTTTGATTCATATGGACTTGGGTCGTTCTTTGATTCATATACATGATATTCTGCTATAGAGATGGGAGAAGGATGAGAGAGGGCGCTATTATATGAATGTAAGAATGACCCAAGTCCTTCATTCTTACATTAATATAAGATTTAACTCATTCATTTCAGGCACTTCCGGGGGTAATTAGGATTTATCATTTACACACAAGATGAGTCCATGCATAAGCTACAATTTCCCATGTCAAACTAACTTTGGCCAAAAATTGGACTTGGGTCGTTCTTATATTCATATACTCAATTATGTCCAATCACTTGGCATCCATGGTAACAAGACGCATACACACACACACACACACACACACACACACACACACACACGCAGTCACATGAAAGAAAACAAGAACAAGCGGAGGGTGTCAATAAACTTTTTGATGATGAGCGTTGATACATTGTTATGTGTATGATGTATGTATGTATAATGCAGTGGTAGGCAGCGTTACCACAGTTGGAAGGCCACGGAATGGCACGAATGGAGTGACCCAACAGCAATTGAGATGTGAGCAGTAACCGAATGGATGAGCACACAGCAAGCAAGAAAGATGTTATGCTCTCCGTTTATTACCAGCACCATGTCAGTAACTCAGTTGCTAACTACGCATGTCTTGTTCCATTTTGGTCTTACTGTTTCTGTTTTTGTTGTCATATTTCTGGGGTTTTTTTAGACTCACATGTGAGACGGAACTATTTTTCACGACACGTGTTTCGTTTGATACACAACATGAAGAGTCCATTTCAACCTACCCACCTATAAGTGACCTGGGAAGAACCCATAACTCAGTCTCATAAATAATCATATGTATATGTATATATATATATATATATATATATATATATATATATATATATATATATAGTTGAGACAATGTAGATAACAGAAGATGTCACATGAAACCGGCAGAGTTGTGAAGCTTTCGACCGTGGTCTTCCTCAGCTTTAATGTCTGTTTGTGAAACGAAATATATATTTTTGAGCATAACAAATCTGAAGTCATTAACACAATATATTAAATATAAATTGAGCATGGGTTAATAGTTACATGACATACTTGGCAATACTTTTTGGCACTTTGCAACACATTCAACAATGTATAACTGTAAATGAGTGTATAGTGAGTAGATATAGCATACAAACATATCATACAATAAAAATTATCAAACATATATCATAAATAAACTAAATAATGTAATTACCTGCTAAGCAGACGTTTGCGTTGCCTGGATGTCTTGTGGCTGTCTTGTGGCGGGATGTGAGTGATCATGTGATATTGGGGGAAGGTTTGTGTGCGGTGGTGCATGTCAGGCAGGAGTGGGGTAGTATAAAGAATTAGGTTCAGTGTTACAAGTGTGTCAGTCGTGTCAGTGCAGATAAAGAATTGTTAACAATTACGATACAATGAACATTCTCGTGGTCATTAGCCCCTAAAGCTGATTTACCAACAATCAAAATAGCAGGCATGGAACCCGGGTACAGATAGAGTGTGGATAGAGAGTGGATAGTGTGTTGATACTTGTCCCTAGGTACATAACATAGAAATATACAATATACACATTATTTTATGTACCAAAATTATCGCTAAAACAATCTTCATATACTCTTGCCACATAATATAACAAAATTGTGTCGCACAGTATAATTTTTCTGTGTGCACCTCTATCAATCTATCTATTAATCTATTCATAATTGATATTTATATATATATTCATATTAAGATCATACATATATATATATATATATATATACATATATATATATATATATATATATACATATATATCCATATACATATGCATGCATACATTTATCTACATTGTCTCAACTATAATTTCACTTAAGATGACAGAGGCGTGCGGTAGGAATATCAGCATCATCACACTATATATATATATATATATATACATGTATATATATATATATATATATATGAGAATGTATATGTAAAACATTGGATGGAGCTCCACCATCTAGATTCTGTTGAGAGTGCTTTGGCAAATGTCTGTAACAGGTTAAGAGGGTGTGTGGACTTACAAGACTTCGGAATAACAAGCCTTATTTCTTTTTTGGATCAACGAACATTCCGATTTTTTTTTTTTTTTTTTGGACTAACCTCTGGCTTGGGCATAGCGAACCTTATTTTGTCTTCCTACAAAAGAACCTTCTGAATAAAGAACCTTTGGAATTACTTACCGTAACTGATGTATCGTTACAGATCGCCAACAAAACGAAAGATAGCATAAATGCTGTGCTTTTGTGAAGTCGTGTGAGTATTTCCGATAGAAATAGTGGCGACGTATTTCATTCATTCATTCAGTTATCAAATTTCCACAAAATACATTCTGTATGTACATCTACAATCCAGATCGACCAACAGAAACAATAACATGACAATATTCGTAGTCTAGTTTTGGCATTATGATACGTATTGCGTTGTCTATCGAATATGATGTATACTTCTCTCTTTTTTTCTCAAATAAAAGACTCTAATAAAACTCAAAAGAAATACTCCAGCAATTCAAAATTGTTTATTTTATATATCAGAAACAATATGTTCAATGAGTAATATATCTGTTAATTAGCAACAACAACAACAGCAGCAGCAACAACAAAATAATCTTTGCATTGTGGTGCCCATTGCTCTTGTGCGGAAAATATGTTAATGAGAGAATCCAGATTTGTTATTGTTGAGAGAATCTGCACATTTGTTAAGTTTTCCTCCTCATTATCTATAGAGTGATGTGATTCATTTTAAAAGCTTCTTTACAAGCGTATCATCGTAAACATTCTTACAATGGACAATCAAGTGATGCGTGATTGATTGCTTTGCTCGCTTGAATTTTTTTCTTTGATTCAATTATGTACCTTGGCAACCGACTGCAGTAAGTCAACATCAAAGTCCTTCAACCCATTTTTTTTTGGGTCGATTTTACAGTGGGTAACAAAGCCTGGTTTCCAAGCAGAACCACTCCAACAGCAATGAGAATGTTGTCTTGGTTGTCAGCGCCGCAAGCCTGCCTAACCATATCCACCTCGCTTCGTTTCTCAGTAACCGCATAGGCCTACATGAAGATAACTTTATGATTGTAGACATAGGCACCGATACACTATGGTTTGTTTCTGATAACCCCTAAATTTTTACTTAACACGTACACACACACACACACACACACACACACATACATACACACATATATACTTGAGCTAAATGTGACGCTGGGTATCATGAACTCGACAGTAAAATAGACTATCGTGAGTTGGATTCCTGCGGAAATTTCAAGTTACACTCCTAACTTGTTAAAACAATCATCCGTTTTTTATTAACCCACATGGTATCGCGCACTCTTGCTTTGAAAAAAAAAAGACAGATGAAAGATAGGGCTTCAAATTAGGTCCTATGGCCTGAATATGTAAAATGTTTCTGCCAATACATGCGTCTGCCTGTAAACACAAATCTATGAGCCTACCACTCCAAGCCGATAAACTTTCGTAGGCATTGGGATAAACTTCCGCCATACTCGCCTCCATTTCCCACGGACTAATACAACTACAAAGTTTGCCTTAGATGACTTTTTCAACTTTTCCTCCTATCCTAACCACTACACACAGGTATAGACTTAACCGCCTTTAACAATGTTTAACAACGACAATAACAAAACAGCAACATCGTATTTGTACAGCAGCTGCTTGTTTAAGAAACTTTTTTATTTTTCTTTAGGCAGCACAGTGCTCACACGCTGTTCGGGAAGAGACCCTGTGTGACGTCAGCAGTAGGCCTACCAGTATTGTTGTTGCTTTTGTTGCTTTTTTCCTTTAGGGCAAGAGTAGATCTGCCCTCGTTTTTGAGGTACTCCGATCAAGGTTACCCGCTGAGAGCTCCGCCTCCTGGACAATTGACAGAGCGGCTGAACTATGGCTCCTGAAACTGGGTTAGATCCGAACAGGTTGGTCGCGACAGGAGGACGCAAAGGCTCTCCTTGCTAACCTTATAACAAATGACGGACAATTTTTTCCTAAGTACCGTAGGTGGACTTTGATGCGTCTGGTGCTTACGTGAGTATTTTTTAAACAATTTCCAACAGCATCGAGTGTAATTGCATGGAGGTAGCTCTATCGGAACAGTAAGGAATTTTAGAATATATTGGGATATTCTTTGCACAGTTCTATGGTGTAAGTCTGCTATTATACTAAAGTCATGCATTGTTATGCTCATTCGACTGATGTGATAATGCATATGTACGGTACGCTGGCGTTACCCGCGTGAAGTTAAATGTAAGTTGACATGCTATTGTTCTGAAAGGTATATGATCCTTCAGCTAAAAAGAGGGCATTCATATCCGAATTATGCAGGTAGGTTCCACGGGAATAGAAAGACTAGTGACGTAGTGTATATGAATGTAAGGGGATATGTTAAACGTGTAGCTACATATGGGGTAACCAGCCATTCGTATATCGTATGTGATTGGTATTATGCGTGTGTATGTGTGCGTGTTTCTGTGCATTGACGTCTTGTGTGTGGGTGACTCCGATGTCTTGTGCTATACGAGATCCAGAAAATATTTTTTTTTTCTCAAATTCATTTTTAACCATGGTTGTATTGATTTTAGGGGTTAAGTTTCCACCCCCGCAAAAATCGTCGTGATGTGAGATATGGGATGACAGATCCCTAAGAGAGAGTAATATATGAGAAGTGAGATGAGATACCTTACATGTTGCACGGCCCCTTGGCAGAGCAGTTCCGAGAGAGCTGAAAGGGCTTTACCCTGCTGAAAGAAAACGGATTAAATGAATAATTGATTAAATAATCAAATGCATACATCGAGATTGATTACTTAATTAATGAACATTGACCACATTGGTGAATGAATCCTATAAACTTTGTGTACAAGCATTTGTTTCTGCAAATGTGTTAACCTTTGACCTTTCATCTTTTAATATTTCCCTCTTATCTGCTTAAATTACTGTCGTTACGCTGGCTGAGTTTGTTTCCCTAGGGGTGATCAGTACTAAAAATACGAAAGATAAGGGGAGCGTGAAAATAATCTTCACTAGATTTTCTGACAATTATCATCATTTCTCTTCCAGTCTCCATGATTGTATGCAAAGAACAGAAATGACACTGCCAAGGAACATTATAATGCTAGTAATCCCGTTCTCTTAGAAATTCTGGAATTGCAGTTAATGTTCGGGAGGATCCGCATCAGGTTTCAGTGGGCGATTGAATCATACAAGCTTTGAATAGTGATGAACGTAACCAGTATTCTTCAGCTTGTATGTAGTAAAAACTCAAAAACAATCACGCGCAACACTTCTACTGAAGATGAAGCAATCATTATACACTGCTGAAAGCTGACCTGGACTCATATTGTCTTCAAGGCAGTGTTGTGTCCTACATCTTTGTCCAGAAACACACACACATACACACACACACACACACACACACACACACACACACACACACATACACAAACCTAAAAAAAAACCAAAAGAGGAACTGGTCAGCGTGATTACGACATTGAGCCTTTACTGAGGTTGTTGACGAGGAAAGAACAGTCCAGCATATTTTTAGAGAAAGTATCGCGTGATTATTAATGTGTCTTTGATTACCTGAAGAATTTTGCAGAGGAAACAAATTTTGATCTCTTAGGCCCGAATTCACGAAAGTGGTACAATTGAAACCATGGTTTAAACCATGGACAATTTGTATGGATCGCCAAGTGTCGAATGGCCTATTTCGTTACGAAATCAGTCATTTCGTCTCCGAAATGATCACACCAAATGACTGATTTCGTAAAGAAATAGGCCATATGCGACATTTGGCGCTCCATACAAATTGTCCATGGTTTAAACCATGGTTTCAATTGTACCACCTTCGTGAATTCGGGCCAAAGGGTTGGTCTTTAGTCCAACCTTTGACTTATTTGATCCACATTCTCCTTCTTCGTCTTCTTTTAAAAAAGCCCCTAAAGAATCAATGAATTGACCTCAGTAAAATCAGTAGATTTTATCACACAGTGATGAAGTCTTCATTAACTGAATCCAGTTCAAGTATGATTTGCAGCAAGCACCGTGTTTTACAGCAAACTGTTAAGTGGTTCCTATTTAATGACATAAGTCTGGAAATGCGGGATTTCATGTGTACCTTATTTTGCCTCATTAATGCTGTATGAGGAATCAGGTCTAATGCCGCAGGCGGTGCTGCGTGTACAAAACAGATGCTGATAAATGTGTAACGTGCGTACGTTCTGGAATTGCATACGAAAGGAATCTATGTTACATTATTGCGAGCAGTCCTCGAATCATTACGTTTGAATCAATTATAAATGCGCCATTGTCACTTAACTTTGATTCCAAATATACCTCGGAGTGTTCTTCTTCCGTGCCCATTTCCTTTTGTAACAAAATGCTTCCTCTCTGGTATTGGTTCTCACGACCTATTCCCCCCTCCCCCTTAATTTTTTCCGACGGATATTGTTATTGTTATTGTACAAGTGCCTTCAACTAAGGAGTGTTTATGTTTGAAGCTTCTAGCTCCGACAAAATCAGAGAAGTCGATTGTCCATGGCGTGCCAAACCCAATTTCACTTGGGCCACGAAGTGATCCGAAAGCCAGAGCTCTTCCTTCTGCGTTTGTAGGTATTCGTAGAGACAACGAGAACTGGTCCCTTGACTTCCCATGTGATAAAAGGGGAAGCGAAGTCAATTGAAGGAGACCTCCGAATGATTTTCAGATTTTTGCATTTGAACAAGTACAATTTAGTTATACTGTACTGAGGATAGAGTTTCAGAATTTCTTATAATTGGGATGAAGAATAAGAATATTTTCGAAATTTATAACAAATTGCAATGAACAAGTAAGATGACATGACAGGGTCACCATAAGAATGTATGCGTTGGGGCTCAAGGAAGCAGAACAAAAGAAGAAGGCACGCATGGATTATCCACAGGTGAACTCGCAAGCAAACGGCATTGTAATGGAAGTACACTGATACATTTCTGAAATATCTTTGTTCAGTGTAATTTGTTTAAGGCTTTTCAAAGTATTGTTTCTCTGCTGAAGAACCACAATAAATTCCAGAAATCTATACATGGAGTTGTCGATTTGTGTACTACATGAGATGACATTATGAAAATCGTCTGGAATGCCCCTTTAAATTCCTACATGTAGCCATTAATGGGTCGGTCAAACTTGGAAGAGGCCTGCTGATATATTGGTATTAAAGATCAAATCTTGAGGCAAAAATCATCGCTGTATACAGTTTGACAATTACTTCCCAGTTACTATTAGGTAACATCCTATCCATGACTTCTGCGCCGTTACGCCATTTCAAAGTCAATACGAGGGTCACAAACTTAACCCCTTTTCATATAGTTGCTTTGTTGTGAACTGCTTAAGTTCATGTTGATAGAGATAGATGGAGAAGACTTATCAGCATTTTAACCTTAGATCGATGAGTCAACAAGAACTCTTTCAACTATTTCACTTGGAAAATGTTTACTGTTGGACATTCAAGGGTAAAGTCCAAAGTGTACCCATTCTGCCACATTACGACGCTTTGTATATACGAATCTGTTCATGTCATTCGTTAAATGCAGGTCCAGATGATTGCTTGTGTATAGTGTCTATGACAAAAGGTAATCATCCATCCATAATGCAAGTGATTGACGTCACGGCGGATTGGATGTCTTCACGGAAAACAACATCACTCCATACCGTTTACACCAATACAATGCAGTCTGCAGAAAATCGTGTGGTTTACTGAAAGGAAAATTGCTGGAACTGAACATTATTAAGCGTCCACTGTACTCGTCTACATTGACGACCTCTTAGCCGTTCATCATTCCGTAGGATAGTGATTGTGACTTGTAGTTGTTACTAAGGGTAGACTTCTTTAGGTCTAACAAAACTTTTCAGATGACACTACCACGACTGGATTTCCTTTTATATACCTTGGTCGACAAGAAACACCAAAATGCTTAAATCACGTCATTCATTCCCTTATCTTTTACTTATCAGTGATATTTGCAATGTTGCAGATAAATTACAGCTTATTTTGAATACTGGTGATGTCAGCGTATTTATGTCTGAATATGTCTGCATATATGACGTTATACGCCGTTATACGTTTTAATTAAGAAATAAAAAAGAAGAAGATACAAATACCAAATGCAAATACTTAGAGTAATTTAACATTCTAAATGTGAAGATAAGACAGAGTATATAGATTTGGTCTTCACAAACGAGGAAATTGATGCATATATTACAGGCATATTGTTGTAATTCGTGGAAAGAAAAGTGACATAAAATCACAAGTTCTTTGTGCTATGTGGGTGTTATTAATGATAAAAAATCGTTCAAGGCATACACGCATTAATTGATTTGATATTAAAAAATATTCAAAGTGTATCGAATCTTATATGGATAAAAATGTTTTCCATGCACATAATATTCAACTCATTATTTCTTAAGCCATGATATCAACCCAATTGCAATATCGTACCATTGCTTGGGCTAATACATAAATTACCCTATAATCAGATTATCTCGTTTGTAGTACAAGCTGTCAAAATAGTGAGTGTGTCATGCCATCTTACCTTTACTAAACACTTTGAAATTTTAATGTCTAAATATTTTCGAGCTGAATGATTATTATATTAGTGCATTCATGCATTATTGTGTTAAACAATTGTATTATTTCCAGCCTTCCATACTTGTTTCAGTAGAACACGGAAATCCTTTTATATTATTGGAAAAATCCTCTTAATTATCACCTACCTCTTAATAAAACAAATATTGGTTTAAACTGCTTTATACATAGTCCCACAAACTTGGAATAATTAGCATGTAGAAATCAGATTGATAAGTCTATCATTAGATATTTGTAACCGAAGATTTAAATTATATTGTTAATGAAACAAACGAGACTTTTGCATTCAGGTGTTATATTGTATTTACTATCTTTGTCTTAATATGTATAATTTGTTTAGTTTGGATTCTTTCCATATTTTCTCGAGTTGAATTTTGCTCTATTGAGTCAAATGCCCTTATGGGAATGGTGGCAGCTGTTCCTAAATTTCGTTTCCCTGCCGTCTCCATATTCTACTCTACCTATTTCTAATGTCGATTTGAATTTATGTATGTGTACTTTCTCAATATTTGATGTTTTTAAAAATCAGATAGTGAATTGAAGATACCATTACTTTTTGAATTCGAAAATAAGTAGCAATATAAGTAATCAGTACATGGCAATAACTTAAAGAATTGTAGGTACAAACGAATGAACAAATATATTTAGATTATACACTGGCGTTGTCTTCAGACTTCATTTTGTCATCGTCATTGAAATCATGGGTAATCTTTTTTTCGTATACCATTCCACAATTTTAAAATCAATGTTGTAACAATGTACTCTGTCCTTGGGGACAAAACGCAACAAGTTCCATCCAATTGAAGCTAAACTCTACATGTTTTCGCACCTTATCAATTTGTCGTTGTTTTCAGTGCAGACGGATGTGATCCGGTGAATCAGGATATCCTTACGCCGTCGTTAACATCGGTATGGCTCACTTCAAGAAACACAAAAATGAAGACCTCCACCATCAAGTTATTGAGGAAAACAAAGGAGAAAAGATAGTGAGTAAAATGTCCTTCATATCATCTTTATAACGGTTAACATTGTATTGATCATTTTGCTATCTCCTTCCATCGAGATCATCAAATTCTTATGATTATCTAGAGAAGTTAGGGCGAGTTTTAAGGTATTAGCCATCATAAATTTAAATCGATCAATGTAAAAAATGCGTTTATCATTGTGTATATCAATGTATCAATGTATGGCATTGGAACAACTTGGGTCAAACGTTTGGTTTGCCACATGGCGCGAAGAAAAATAGTCCCTTCCACTTCTTCCTTTTCTTTTCTTTGTTCAAGTGCCTCAGGCGTCATCTGCATTTCCCGTAAGATAGATAATGTAATTTTCACAGGCTAGGTGGTCCTTGTGTAGGGACAGAGAGGGGAAAAAGGGGAATTGTAAAATCTAACTCAATACTAGTTCTAACTCAGCAAAGGGCAGACATGAATAAGATATGGTAAAATCAAGTCTGACTTTTGAGAGCTAAGAAAATCTCTGACAGCAGCTTGCCTCGTATGATGGATGTGATATTGCTGTACCCTTGCCACACACGTGCTTCAAAGGTTGCAGCACTGTTAACAAATTGCAGTTCAGAGCCAGTCTCAAGAGAAAAGTCCATGTGGTGAAATTATAATCTATTTCTGTAAATCAACACGTAAAAAGTCCCATGAACATAAGCTTAAATAGTTTGTTGTGTATTTCGATGTGTACATTTGGATGCTTAGAAGAAATTGATTTCATGGACTCCATGGGGAAAGAAAAACACTTTCACCGTGAAATTTCCCACTATAAATAACGAACAACGAAATGCAATAGAATATTCATTTGTGTCCGGTACCAATTACTAAAGGCATTCAAAACGTTGTCTAGTTTTTTTTTTTAGAATAAAAGATACTATGTAAATATACATTCAAGATTGTTTGTTCATGTTTAA
Organism: Diadema antillarum; assembly: GCF_040938485.1. Lineage (NCBI taxonomy): Eukaryota > Metazoa > Echinodermata > Echinoidea > Diadematoida > Diadematidae > Diadema > Diadema antillarum. The sequence goes on along the minus strand of NW_027271395.1, from coordinate 762,270 downwards.
TCTATACTGTTGATACTCAAATTCTTCATCAGACGCATTCACCTCATTTCACCCCATTACCTCATTGCTCTCAGTTTAGGGATTTTCCCCTGTAGTTGAAATTTACAAACATTGTGAACTGACAGACAGTTACACTCTTGGTAATGATTAAACAAAGTGACCCCACAAGCAAATCTCATTTTCAAGAAATAATCGCTGATTTGGCAGAAAGCCCAGTAAACTCTAGGAACACTAAAGTGTTATAACTGTTCAACAGGTGTTGGCATTTGGAATGGGTTGAGCAATCATCAGCCTCAGGGTCCAAAGATATCAGGCAACTTTTCATATCAGAATATATAGAAGTAGATTGGAATTGATTTTGATGGATATAAGGCATCATATTTTTTTTCGCTTTTTTTTTCAAAAAGGTTATTCATCAATGATTTCAACCATCATAGGTTAACTTGATCAAGTAAATGTCACAATTAGAATGTCTCTCATACAACCAATATATATATAAACGAGAAATGAAAAATACGACTAGTTACTTCCCTGCCATTAGGCGACGTACTTTCAACGTCGTTGAAATCATAACAAAACGAGGAATTATTCCTTATTGCACAAATTAAGTTCTTCTATCCTTCCTTTGATTCTATATTTTAACAATTGTATTGTTTTATTTCCAATTGATGAAATCTTACGTCGAGTTGATTTTTATTGTAAGTGATTGACAATTGCTCTACATCGACGTAAATAAGCACTGAATTGATCAGTGTTTTAGTAGTAGCCGTGTAGAAGAATTCATGGGTATACTCCAGCAGGATTCGAACCTACGACCTCCTGATCACCCGACAGGCGTCTTATCCACTAGACCACCGAGCTTCCGCTGACTGCCAATGCTAATAATCTTTATATCATCTAGCAGCGTGCACTGTGCTATTACTAAAATTTGATGTTTTTGCTTTTAGTATTATTTAAAGATATCTATATCTTTTTTATATACACGTTGTATGTATATGGGATTCTTCCAACATTTTACTCCCTTTCATTCTATGAATTCCCGTCTTCCACACATAAATCTAATTATGATGAGTAAATAACGGATTTAACTTTTATCATTTTCTCAAGGAATGCTGGGGCTACAAGAAGAGTGCTCTCCAGACAGCTCTAGTGTACGCCGCAGGAGTTTTAACCTGTGGAAGCCTGTTCATCATTGTGTTCTATTGGAAGCCAGATTGGGGTTTGCGTCTAACTCATACAAGGTGCTCACTTGGGGAGGCAGACGGCATAGTGGTGCAGGTATTTAAACCAAGACATCAGATCCGCCCCCCCCCCCCATCAACAACCCTCATATCATGGAGATTTATGAATTCAGTTTGTTGCGTGTCACTTCCCATCTGTTTGTATGACAGGACACATTTTGGCAAGTACGCTGGAAGGCGCCACATTCGGTTGAGAATGATAAGGGCGTTAAGTGACCACAAAACCCATAGTGTTCGAGAAGACTTAAAGGGGATGGCTAGTAACTGATCAGTGGGAATCAGTGGGAATGCTGAGGGATGATTGTTCCAATCCTTGTGGGATTCATTTAAGAGTACATTATATATCTATTCTTGTGTGAAAATTATTTGCTTCAGAATGGTCTCATATTCAAGTAATGTGCAGTTTAATGTTTCCAGATAAGCGTCCCTGGTCAGTGACGGGGCATTAATCTGCACATTACTGGAATATGAGACCGTTCTGAAGCAAATAATTTTCACACAACAGTAGATATATAATGTACTCTTAAATGAATCCCACAAGGATTGGAACAATCATCCCTCAGCATTCCCACTGATTCCCACTGATCAGTTACTAGCCATCCCCTTTAAAGCCCTTCTCATTCTCAATAGACGTATTCTTCTTTGATTAAACACATACATGTTTAATGATGACGTATTGACGTACTAAGTATTACAATCTATCATGACATGTATTAAAGATTGCCCAAATTAGATCATTGACCTGTTGCCTATCAAACAAGTTAATATAGGCCTACAGTGTATTCAATATTGAACCCTCGCCAGTATAAGTCCGATTCGCTAGAATATAGGTCCTACTGCTCCAATTGTGAAATGCATAATCGGCCCAAAATGTGCTAGCTACATTGAGAATTGACTGTACCCCAAGTACATTTCCCTTCTATCAACTACGTAGCCTTAACAATAGTACAATGCATAATTATCACGACGTGACTAAACTCTGATGTGAGAATGATTGTGCCTACAGGCACTCAGCATTCTTGGCTACAACTAGTGAGGAAGAAGTAGACTTCAAAATCATCATGTGATGCACAATTCTCTGACAATGCAGGATTCGGGGGGACTTGAATCCCCCCTCCCTCACCCCACCCACCCATTCCCTGCACTCTCTCCAGTACCACAGCCCACTCCATGCACCTGTCGAGTTGATGGCTGTGAGTGCACATGAACAAACATTCTAGTATGCTCCATGATATAGGTGTGCCTTTATACTTCGATAGGTGACCCATTGACTCTCGCAGGTACGGCGACCCTCCGGCTAGGCGTACCTAGAAACAAAATAAAAATGAAAGAAAGAAAGAAATGTGGAAAAAAATCCACATTCACACAAATTTTACATAAACATGCACATACAGACATTCATACGCTCATACACATACAGTTCTCACGATGCTGATTTCGTTGGCGGCATACCTGTGCGTAAAATATAGTCATCACTAATGGTTTTTCATCTTTTGAAGGTGCATAACTTTTGCCGAATCAATCAGAGCCGAAGCTTCTTGACTGAATTTCAGAAGAAGGTGCATATAGGATGAGGGAATATGTTTTCCTATACCAAAGAACCAAAGCAACGTGTCAGCTTCACATACATATCTTTAGTTGGGTTTGGACATTAAAGTACTTTGTACCCCCTGTACACATCATACTATCATACTATATATTACATATATATATATATATATATATATATATATATATATATATATATATATAGAGAGAGAGAGAGAGAGAGAGATGTATATATATGATATAAAAAGTTTGGGAAATAGTATTCCACCGACCCAAAAGAAGTATCTTCTTTCCATCTTCTTTGATTTAACAGAGCTTTCGGCTGTAGGATTTCATCAGGATATGCTCGTGATGAGCTGTGTGTATAGATTACATTGTTGGCGTTATCTATTCGCAGTTGGCACGATATATTTTGCATCGATTACTCTTATATATATATATATATATATATATATATATATATATATATGATACGTACAAACATACATACATAAGAGGTTTGTTTTGTTTAAATGCTAGCATTATTTGGCGATTTGCAGCTCATTCATCCCTTTTTCTTGCCAAATCCCCTTCACAGGATAAATTTCATCGAAATCACCGTGTATGGATACATGAACAACGCGTAAAAGATGGGAAAGACGAACAAAACGAAGGGTGCGTTAATTGAAGGAATGATGAATCAAAGTTAACGCCCAATACACATTCATTTTGTGATTATGTCATGTTGAAGGGTAGCTGCTTTGACTACGTACGGTGATTTATCCTTTAAACAAATTATTTATTATTGGCAGCATTGGTCCAATGTATGTACATTCATATTAAGATGTAAAGATTAAAGGAAGAATAACTTGAAAAAGAGGTTGATTTGATTTGAATTTCAAATGAATTCAAATCAAGTTTTGAATGATCTATCCGACACAATATACAGGTATACTCCTCGCTCTATCAGCACGTCTTGCAGCGTATTTCTTTTTCATATAAATTTGTAGGGTCAGAGGTAACTTGTATTTACCATTCTTTGATGTCTCCAAAGAAATAAATTAGCATAATATGTTCTAAGGGTAAGGAACAGATCACATATCTTATAAACAAAAACATACCTTTTAATTAAATCAAATGGGAGAAAAATGTCTGAAGTGGAAAACTTATTCAAGTTGTAAATGACTATACTTGGCATTTAAGCTGCAGTGCATTCCGTACATCACAGTTTGTTAGATAAATGATATGTAGAGAAAGAAAAAAGTAACAAGTGAGACCATCAAAGAAGTAAAATTTATCCATTGCTTTACTTGTCGTCTGTCTGTTCCCATATTCCCGCCAAATTCATACGCACTTGTAGAGAGCACGTGTCCCTGACGACGATTCGGGCTGTTACTAGGCGACACCTTGAACTTGACAACGGCAGCATTCGATACTTCACGTTCCAAAAGGTCAAATATCTATGGGACCCGAGCGTCCAGTTGTTCTTCCCTTTACGGTAACCAATACTGATTTTACATAACACAGATATATAAAAACTCTTAACCAGGCAAATGTAAACACAAACGTATTTAAAAACAGCAGCGTTCTGCTTCCGCTGTGTTACCTCATTTTATTGACATGTTACAATGTTGTTTGGTTATGTATTCCTCTCCACCCAAACATGATGCAATATTGTTTCTTTCATTGTTACGTTTGTTTTTCTTATCATAAGAAATTTACGAGAACCAATCAGTATGAAAATTGAAGTATTGTGTGTGTTTGTTCGTGTGTAGTGCGTCTGTGTGTGTGACATATTACGTCGTATACACAATAATATTTATATGTCAATAATTATGTTTAGCTTTGAATTGAATTGAATTGAATTGAATTGAATTGAATTGAATTGAATTGAATTGAATTGAATTGAATTGAATTGAATTGAATTGAATTGAATTGAATTGTAATGTTGCAAAGCGCGATCAATTAACCGACATACTATTCAGTGAAACAGTCTTTTGTGGGAAGAGGTTTTTCAGTGCTGGGAGGAGATTTTGTATCAGACAAGGGAAGTCGGGGGTGGGGGAATATAGGCATTGCAATACCCAAGTGTCGTGATAAATGATACGTTACGAGCAGTCATCGTGTGCACAAATGAGAATAACACAATGGTGTTGAGACATTCTCAATGTCTAAAAATATCGCATGTTTCTTCTTTGTCCCTCTGGCCCCCTCCGCCCCCCCTCTCTCTCAAGAATATCGTTGTGTTTGTGCCCTTCCCTAAACAACGAATGCGCTGGCAACAATGTCTACGTTTTTAAAGCTTTCCATTAGCTCTGTAAGATTATAATGAGCCTTACGTGACTTTCATTTGTGACTCTGAGTAAATTTATACAGAAATGAATGCAAAACGTATTGAAAGTGTATTAAATTGTGGGATTCGTCTGAAAAGGGATCTAATTTTGCAAAATGAATGAAGTTTTTCAACTACTAATCTTCCTTATACAACTACTCCCTACTATTCGGATCATTGGCACGGCAACGACCTTTGACAGTGGACTCGCTCAAGATGTGCCGTGTTCGGAATTGCATTCACTCTACTGCCACGGGCTGAATGAATATCAAACCACGGAGAGGTACGCGAGACCGTCCTTTTGGGTTCAGGTCGCGAGTTCGACACCCATGAGTCATAATGTCCACGGGTCACACAGTTCACGAGTTTTAGAGCTCACGAGTCATACATCCCACAAGCTAGACACTAAAAGTGAACAAGGCCCACAAACTCGACATCAAATAAAATAGGCCCACGACCTATATTGTCTACGAGTTAACGACATTAGGTAAATAAGGCCCATAAGCTCGACACTAGGCAAAACAAGGCCCACACAGGCTCGACATTATTACAGGGCTTTAATAACGTACGTAGTGTAGAGCTCGTGGGCCCTTTTTGCCTAGTGTCAGCTCGTGGGCCGGCCTTGCCTGTAGTATCGAGCTCTTGAGTCAGTTTTATAGTGTCTATAGCTAGTGGACCTGTTTTGCTTGGTGTCTTGCTCGTATGCTGTGTGGGATTGTGGGTTGTATGACTCATGGACCTTTTTTTTCAATGTCAAGCTCGTGGGCCGTATGACTCGTGGGTGTCGAGCTCATCTGATGATCACTTCCATTTAACTTCGGAGTCTTACACCAATCTCCATCAGTCTTCCTACATACATACCAAGGACGTCTCGGCTGTGGAGTTCACATAGTATTACATTTCCTTTAAATCCCAACCTGGACAAAATTGAAAATCGTTCTACTTCTTAAATAATTAGTATGTTGTATGAGAAGTTATTCTTACATTTCTGTAGGCTGTAGGGCTCATCATTGGTAACTGTATAGGACTATTTTCAATCACATTTTAATGACAAAAATCAAGCCCACTTGATATGATTTTAAAAATGTCAATTTAAGCACTTTAATGCTTCCTCGTTATTCGAAGAAATAAACACGTCTAGGTATTCATAATAAATAAATAAATATATATATATATATATATATATATATATATATATATAAGTTGCACTTTGAATTATCACATCTCGTGAACGTCATGAATGTCTGTACAGTTTGTGATTATGAGGAAGGGAAGTTGGCCTCGGTGAGATTGACCGGATTTTGCTCTGTTTTCATGCTCTCTCTTTATAGGCGCCAGCTTTACGGGTGCAATCAGATCTTCATCAGGGTCCGTCCAATCCTAGTCCTGCTTCTCCGAGAAGTAAGATCCTCATGTTGCATCTTATGTTCAGTATTCTTCATTATGACTGTGAGCAACGTTTGCACAAACGCAAATTTAAAAAAAAATCTTGAAAAATACAAAAGATTGCATGAGTCTGTCTAACAAGACACATCTCTGTCTATTGTGATTTTCTTCTCAAGCACTGCCTATCGCTATAGTGTCTGCACTCACATTCTCACTATACACATTACAGCACACCTAAAATCTTACTCGTATATAGATGCTCACTTTTATTCACCTGCTCGTTCACCTACATATAGGCGTATACCCACGCAAGTATACTTTTTTATGCATATATATTCACATAATTTTGTATAATTATATATATAATTATATATTGTCTGGCCAGTCTGTATTCCCAAGATCTTAATGCAGACTGCTACCGTAATGCCGTAGACGTGTACAGCCAGCGACGTGCCCGCAGAAGTACTATTCGGTAGTGCAAATGCTCTACAGGACAAGAGGTGTCAGATGACTGTCATGGCACTGATAAGCTAGACTAGGCTTGGCCTTATTAGTGCTCCTTGTGAATAATGAGCCGGCCGGATATACCCTTGGGTAAACTCCTTAAACTGCCGGAGAACAGGGCAATGAGATCAAGTTCCACGTATATTCTGGTAGGGGTAGCCATAGCTTAGCCATGCAGATCTAGTGAACGTGATAAAACTGTCACCAGTGTCACTGAATAGTAACTTCTGCCCTGTTGCTTTGTAACATCTAGCAACTCACAAATGCAACAAGTTGTTCCTGCGACCGTCTCAGCCTTGCTGTGCCGTCGACCCACAGGGCACCTTGCCAAGGGATGCTGCAGTGCGCTGGGCAGCATCGACATCTTTAGCGCAGCCTACTTTTTATGAGATGAGTACAACTGATTATCCACCTACAGCTACTGCGTACGAGGTAACCGACGCCCCACGTTATATGGCAGTGGTGGAAAATGAGCGAAGTCCATATAGCAACACTACCGCATTCGGGTTAACCGATGGAGACTTGAGAAATGGTAGAGTCCATAGTGGATTCAAAGGAACAAAGCAAGTGTTTAATCTAGCAGCTTGGAACGTTCGTACAACCAATGACAGTGTTAATTCCCTACGACCGGAAAGAGCTACAGCTATTATCTGCCGAGCTCTGGAGGAAGCAGATGTTGACATATGTGCACTTAGTGAGGTGCGTCGTCCAGGTACTGGAAACGTTAAGGAAAGAAGTCACACAATATATTGGAGTGGAGGAAAAGACAAAACTGCAGGAGTGGGATTTGCTGTTTCTAACAAATTTAGTCACATCAACCCAGTACCCATCTCCGATAGGATCATGACAGCTCATGTCGAGCTGAAGAACAATGTCCATCTCACATTAATCAGCGTCTATGGACCTACAATGCAACGACCAGAACTCGAGAAAGAACAATTTTATGAGCAGCTCGGCGAGTGTATCACCAGTGCCAAAGGAGATGGCATTATTGTGCTTGGTGACTTCAATGCTCGTGTTGGTAAAGACTGGGAGTCCTGGCCATCAGTCATAGGCAGGCATGGAGTAGGACACATGAACTCTAACGGCCTCATGCTATTAGAGTTCTGCACCCGGATGAAGCTTTCAGTAATGGGTACTATGTTCCAGCTGAAAAATCGGCTCAAAAACACTTGGCAACACCCACGCTCGAAACATTGGCATCAGTTGGACCATGTTCTCGCCAATTCACAAGCAAGACAGTTCATCAGGGTCACCAAGGTCAATCCTTCTGCAGACTGCTTTACGGACCACAGGCTATTGCTGTGTAAATGCAGTATAATGATTAAGTCAAGGAAGAAATGTGCAAGACCCCCCTGCAAACTTGATACCCACCTAACTAACAAAAAGAAACTTGCATTAGAAAGTTTCTTAGAGGAAAAAATCCCTGACTGTGAATCAGCCTGGGATGACTTGAAAGAACTACTTCAGAATGCTGCAGATCACATCTTTGAAAAGAAAAAGAGGAAGAGTGAAGATTGGTTTGATGATCAAGAGCAAGAGATTCAGAAACTCTTGAAGGAAAAACGGAAAACTGGTGATGTAAAAGGGCTAAGAGAAGAAATTCGAAGAATGAAAAATAAGTGGTTTCAACAGAAAGCAGAGGAGGCTGAGAGATATGTTCAGGAAAAGAATCACAGAGAGTTTTACGCAACTCTTAATGCTGTGTATGGTCCCAAATCGAAGAATGTTCATCCGGTCAAGTCAAAGCAGGGTGAGCTCCTGTCTGCTCCTGAAGACATCAAAGACAGATGGGTTGAACACTTTGATGAGCTTCTTAATCAACCGACAAATGTCGACTGGGAGATTCTCAATGAAGTCGATCAACTTCCAACCATTGATGAGTTTGATGATCCTATCTCAATGGATGAACTTGAAACAGCACTCAAGAACACAAAACTGAGAAAGAGTCCGGGCCCAGATGGAATTATTCCAGAGGTCATAGTCCATGGTGGTAGAGTTTTGTGGACTTTCGTGCTGACTCTATTCAATCTGTTCTGGTTTATTGAGAGATTACCTTCTGATCTGACAGATGCAAATATTTCTATCCTTTTTAAGAAAGGTGATCGCAGCTTGTGTGAGAACTATCGTGGCATATCTCTGCTCAGTGTGGTAGGGAAGATTTTTGCAGATGTTATACTTCAGAGACTTCAACGCCTAGCAGAGAAGATTTATCCCGAGTCACAATCTGGCTACAGGAGAAGCAGAAGCACAATTGATGGCATCTTTACACTACGGCAAATAATGGAAAAATGTAAGGAGCAGCGTTGTAACCTACACATTGCTTTTATAGATTTTACCAAAGCTTTTGACTGTGTTAACCGAGATCTTCTTTATGCAATATTACAGAAGCTGGGATGTCCAAAGAAATTTGTACGCATTATCAAGAAACTGTATTCTAATGTACATGCCAGACTCCTTATTAATGGTGAACTTTCGGACTCAATAAACTACAATAGTGGAGTAAAACAAGGTTGTAAATTAGCTCCTACACTTTTTGGAATGTATGCCGCTGTACTCCTCCATCTAGCCTTTAAAGATGTTGATCCTTTCTGCAGTATCAAAGTGCGTTTCAGATATGATGGAGATATTTTTGATCTGCGTCGCCTAAAAGCGAAAACTAAGATACTCACAGATTATATAAGAGAAGCTCAATATGCTGATGATATTGCCATTTTCTGCAATGAGTCTTCTGCATTACAGACTCTTTTATCTGCATACAACACATTATCCCTAAAGATGGGTCTACGAATCAACATTAAGAAGACAGAGACAATGAGTGTGGGAGAGCAAGTTGATTTCTACATTGATGGAAGTAAACTTTGTAGAGTTGACCGTTTCAAATACCTTGGCAGTTATATTACAAAAGACTGTAAAGTAGATGAAGAACTCAAGGCACGCATTCAAGCCGCATCATGTGCAATGGGAAGATTGAGGCAAAGAGTATTTCAGTGCCGGGATCTGACTTCTGAAACAAAACTCAAAGTGTATAATCAATGTGTGACTCCTTTACTGCTATATGGGAGTGAAACATGGACACTCTATCGGCGCCATATAAAGCAGCTCAGGACCATTCAACAACGACACCTTAGGTCTATTCTCCACATCAAGTGGGACCACTTTGTCACAAATGATGAAGTATTGGAACAGGCAAAAACACTTGACATTGAAACCACCCTTGTTAAAAATCGACTACGATGGGTTGGTCATGTTGTGCGAATGGAAGCTGCCAGACCTGTCAGGGAGCTCTTTTTTGGAGAGCTTGATGATGGCTCTCGCAGTATAGGACGCCCTCATCTGAGATACAAAGATACAATCAAAGACATTCTGAGGAGAGCCGATGTCCTTCACAACTGGAAAGACCATGTTGATGACAGACATGAATGGCGGAAATTCACTCATGATGTCAGCATGAAAATTGATCATCAGAGGAAGGAGGTTAACAAGTTGAGAAGAGAAAAGCGTCACCAACAACAGTCAAGATGAAAAAATGGACTTTGTTTTGATGTTTCTTTTGAAATTTTGGTAATCTCATCTTGTAAATTGTACTTTGCCCGTGTCGGGATTTAGGCATTATATAGTGACAGCAATGGACTAAACTAGAACATGGTGGGGCGGTGCAAGGACAGTTAAAAATATTGACAGCAAAACTTGCACTTAGGGCAATTAGCTCGAAAGCTTATTTAAAGGAATGCTACTCAACATCACAGCCACGTCTCTGTGCAAGGTTTGCTGTCAATATATATATATATATATATATGAATATATATATATATATATATATATATATATATATATATATTCATATATATCTTATTTCAACTTTGATTACGTCAAGATATCAAATCATACAACAAACAACCGAATGAGATTAGGCCTCAAGTTAGTAGCCGGGCTTACAATAGCAGCAGAATATCAACTACAACACTACAAGAGATTACGAAGATCAGTTTTCTGGATGTATGTATGTGCTCGCACAATCATCTTGATGATGCTTGTTTGTGTAATAATCTGCGTGTGTGCTTGCTACTAACATACCTCAGTATATACAGCTGCATGAACAAAAAGTTATGAGCTGATTAACGTTTAGGATTTGCTCTCTGTAACACTCACACGTTGCAGGTGATACACCCGTTCTACATCTTCCAACTTTTCACCGTCATCTTTTGGTTCGCTATCAACTACGTCTACTACACCCTGTGTGTAATTGTAATGTCAATGGTGTCGATATGTGTGTCGCTCTACACCACGAGAACGGTAAGCACTTCAAATTCCTCATTCCTCCAACTATGATAGACACGTAACAATGATATATAATCTTTTGGTTCTCCATCAACTACGTCCACTACACCCTTTGTGTAATCGTGATGTCAATGATGTCAGTGTGTGTGTCGCTCTATACCACGAGAGCGGTATAAGCACTTCAAATTCCTCGTTTTTCCAACCATGTTATAGACATGTAACAATGATATATAATCGAGATAAAGGAAGCTAACTCCTCCTTCCGATGCATCAGCGAAGACAATTTCTGCAGCGCTGTGGCATAGTCATGGACCTAACAGAACTGTTAGGTCCATGGCATGGTGGATAAGACTCCCGACTCCAAATCGGAGGACCCGAGTTCGTTTGCCGCCCCGTGCTCACACCCTTGGACTAGACGTTTTTTACCCGCCACGTCCCTCTTGACTCAGGTGTATGAATAGGTACCTGGCAACGCTAGAGTAGTAATAATAATGGCAGTGCCTCTTGTAGAGCAGTGGCAATACTGAAGAGGCTACCCTGGATAAAGGAGACCTTGTTGATAGCGGGGGCACTGTGGCATAGGGGATAGGACTATTGACGGTCAATTGAAAGTCCCGAGTTATAGCCCCGTTAAGTGCCTATACGTCCTTGGACAAGAATACTTTCACCCAACATTCCGTCTCGACCCAGCAGTATGAATGGGTACCTATAACAACGAGAAGGTAATGATAATGACAGGGCCCTCTAGTAGAGCAGTGGCAACACTGAAGAGGCTACCCTTGATAACAAAGTCCGCATCATTAATTCACACAGGTTTGTCCGTCAAACTGTAAAGAATGTAAATTTCTTTTAATTGTCTCCAACCCAGGAGAGTTTGCGGCTTCGTAAAATGGCGGAGGCCTCTTCGGAGATGGTGGAGGTTCTTCGGCCCGGTGGACGTAAGTGGTGAAAAAATGCGCCTGCATACGCAGATATGTCTCATATAGTGACATAATTATGTCAAGATGTGTGTGTGTGTGTGTGTGTGTGTGTGTGTGTGTGTGTGTGATGTTCAAGAGATTGTCTAGACCAATATGATAATCTGAGCCATGTAATTAATTCATTGATGCACTAAGAAGATACCTCAAATTTTATTATGTTTGATAAATAATGCACGTCCCATGCATGAAACTGTAACCCATTCATAAAATGCCTTTTAATAGAGGAACGTGAAATAGCTGTGTAGTTGCTTGTTTAATGTTCAATTAGAAAAAAAAAGGTTAATAATGATTGATAACGATGATATGCTTTTTAACTAATTAAGTAATTTACTTACTTATCTAGATTTCTAATCGAAATTCTGCTTTATCTATTTTCGACATCCACTCTGGCTTATGTCTTTGTATCCAACATACAGTAGGCACGTGAGTGTATGTAAAAGCGTGTGTATACATGTATATTTATACTAGTACTCATCATGAGCCAGTGAACAATTACCTCACCATCGACTGATCGAGGTGAAATCAAAAGATATAGTCGATTTCAATAACTCTACTCACATTCCTATCACTTTACAGTTCAGTTTAGTTAAGTAAAATAAATAGATTGTCTGAAAGCATATAAGAGTGTGTGTTACATACCATTCTGAACCTACCTACCTCTGCTGTTAAGTGCAACACTGTTTCTAATATCTATGAAATGACTAGATAGATTAGTGCTACAAGGGTTTCGTGAGTTTAGCGAATGATCACGACTTCAGAACAGAGAACCAAATTTTACCTCCTCTCTTTATTATATTCGTCGATGGACGGACGTCTTTATACGCAGAGAGCGAATCTGTGAAGAGCACTCAGCTAGTGCCTGGTGACGTCATAATCATACCCTCCACCGGCTGTAGTCTGACGTGTGACGCTGTGCTTCTGGCGGGCAATTGCGTTGTCAACGAAAGTATGCTGACGGGTGAGTGTACTTGAAGTCGGAGTACTCCATATATTTCTATTCCATATAGTCTTCTGCTGAATCATGTTGTACGTGACATAAGAATAATATGATACACTCTATGTATGCATGAGAGATCTATCAAATATATTACATTAGATGTATTAAAAGCATTATATAAATACATATAATTTATGACACCCTAGTGAAAACAGAAATCCATGAACTAAAAGGAGGAGAATCTGTTCAACTGCTCATTACCTTATACAAACTGACAGAAAAGTTGCATTATTCTTTTCGGCACTACCTGACTGCATCGTACAATAACACTAGAATTCAATCATCTGGGGCGCGAGATAAGTGAGCTAAATTCTGCAATGAACCATGCATAGAAGATGCACCAAAACTCATTTGATATCTTAAATGTGTGCATGACGAGGGTGAGGAAAATATGCTACTGTGTTGAGTGGGCGTATAATTCATCATTCTTTGCCTGAAATAATGATACCTACGAAAAGAACAAAACCGGTCAAACACTGCATCACAAACGCCCATTACAACACACCTATGTATACCAGTGTGTGTATGAGTAAGCTCCAGCACTACATGGTATAGGCCTAACCAGTGACAGAAGAGGTCTTGAAAGAGATGATCCAGTGTTTATTTGTACTAAATCTTTTGACAGGTGAAAGTGTTCCGGTGACAAAGACACCGCTGCCAAACCCTTCTGGAGTCCGTCTGCTTTACTCAATGGATCTACACAAGAGACACACTCTGTACTGCGGGACAGAGGTTATTCAAGTCCGAAAACACGGGGACGAGGTTGTTACAGCAGTGGTTCTTCAAACAGGTAAACCAACATAGTGGTTTTCATATAATTATTATTGCAACAAAATGTAATTCCTTAATGGATAGTTTAGGATATTTGTAAGACATCTAAGTATTCATAGTTCTTCCATACCTTATCTAATTTTTGCTGGCTTTATATTTTTTCTGCAGTTTAGCCCGTAAAATATGAACACAAATGTATCAGTGAAAGTACATTCAAATTAACGTTGTTGAATAAACATGTACAAGCATAATTATCTTAATTTATGATTAGTAACTTCATTGAACGAATCATTTTTATGCTTTACACAACATAACGAAAAATTATCAGATCATCACAAAACTGTACCTACATTTTGGCCATCGTATAATTCTTTTCCACTTTCATTTCCCACGCACGTTATATGTGACTTAGTAGGGCAATGCCATCATCATGTATGCAAGTTTCATTTGTGAAAATGGCTGATTACACAACATTTATTAAAACAAGGGGACGGAAAACAAGAACATGAAGAAAGAGGAGAATAAGTGAACAAGAGTAACTTGCAACAACATCGGCAGTCTAACGAAATAACCAAGGCTTATGATTGTGGCATTAGAATTACCCCATCCCCCACCACCAACCCACCCCCAAACCCCGTTTGAAGTACCATTATTAGTACTGTCATGATTGTATCAATTTTCTTTGGACGCTATGGGACACCATTGACGGAAGTCACACTCTTCTGACATAATTCCCTGAGGAATAGTATTCATCATCGCCAGTTTTGAGATTTGATCTTTTATCTTGTCGGTTGTAAATGACAGCACTGCAGACTCATAATGGGCGTCTCGACATGGTGTAATTTCTTGAGATAGAAACTGAGGATTTCTGGAGACGGATTCAGTCGCGAGCTGTCGTCCGCCCTTTGTGTCGACATGACACACAGTATTCTACAAAACGTGACAAAGTAAAGACATTAATTACACCTGTTTATTTCTAAAGTCGCAAAAGAATAGAATGCACTCCATCACTCTATAAAACGCAACCCAAGCCAACATTCATGAAAACAGGGACATCAATCACTGAAAATTGCAATGAAAAGGGTACTTCTGAAGAAAGCTGCAAGTACAAGCATGCTGGTACGTGATCTTACGGGTGATGTTCGCGGCTATATTCCAAAGGTTTGGTGTTCCGAAATACACAAATCCCATACATACGTTAAAGGCTCGTTAATCCGAAAATGTATAAAAGACGGTGCGTACTAACAAGCCTTCTGAATTACGAATAACGAACCTTTTGGAACAACAAACCTTATATCATTTTTGAATTAACCAACCTTCGGAATAACGAACCTTTCATTGGAATAACAAAACTCATTGCACTTTCGGATGAACGAATCTTCGCAGTGACTGGACTGGATTCGAACTCGGGACCTCCCATCGAAAGTAAAAAGTCTTATCCATAGCTGCCACCCCTACTGGAAAGACACAGTGTCCCACAGTGTTCACAGAGTGTTCAATTATTCGACTTTGTGAAAACTCTCGAATTTTACAGTGTGGAGATGATTTCACACTGTGGTGTGCTTTTCACAGAGTGTTCACATAGTAATGCTTTGTTTCACACTGTGAATTGATGACTCACATTGTGTGCACACTGTTGAAATGCTCGAATTTAACAGTGTGAAGAGATTTCACACTGTGTTCACACTTACTTCACAATGTGTTTCACAATGTGTTTCACACTGTGTTTCTCACACTGTGGACAGTGTGGGGTTTTTTCCAACAGGGACACAGCAATGCCCTAATTGTATTATTCGTTCTCACCCGGTAGGATTTTCCACGGCAAAGGGCAGGCTGGTGAAGTCGATCCTCTACCCCAAACCAACAGAGATCAAGCTTTATCGAGACGCACTACTTTTTGTTGGCATTCTCTTCATCATCGGTAAGATAAATTCAGATTTTAAGATTAAAGGGATGGTATAGTGGTATATGGTTGAGGTGACGATTCAGCTTTTAACTTTTTTTGAGATACTTAGAAATCACTGCCTGAAATGTTAGAAAGCATACAATCCTAAGAGGAATTCAAAGTTTATCTAATGAAAATCGGTTATGAAATGGCTGAGATATCCAAAAACAAGTAAAACTAAGTGATCCTAATAAAAGGTGTAAGTTCCACCTTTTATTAGAATTGCTTTGTTTTGGATATCTCAGCCATTTCAAAACCAATTTTCATCAAATAAACTTTATTCCTTTTAGAATTGATATGCTCTTTCACATTTCATAGGAGATTTCTCATTATCCCCAAATTCATCTTCTGAAAACGTTGGAAACCTGAAGCCCCATCTCAGCCAAAACTGTACCATCCCCTTAAACGTATACACACTCTCCTTGGATGGGAAAAATATATACAAAAAAAATACAGATGGATGAACGAGTAAAGTCGTTGTACTATTTTCCTCCGTGTTCTACTTCTATGAAACAACCTCCAACTGTTTTTTTTCTCTCTCTCTTGATATTTCCGGCTTCTTCTGCTGAATGACTGTAACGTGTAGCAGACGATAAGATAATGTACATGACTAAATATTGACTTGCGTCTTGTGTGACCGGGTAATAAATCTGGTAGATATGAGACGGGAAAATGTATCTGTCAACCTTTAACCGTAGATAACAGAAGATATCACGCCATATCGCCATTGTAAGTTATGCGCACGTCTTATTACTAGACGTCGGCTATATTTTTTCTATATTTCCCTTTGTATTCCCTGTACAATCAACATTGACCAAAGGGAATATGTGCTTCCTACTGCATAATCGCCACTCTCAAACATTAATCATTAATTTTATTTTGATCAACATTACAAGCAAATATACGCTGAAATTTGAAACTCTTTTGAAACCGTTTGACGAATGAGTAGTTTTGTGTAACGTGCACTACTTGTCAGACGTATTCTGGCGCACAGCTAGTGTATCATTCTTGTTACATTAATCAATTTGTAAGTGACACATGATGCTATTTTGACATTGATTTTCTCTGAAACGTTACATTACGTGTTACATTTAATTATCTTTTCATTTGATTGACACTTGACAGCTATTCTGGGAGTTATTTATACCAGTACTATGATGGCTCTTGCTGGCGTAAGTATAATGTGGCGCTCAGGTCGGTATTCACAACGAAATTTTTGAGTAATACATGTATTTTACAAATTCGACTGAGTAAATTTGCAAGACACATATCGCATATTTACTGACATCCAATCAGGTACGCTTGTTATGCGTTTAACGTGAGTCCAATTCTAAGGACTATTCATTTGATTAAAGCAACCTTTGCTCATTCGAGCCTAAAAGTGCGACGCCACTTTATTATTGCCTCATGTGCACGTTGACTTTTATGACCAGAGTGTATTGAAGCAAACAAACTGAATGGTATGAGTTGCATGAGGATCGCACGTGAATTAGAGATAAAAAGAACAAATATGATTGCGAAATTTCACATGCTGCCAAAGCGATATCTAGTTTCGTCACAACTATACTTAACTGGCAAATTAGCTGAAGCGAAGGAGTCACCTTTAAGTCACCTTTGACCTACACATCACAAATCTTCACTGAATGTCCTTTTGTTCTTGTTGTTTTTGTTGTTCGGTTGTGAGCATATTCTATATTAATTGCTTCAGGTTACAGTAGTGTTTCAATAACCTAATGATAATCATTTCTATGGGGAGCAAGTGGTTGTGACTACTATAGACCTACTGGGTTATCAATCAAAAACAATTCATAATTATAGTCATGTTAAAGGTGCGTATAACTTATATACGCGAATGTTATGCGCCACTTCTTGTAAATGTCGCAATGTAGAAATCAGTTACGAAAACCGAATGTTACCGTATCCGGTTGGAATGACTGTGTAGAGATATGTAAACGCTTAAATTCCTTAATATTCATTTTTTTTTTAAATTATGTCAGACTTTAATCAAACTTGTACAATTCTGTTCATTATTGTCAAGGTGAAGGTGGAATAGATTTGATATGCTGATTGAAGTTACTGACATAACATGCATCATGTGTGTATCAAACTTACTTTAACATTGATATTATCAAACTTGCAATAGTGAGAATGTGTCTACCAAAAACCCCACATGTCCATAGTCAGTAGTACGAATAGTAGCATGATTGCATTACGAAATAATGATAAAATGATATACCTATAAGCGTCACAAGACTACTACGTTGTATTTATTTACTCTAACATGATTTCCGTGTTATACAATATGTAGTGAGACATTCAGAAATATAATTATTGCCACCATGTTGTGTTCACAATTAATTATGAATACATAATATACACGAATGTGTGTGTTGCTGTGTGTGCGTGCGTGTGTGTTATCGTTTGCTACAGTTTGGAAAAAAATAAAAACATAATTACCATTATTTTTTGAGACACATTATTTCTTTCTTAACGGCAGTCTAGCGCGTCGAAGACGGCAACTCACGCTATAGACATCATCACCATAGCTGTACCGCCGGCCCTGCCCGCTGCTCTCACCATTGGCATGGTGTACGCACAGTTCCGACTGAAGAGGCAAGGTATCTTCTGCATTAGCCCACAGCGAATCAACCTATGTGGGACTATCGACGTTGTTTGTTTTGACAAGGTAATGATTATTCGTCTGGTTATCAAGTAAAATCTATGTCAAAAAAGATCGACATGGCACCACTTTACTTGGAATAAACACCGATCTCCTCAAGTGGGCGTTTGAAAAAAATGAATGTTCACATTCAGCGATAAGACAGAAATCTGAATAAATGCGGAGGGACTTTTTCAACATTTGAGTCACAGAGTGCAAGATTTGATAACAAAGTTTATACACCAGCTGGCCACGCCCCAAGGGTGGGCCGCAAAGCTCTCGCATAGACCGCGATGTCTTCCCAAAACAAAAAACGAACAGGATTTGTATTCGATCTACACATGCTAACTGCCCCCCCCCCAAAAAAAAAAACAAACAAAAAAAAAACAAAAAAAAAAACCCCAAACAAACAAACAAAAAAACAAAACAAAACAAAAACAAAAACAAACAAACGAACAAACAAATAAAAAACTTTGAAATAGCTAAAGTGGGCCTCGGGTTTAAAAGAAAAATAAAGGTTGAGAAGCGTGTCTTTAGGAGACTCTCCTATTGTGCCACGCCGACATGGTAAAGAATGGCCCGAAAAGAATTCGCATTGAGAAAAGTATGAATGTATGATATGCATGGAAACCGAATATTTTCCATAACTCTTTTGCGTATATGCTTTATTCGTCGTTGTGATGACGATCAATCGTCAGTTATGTTGCACTGCCATTTTGTTTGCTAAATCAACCGAACCATGGACTGTGTTGTGATAAGAAGCATAATCTTCTGACAATGGGTTTTAAATCACGCAGACTGGAACACTAACCGAAGATGGTTTGGACATACAGGGTGTCCACCGGGCCAGTGATGGGCGGTAAGTGTAGTGATGTTCGCTGCTGTTTTGCGTCGACTGTGACTAGATTACCATAATTCACTGTATCCCACAGATAGTAGTATCAGAATTAAGAATACGGTGTATTGGCATAGTGAAGTTTGTGCGTAGATACATTGACCGTTACACAGTAAGCTTCGAAATTTGCAATACCGGTGTGTGACGTAATTTTTCCGTACACTACACCATAATTCTCATTTTAGAGCAGTATGCATAGTCCGACAGTGCCTTTAATAGCTACACAACAATATTTAAAATTGTCTTAAATGTACTGTTTTTCTTTTAACCGGGAATTTTGTTTAATCAGTTATCATTACATTTTGTTCCCTCTGGACATTTCAAACCTTCTCCACAATCGCAGGTTCCGTGAAATGGTCCGTGAAGCGAAGCTGCTCCCACGTGGTCCCGTTCCCGCTGCCATGGCAACGTGCCACGAGCTGATGCAGGTAGATGGTGAGGTCATGGGTGACCCGCTGGACATAAAGATGTTTAACGCCATAGGATGGGTGAGGAAAGATCTTGTTTACCCTTGATTTCTCTCGGCTTGCAGTTACATTATTTAGATATACATTCTCTGATTGCTGCATAATATTATGTCTAAAAGTGGATAGGTGGGTACTTTCTCACAATTAGGTAATACTCAATTTAGTTATTGACATATTATTGATATATATATATAATTATATATATATATATATATATATATATATATATATAATCATACATACTTGTAAATCACCACAAAAGTCTGAAAATGTTGTAAATATCAAACTAAAGAAAAATAGAATATTTGCTTTTTCTTTAAACTTTGATTAAGATTGATATTTATATGCATTATCTTAGATAATTTAGTTTATCTTAACTAAGTCCTTATAGATGGTTTGAAATGCGAAATTTTCAAAATTTTATGAAAAAAAATTTCCGAGTGCAATATTTGTTTTACATATCTATATTACCAAGCCTGTGATTGTCATGTCTAAACCCATAACATCGAGATTAGTTTGAGCTGAAATACACTTTATCACCTTATGTCGCTTCATAATTATCAAGAGTTTTGACAGAACACGGCATGTGCTGTCTCGCTTCATGAATTCGTACATAAATATGCTTTTGGGTGCATCTAGCTTCGTCTGTTTGAAAACACAACTTTATCTCATGGCATCCTTTTCATGATTAAAGTTCGTCTGTTCGTTTCCTCAAAAACAAAACAAAACAAAACAAACAAACAAACAAACAGTCACTTGATCTGGGTGAAAAGAAGGACACGACGCTAGAGGGCGTACTAGCGCTGGCACGAAATGATTCGTGGAAGGAGACTTCAGCTGACCCTTCGGAAGACGTTGGGGAGGTAAAAAAAAAAGTGGCAAGCAACGCGTTTTCACGTGGTTCAAGTTTGTGTGTACATGTGTATGTGTATGGGTGTGTGCGTGTTTGTTTATTTTAAAGGGACAGTTAAGGTATATGCTTAAGTGTGCTGTGTGTAATGTGTTTATTATGTACGTATATGTATGTGAGATGTGATCGAGTTGAATAATGATTGGCGTCAAGATACATTATCATCATTATGGTATTAGTTAAATACAGTATCTGTGAAGGTATTATTTTGCATCATATATAGAAATCATTTAGAGATTCATCTGTTTATTGAAATTATTCGAGGAAATGGAAGAGTTTGCTACCTTGAAGATCTACCCCTTTTCTTCGGCCTTGCAATCGATGGGCGTCATTACAGCGGAGACGTCAACCAGAAAACCGTATGCCTTCGTCAAAGGGTCGCCGGAGAAAATACGACAACTGTCGAAGCCAGATTCCGGTAAATAAACCGAACACGGAGATGAAATTCTTCGTATATCTTCTTCCTTTTTTTTTACATAGCTCATCATGTATGCATTATTCAATCATGGATATGCGCAGCAAGAGTGTGTTAAGGGTACTCGATTTTCAATCCTTTATTACTGTGAAATTGAATCGGACAGATCAGGCATAACAATCATTATCGTCATCGCCTCTTCCGAAATTACGATTTTATGGTGAAGATGTAAGTATTTAGAATAGAATTTCCCGAAGTCAAAACTTATTGAAATCATCTAACTCTACTCTGCTGGATTGAGCGGTTTCTGGAAACCAGGTTTACAGCAGTCATCGTCCCTGGACTAACGTTGTTTGTCTCAACCTGTGTATACAGTCCCGGCAGATTTCGAAGCCGTACTGCAAGGCTACACCAAGCTCGGACTGCGTCTCCTCGCGTTGGCATGGAAACCACTTGATATCGATCCGGAGGACATTGCCGGCATTACAAAGATCCAGAGGTAATGATGGTGTGGAAGAATATTTCAGCGATGATGATGATGTTGATAATGACGCTTAAGATGATAATGATAGTATAAGGATGAAGATTCTGATAATAATTATAAAAGTGATGATAACAGTCATGATAATTATAAGGACAAGAAGAAGGGAAAAAAGAAGAGGAGGAGAAGGAGATAAAGAGGATAATCATATTATTGATCCACTTTTGCTCTAATGCTATCACTTTTCTCCTCGATTTCAGAATTATTTGGAATAATATTGGAGCCATATACACACCATGTAGCGGCATGCCCGCGCATATCAACAAAAAGTCAATGCTAAAACGTAAAACATACTATTATTGCAATCTGAACCAAATTCTACGTTTTTTTCTCAGTTCTCGTGATTTATATATTATAATGCCATTGGAATGATTTGTAAGTGATGACTGTTGTCGTCATCATAGTATCTTTCCCTCAATGAATTAGAACTCGAACTGGACATTACACAAAATTAATGATTACCCCATCAGTTGTGCCTTGTATAAATTTCCATGTCATCTTTCCTCAATTAGTGAAGATTTGTAGTGAAATTCATAGGTGCAAATTGAACGATGAAAAGATTATAATTTCATCAGCAAAATTCCCTCAGATTTGTTATCGATCCATCAATCAATCAATAAATCAATCAATCAAATAATCATTCATTCATTCATTCAATCAATCAATCAATCAATCAATCAATCAATCAACCAAGTTCATCAACACATATAGGCCTACTATTTGTTCATTCACGACGTCCACAGGGACGCGATCGAATGCGACCTGGAATTCCTCGGCTTCCTTATCATGCAGAACAAGTTGAAACCTGCGACAAAGCCTGTCATCCAGGAGCTCAACGAGGCGAAGATTCGATCCATCATGGTCACAGGTAAATACCGTCATGAATTATTTTTCGGGTTTTTTTGTGCTTGTTTTAAAGCTTCCTTCGAGTGTGTCTTACTTTTAGGGCATATTCATGTAACCGTATCATACTACAGTAATTTCAGTTTCCCTGCTCTATATTTTGTTTTCAATTCAAATAGTATACATTTCCAATTTCGCAAATTACATTGAAGATAAAACGATTACGACAAAACAATGTAACTAATGAAAAATATGCAAACATACAACTGTATATACACTGGCCTTGCACACTCGACATGTAGTCTACAAATGTGACTGGACATATAACTGGTGTCTTTGCTGGTGTTTGTGCCACTGGCTTTTATAAATAGAATAAATTTCATGCAGTTAAGTAGCATGGCTTTCTTAGAAACTGGGGAACAGGAGGATATAATTGTTCCTATTTTGGAAGCTATGGACATCTTATCCAATAACGACAAGTCATGCGGTAAATAGACAGAGTGAAGCCATACAAGCAATGTACTTCATAAATAGGTTGCTATAGGTTTAATTTTAGATCGTACTGTCATTGTACGCATCTATCCTCTATAGGAGACAATATTTTTACTGCCATCTGCGTTGGGCGGGAGTGCGGAATGATACAATCGGGCACCACGGTGCTGCGGATCGAAGCCAAACCACCGTCAGCGGAGAACAAGCCCATCATCACGATCACTCCGCTGGAGGATGAGATGAAAGAAGAGCCAGATGAACACTCCTTCAACTCAAATAGGGAGTGTTTGGTAAGCGATATATACTCTGTATCGTATAGTTTTGACTGTCAAAATAAGGCATTATAGCTGTCCATCAGCAAATTATCCACGCAAGACTGGTAATTTAATGAGAGTGATGAACTACCAATTAATTTAAGTCGTTGCGTGTAGCATCCCATTTCTCTTTATTACTATCATAGATAATGACATCACGTGACTTCCATTATCATAGTCACCCATTTGCTCTGTAGGCATTCACTTCTGTAACGCATGCATACATCTATACATCAAGGTTAATGTATGTTTTTTTGTGTGTGTGTTAGCGTCACTCTTGCAAGAAGCTAAACGCTCAGTTTCGGTATTTTTTCCCTCTTGTAATTAGTCTTGTAGTTCGTGAAAGGTCTGAAGAGTGTGTAAATATACTAACAAGCTTAACCCTATTAAGCCCAAGCTATTTTGACCCCTCGCAGGCCCAAGGGGGGCATATTGTGCCCCCCCCCCATATAACTTTTTATTATTTGATGTATCATCGTCATATTTGGCACGTGGGTAGAGTAACTCATACTCTTCATGACCGTACATTTGAATTTTCACAAGGTCACCCATGGAGGGCGCTATTTACCAAAATATAAAGAAATACATAGGAAATATGCTAAAAACATGATTTTTCTGTATAATTTCTTTATCCCCATTAAATATGTCTTATTATAGACCGATCATTTTCATATTTGCCACAAGTGATAAGCAAGTTGAATTTTATTATTTGTTACGGTTGAAATTTCTCACGGTCACCACATGGGGGGCGCTATTCATATCAACATAGTGATACATTATGAGACCTGAGATGAAATGTTTGGGATGGGTACATATATAGTTATGACATTTCACATTTGCATAATACTGGAATTTTGAGATTACAAATTGATAATATGATAAACTAATGATATTAGAGGCATAATTTGGGTAAAGAAATCAAAATAACTCAAAATATGAGGACAATCTTTAGAAAATATTATTGTTTTCAATTATCTCTATTGTATCTATTGTTTTATGCCTTTGTCACATAAAAACAAAGGAAATGATAAGAAAAACTTTCCAGGAACATAATTACTTCAAATTTTGCTCCTTCAACAAATTTCAGCCAAGAAACACCCATTTCATACACTGTAATGCTGTTAAATGAAATGGGAACAGAAAAAAAGATGCAAAATCTGACTGACATGGTCAGTTTATGGTTGCCATGGCAACCAGCAACATCAAACATAGCTAAATTATATATCAAAATGTTTGCAATAAGATTTTAGGGAAAGTCACCAAATTTGGTTGAAATCGGATTAAGGGCGAAGGAGTGGCAAACGAAAATCTGGTAGGGGGGGGGGCACAATGTGCCCCCCCCCCCTTGGGCTTTATATGGTTAATGAGTACTTGTAAGATATGGGATTTTCTTCGGAGATTCTTTGGTGCTGCGCCTCTTTATCATAGACGATAAGACGAGACGGTCCCCTCACACTTCCCATACGAAATGCTTTCGTTAGTGTCACATTGCGTTAATCATATTACCTAGTTATCTGTTTCATAGACCCATGTTTTGTCTATTTCCTATCAAAGCTTGGTGAGATGGAGAAGGCGATCGGAGAAAGAGAAGAATCTCGACTTCTTGTCCTGGATGGAACTTCTTTTGGAGTCATCTGCGAACATTATCCCGCCATGATTCCCAAGGTATTAACACAATGAATATTGATGGCTGACGTCATAATCGTTAATTTATTATTGCAGTATGATCTGCAGTGGATGAGTACTTAAAGGGGCATTCCAAACGATTTTCATAATTTCACATCATGTAGTACATAAATCGTCAGCTCCATGTATAGATTTGTGGAATTTGTTGTGGTCCTTGAGCTGAGAAACCACTACCGATACTTTGAAAATCCTTCAACAAATTACGCTGCAATGTGTTGATGACATAGGAGCCTCACATGATATTTCGGAAATGTAGCAGTGTCATTCCATTACAATACCGCTCGCTTGACAAGTTCACCTGTGTAGAATCTATGCATGGCATCTTCTTTTGTTCTGCTTCCTTGAGCCTCAACTCATACATTCTTATGGTGAGGCTGCCATGTCATCATCCCTGTTCATTGCAATTTATTATAGATTTTGAAAACCTTCATATTCGTCATCCCAATCACTTTAAATTCTGAAACTCTGTACTCCGTACAAATAATATATAGTTTTTCTAATGTAAAAGTCTGAAAATCATTGGGAGGTCTCCTTTAAAGATGAAACCCTTGTGTTGTACCGCTCACCGTTACTATACAATAATCAAGCGATTTGAATACATTGGGGTTTGAGATGCATAAACAAAGAAGGAAAATCAAAGCCAAACCAGGTAACATCTGCTACTTCATCGCCTGACCCGAGAACGTTCCCCTGCGATCCCTTACAGGTCGCGGCTCAGGGGATAGTCTTCGCCCGTATGTCACCCGACCAGAAATCCCAGCTAGTCGAGGAGCTGCAAGCTCTTCAGCTTTCTGTCGGGATGTGCGGGGATGGAGCTAATGATTGTGGCGCCCTCAAACAAGCTCATGTGGGAATCGCCTTATCACAAGCAGAGGCGTCGGCGGCTGCACCCTTCACGTCAAAGACCGCAACTATCAGCTGTGTACCGATAGTCATCAAGTAAGTGCTATATAACAGGTATGAAGAAGTAGATTGTGTCCACAAAATTATACAGAGATGTATGAACACAATTTTGTTTTATGGAGACAATTTTGAATAATACATTGTTTACTTATTAATCATCTAGCGATCCACGTCCCACAAGCTTTGCTTTTTAGTGGATCACTATTTTCCATAATCGAATTTATTTTCCGCATGCCCACGAAGTATATATGCATTGTTACTCCTAATTATTGTTGTTGTTATATAACTTATCGTGTATATTACATGGATCTTCTGCAAATGTTTGAGCAATATCATTTCATGACATGTACACTTTGTACTATGTTTTGATTTTCGTTGATTGGAAATAAACTATGATTGAATTGAATTGAATTGAATTTCACACGTTTGTACACACACATACACGTGCGCGCATCCCCCCAACACACGTGCACATTTGAATACTCATACTCCCATTATTTCACTTCACCTCCATCTTGAACTTTCGAAAAAATAATAACACTTACTATAATTATGTGCTTTTGATAGAATTAATACGTATTTTAGAGAACGAAAAATGGTCTATACTACAATATTTACTTAATTTCTATTTTTCTGTTTTAGCTGCTCAGTCATTTCGTTGAAGTGCGGCATTTGTTTTGTCGTTTCGTCTCTCAAAATAGTTAACCAAAAGAGTGAATGTGTACACCTAGCTGTCCTGATGACTATCAAGAATCTGGTGTAGAAAGGAATGCAATGCAGCCTCTGTGTCGTAATATCATCTTGTTAATGCCGGAATGATTATAGTAATGCCAAAGCTGTATTGGAGGACGGTGCCCTCATACATGGGGTAAACGATCAATTAGAACATTAATTAGAAAATGTATGCCAGTAACTATTGGTATGGTCATCTAGGATATCTAAGGGAGCGTATCCAAACCAATGATCTGTTATCATGAATAAAAAGTCTGTTATTGTACTTAAAGTGTGAATGTAGAGATGGGATGATATTTGTTATTCTGAAGGTTCGTCAATCCGAAAATGAATAGAAGGTGCACACTGCTAATAATGAAACGAACCTTCGGAATCGTTTTCGTCTTAACGAACCTTCTGATCGGAATAGCGAACTGTGACCATAAAAGTATGTCAAGTGCTCACGCCTCCTATTTGATCTTTTCCACTACACCACTACACAGGGAAGGGCGTTGTGCCATGGTGACGTCATTTGGTCTATTCAAATACATGGCACTGTACAGTCTTGTCATGTTTGCTACCGCTACCGTTCTTACCTCCGTAAGTACCCCATTCTTGGGTATCGCATTTAAAGTATTATAGTTGTTGATTTGGCCTTTAAACTGTTTATCATAATTGCTTCTAATATGATGTTTACCAGGACTGGTACTATGATGAACCTAAACAACAGAGAAATTTGGGATTTTTGTTTTGCTTTTGTTTGTGTGCTTTGGATGCTTGTTTGTTTGTTTTTATTTAGTTTTGGTTTTTTTTTTTTGGTTTTTTGGGGTTTTTTTGCGGCGTAGTCAGCCAAGAAACCGTTATGACAACAGAGACGAGGAATGATATCCCAATTGTAACATCTTATTCTGTAAATACAAGATTCCTTAAATTATATAGGCTTAGAAGTGATGCTGGCCTGTATTACAATAGTTTTTACAGTATTTCTAAGATGCCAAAGCCACGAATAATTCCAAACATTAGCATTTTAACCCAATTTTTCTCTCAATTTATGAGTTTTAGCAGGGGCAAAACAAGTTTCATAATGTGTTCATGCAATATGGCGCAATCTTGCAAAGCTGTTGAACATAAACAACACAAAGTAAAGAAAAAAGAACAACATGAAGTTAGAAAGAACAAAGTTTGATATCGTTTGTTCACAACTGGTACTTCAGATATTGACATATGCCGTTGCCATTTTTTTTAAATTAATTCTCTTCTATTGCTATTCGTCAACAGGTGAAATACTACATCGGCGACATGCAGTTTTTCATATTTGACATCGTCTTGTGTACAGCTTTTGTCCTCACAGGTGTGTATAGGACTACTGTTTGTGTAAAGCCCCGTCTTAACAGGCCGCAGAAAAAAAAAAAAGGTAGCCTCGGGGTAGCCTCCGGAGAAGATTGTGTCTGATATTAGACACAACACGGTGGACAGCCTCCGGAGAGCCTTCGGAGAAATCTTACCCTGCGATCGACCAGGGTAAATGCGGGGTAGCTTCCGGAAAACCACCGGAGGACCACCAGAGGTCTGTTAAGACGCGGCTTAAGATGATGAATGGGGTTATTGATTCTAAATGAGTGAAATTAGACGCGTATTATCAATAGCTGCAACATGTTATTATTAACCGCTTAATAGGTTCCATTATGTTTAGCTTAACCGTTTGCGTGCTTTGAGGGCCAGTTAGCACAGAAATCCCCGTGTAGCATTGTACACACTGTCCAAAGTCCCTGGCATAGAGAGAATTAAAAGGAGAAGTTGTCTCCCTGCTAAGCGTATACGGCATTCCCAAGCAAAGCACTCTCCCAGACTCTCAGTAACTTGAACTTTTAACCCAAACTCTTGACAACGAAAATAATTTGCGTCCTCACA
Source organism: Diadema antillarum (assembly GCF_040938485.1). Lineage (NCBI taxonomy): Eukaryota > Metazoa > Echinodermata > Echinoidea > Diadematoida > Diadematidae > Diadema > Diadema antillarum. The sequence goes on along the minus strand of NW_027271395.1, from coordinate 733,559 downwards.
GATTTGAATAGCACGGGAGGCTTGATAAAGTATTCGCATACTTAATAATACCCAGAAAAGACTTCGATTCAAGTTTCGATTCAAATGTTTGTCAGAAGATTTTCAGAGATAGAACGGTTTAAGAGGGAAGGTCTGATTTTCAGTCACTTCCTTTAACTTTCAGAACTAATGCTAGATAAAAACGTGTTCGGCGGAGGTTACACCCCGCGAGACGGTGCTTGACTCACCATCCTTATACTACTATAACTTGAAAAAAAAAGAAGAATCTACACACATATCCCAGAATATTATGTGGAACATTAATCAACTAATAACACCGCGAGCAGTGGAGAATCTAATATAATGTCCTACCTGTAATGAATTCATCTATCGACCTCGAAAACATGTTCAACCGGAGAATCCTGTCTGTTCCCTGTCTGATCCCCAGTTGGTGGCAACAAGGCCCACGACAAGATCTCGACCAGACGGCCGCACACCAAACTCGTCACCCCACCTATAGTATTCGCCCTCATCTCACAGGTGCTCGTCCAGTTCGCCATCCAGATTGTCACTCTCGTCCTGGTCCTCCGGCAACCCTGGTAAGTTTACGGTGGATCATGGAAGAGATCACACTTGGCATTACTTGAATTGAAGCGAACTGATTCGAATTTCCTCCTTCCGCAATCAGTGCATGGTTGCTGTACTTGCACCGCTGATGGAATATCATGGATCGAACTTCGCTTTTCACGATTTATGGATACAATGAAATAGTATCGCGAGATGTTTTAAGAATACAATGAGGAAATATTAATTAACTGGCAAGATTCTAAAGTAGTGGACACGTTGAGGTGCAGATGGAAGAGTGAGAGTGAAGGAGGTTGATGTATTGTTACCCTTGTATTCCTTACTCTACTCCACCACCACCGTTCTTTTCCCACTCCAATGAGGACTGTTATGTTGACAACTGATGGGTCAAATACGGGGGAAACTTCCTCAGATACGCAATTAATACCCTTGACACAAAACCATTCGTAATTGACGTAAGACTGTACCATAAGGAAATGCAGTCAAACCCGTCTATAGCGGCCACCCAAGGGAGACAGGTGACCGCTATTTGCAGATTCTGTGGCTTTGATTTTTTTCTCAGACATGTCAGAGGGAATCGTTTTAGTGGTCGTATAGGGCAGGTGGCCGCTATTGACAGGTTTGACTGTATACATTAATACTTAGCCATGTCTATCATGTTTAATATTCATTCATCTGTGTACAGGTACGAGCCACACGAGATTGATTCGGTTCACAGGAACGTGGTGTCGTACGAGAACACGGCTGTCTTTTACGTCTCAAACTTCCTCTACCTAATCTTTGCCTTCGTCTACACACCGGGTCCACCTTACAGCAACCGCTTCTACAAGAACAGTGGGTTTCGATCCTTTCATTACACTACCCCCTGCTAGATATAGACTGGGTCCTGGGCACCATTTCATGAAAGTTGTCAGCCCCGACAAGGTGCCAGTCTCTGACAATCACCACAAGTCAGTGATCAGACCTTCTCAGCCAATCACAACCAAGGAGTTTACTGGAATTATCGGAGACTGATGACAACTTGGTAGGGCTGACAACTTTCATGAATCGGTACCCTAATCCATTTTGCTTGCTTCCTTCATACGTGTACTCCCCCATCGCCTTCCATCTGCAAATCGTCTCCGTATCTTAGGATTAGATTTTGCCAAAAAAAACCCAACCAACAAACAAACAAAAACAAAGACAACGAGAAAAAATCTGCTGAAAACTGCTTATATCCAAATGTGGCGAACCAATGGAGTCATATGGAGTCAAAAGGGGCCTGAACTTTCGATCCGAGTAGAATCTTCGTCAGGAGAAGATGACTGAGGAATTAATAGATCAATATCATCCTTCCCGGCCATCAAATGAAATTGATTGAAACTATTAAAGGTAGCCGACATGCAACGACATTGTAACTTTCAGTCATGGTAACACGTGCCCCGTAAATAAGATATACATTTGAGATATGCTGGATCAGGCGTTAGGGCTGTCCCATTGGTTTACATACAAACATATTACAACATAATCCTGTTTTGGGTCGATAATTCCACAACTAAAATCCCTTTCCCCTAAAAGCCATAGTTGGTCGGCTATTTCACAGGAAGCTGATGCAAAGATAAAACTTCTTCTCTTTTAAATTAAAGCAAAGAAGAGGAAATATAGTTGATTAATTTGTGCAAGGGTCATTTTATGCACTTACACAAAATATCCACTTCCTCCAAGATGCGTGTATGTTTGCTCCTAAAATTGCTGGCTTGTGAATACATGTGACATGTTTGAGTTCCACAACTCTCTTAAATTTATGTCCGATGTGGTGACACGTCTCCCTTTCTGCATTCTGCCCCTTTGATTCTTTTTAAATTGATGATACAAACTGGTAACAAAGATTTTTTTTTTAAATCTTGTGGTGTTTGGTCCGGTGTTTTGTTTCAGTCCCACTGCTGGTGGTTTTCTGCGTACAACTCTTTATCCTTCTTGGATTCCTCTTTGCCTCTCCCCCAAAGATCGTCAAAGCGTTTCAGGTAAGACGGCTGTAGGTGAGGTCACCCTTATACAGTGCATTCCCGTTATACCGGAATCCTCGGGACCAAGTATAGATGATGATTTGGGGACCTCGTATATTTACTTCGTTGTAACCAGGATTTCGTTTTACGCATGTTCGTTATAACGGGATCGAGTTCACAGTATACTCCGAGACAATCCCTTCCACTACTTGCCCGCAATGATAATATTTTCCAGAAGAGAGGGTGTAAAAGCCATTCCTGCAAGTAAAAGCAAACAAACAAACAAACAAATAACCCCTTGTGGAATCCAGCACGTCTGTTGAGAATGAGAAGGGCGTTAAGTGGTCTTGAACACTATTGGGTTTAGTGACAACTTAACGCCCTATCATTCTCAACCGACTAAAACGTTCGACGCATTTTGGTTGTTAGTCTTTCTTACCTGATTTATATTTATGCAAATCCTGATTTTAAAAGGTACAGGAATGATTCTTGTCGTCAAATTCTGCTAAGAGCTGGTTAAAGGCAAATTGTTTTTTGTTGATCCACTCATTTTCTTTGAGACCGATAGTGATTCAGTGGCTCTGAAATTGAAGGAAATTATTATCGTCCAACATCCAGATGAGGTGGACGGAATTTCAATTTAGATTCATCGAGCTCAGGTCAATCATTCTTTAAAACATTAATTGCCATTTCCGAGTCTGCATGAATTCCCCCTATATATTTTATTATTACTTTAATTCTCTTTGTAATCAGAAAATGCCGCTTGAAAGGGACGATATCATAATGACAATAATGATACCTGTACACGTGATAGAAATCGCATTCTTTGACAAAGAACCCATTTTGTACTGACCGAAGGATTTTAAGTTAATGCCATAAGTGAAGAGAGAAAATATTTTCAATAAGTTTACTTTTTTATGTACATGAATGAGTGATTAGATTTCCCGCATCCATTGGTATACAGATGCAATGTGTATAGCAAAGGATAACACAATACTAAAAGCAGTTACATTGTACGTTTACCTGACATGATTGGGGATACTTAGATTCTGCAGTAGTACACCGCCACGCCGGGTCACATTATTTGGTATGCGCAATTCTGGCAACGTTTCTTGACAGATTTTATTCCAATTCGGTATGGAGGTGCATTAAAGACATAATGAGATCTAGCCGCCTCAGACTTTTGGTGGCGGTATTGCAACTGATTAACAAAGTTGTCTTAAAACAACTCTACGCAAGAATCATTCATTTAGATAAACTTGGATATGTACCAGTTTTAGTTATGCTGCCCCCAATGTTCCGCCTTTTCTTGGCCAAAGGTCGCCACTATGTTGTATTTCTTGCGTGTGCTCTACCATTCATTTTCTTGACAGGGTTTTTAAATTCATTTTTTTTTTCCATTTCAAAATTCATGCGTACCCACATTATGGTGAAATTCAGACCTCTGTTGTACGTTGTTTCTGGTAATACTACATGCTCCCTATGATCCGTCTTTTAAAGGGCCAGAGATCATATTGGTCGGTGTCTTATGTGCGCCACTGTAGGTGACGTCTCATGCTGAAATTTTGTACTCGGGTTCTTGATGGTCAAAATAGATTCCCGTTGTTTTTAATGATACATGTAGTTGTCAGTACTCCGTCTTTTGTACGGTCAAAGTCATATCTAGGTTGTTGTCTTGTACACTCTGTACTGGGCACACTCTTTGCCTGTTTTTTTTAAATTTTTTATGAAGGTACACCATGCTATACTCTTAACCCCTACACTTCAACGACCAGGGAGATACGCTTTCGTTGAATGGCAACGGATAATTCTTGTTATTTCGTTGTCGCTGAATCAATCCTTTATCAAAAAACAAAACAAAAAACAAAACAAAACAAACAAACTATGTTTCATTTCAGCTGACCGTGATTCCATCGTTGACATTCAAGTTTGTCTTACTGGGCCTCGTAGCTATTAGCTTCATGGCTTCCATGAGCATCGAGGTAAGCTTAACATCATTAGAAGAGAAGTGAAGAGTGAATGACATCGATATTTAACGGGGAGTTTGCCCCAAATGTGAACGTGAATTCTGTGAATGTATAAATTGTTAGTAGAACACTTTATTGAATTCTAAAAACGTTATCTGCTGTTTCAAATATTTATGTTAGTAGAACACTTCACACATCAGTATGGGAAACTGGAAATCATTTTAAAAGATATTGTTGGTAAAAGTGTTGGTTAAAATCATCGCCTCGGGGAAAAGTGTGTATATACCCTCCGCAGGAATTACGACTGCTATAGATTCAAATGAATGTGTACTTTTTATACAAGTTGATATTCATTAAAATATTTCTCTCTATGTCACTCTATCGATCTTCTAATCTACACATTGTATTTCTTTTTATTTATCCACATATTATATCCATTCGTCTCTCTATCTATATTTTGGTCTATCTATCTATCTATCTATCTATCTGTCTATGTATGTATCAAGACAGGATTGTAATAAGACAACCTTTGAAGATACTGTCACATTTTTCTTTAGTATGGTTGTTATTGTTGTTGTTGGTTTATTTTTTACAGTACGTGTTGGCGCCCTCAACGAGACTGATGAATCTGATCACGTGCCGATTGTGCCGCAAGGAGCCGCCGCGCAAATACCAAGGGGTGGAGCTCCGAGTCCTGCAGAAACCGTTCATGGAACTCATCTGCGAAGATGGGGCCGGAGTAAACCCTTAGCTCCTTAATACAACAAGCAATAATATGATGTACGAAAAGAGAAACTGTAGTCAAGAGAGCATGTATGCACGTGGATTTTTGCTTGCAATGGATGAGCAACGGAAATATATCTTTTGTTTGCGTCATCCGGACACTGATTTATCAATGACAGATTGATGTTTTTATGTCAACGCTTTATGAAAAGTACTTGGGGTTTTTTTTTTTTGTTTTTTTTTACTCTGCAACATGATTATATGCGACAATTTCAGATGTAATATTTATCGTGATTTAATTACTATGCACATAATTATTGTTATTTTGTTATCGGGTAATATGCTAGCTGTAATCTCATTTTTATTGATTATACTACCAGCTCTTCGAACTGTGTCCTATCATCTGAGTACAGTATACTGCTTTTCTCTCACTGGCAATCTATCTATCTATCTTTCGGCATCTATCTATCTATCTATCCATCTACAGTCTATCAGTTTATCTATCTATCTTCACTACATCGACGTATCCCCCCCACCTCAACACCTTTGTACAGATATTACACATAATGTATTATAAGTATGTTTTTCATGCAGAAAGAAAACAGTATACTGTTAGAGAAATTAAAAAAAAGTGTCGTCTACAACAAGACATATCATGAAAATTCCAGTACAGTTGTATATAGTTCATGTATTGCATCTGTACAAGTGAAATGAAGAAATGAACACCAATAATCAGACCAAAACATTAAACCACAAGTTCAGTCTTTCTAACATTTATGGCGGGAAGGAGAAAAGATTTACTCTACATGTACGTTATACATTTCTATATATATATATCTTTATACTTCCAGTTCATCGTGACGTGAAATTTTGTTTCTATTTTCTGAAAACGATGGAGAGGAGACGGTGAGTGTGGAACTAGGAGGGGGGAGGGAGGGGTGGTGCAGGGGGTTTAACTCGATCCCCCCTCCCCCCCCCCCCCCCCCCCCCCCCCGAGCCGCCTAGTGAAAATGTGATGAGCTTAGAAAAACGGCATCCCGTGTCAAGACCCACGCAGTGTGTCGGGGGAAAAAGTGTGAAGACCTTTTTTTTTTTTCTCTTGTCAGTCGAGAAAATTGTCATTGGAACAACCCCCTTCCAAGCAAACCCCTTCATAGATCCGTCCTTGCGTTCATGGAGATATCGTTAGACCAGGACCAAGAAGCAAATTTTGCTAACTTTAGAATATACCTCAATTTAACACAGTCGTCCAGACCATACTTGATCGTTCTTGGGACCTTATGAACAGGTTCTTACCAACTTTCATGTTTTAAACGTGGACATTGTGGTCTATAATTCTACATCAGGAATTTAACGTACATTAATATGCAAAAAATACCTCTCATTACAATAGTTGTTACTTGGTCCCACTGTCACCGCTTGTTGTTAATGGGAAACACGCCGATATTAAGTATAGTCTATGGAGTTGTGCGCTGGCACAGTGTAAAATGAACATTCTAAAGAGTCAGTGTCCGCTATTCCATCCGTGTATCACTCTCTATGTGTGCAGTGCTGTGAATCAGTAAATGTTGTATACACTGTAATACATTTTCATTTTGAATATCGTAATCACAGATGTATAGTATTATACCTGTGCATGCATAAACGCGCGGTGTTCATAAGTCAGCATTTTGGTTGTTTTATTGTTCATGCCTGCTTCCGCAGTTGCGCACTCGTCATACTCATTGTACATTATTGCTGCAAACGGGTTGAATGCTTTTGTGCGCTTTCACATAGCGTCACTATTCATTTTTGTTGTTGTATTTTCAGTAAACGCAGTAGATTATTGTTGTGACGAAAGAGGATAAATTTTCCAGTGCTATACCATACCAGAAAGTGATTTGGCAAAATGGATCACTTTTTTTTTTCCATTCAAGCTTGTCTAAAGCTTTTCTCTTCAAAACAGCGCACAATTCATGTGATATTGCTGCGTATATAATATACCTTATACGTACAGTAGCTACAAATAAATGTGATTTATCAATTCAAATTCACATCATACCATAAAAATCTATCAACTATTACTGCCTAATCGTGTGCGTGAAGTAAACTGACAACCGGATGGATGTTTATAGCGAGATACCTGATATAACGAGCTACCTCGTAAAACGAGATATCACATTTTATACCGCTTAGAGTGAAAAGATAAGAGTGGTCTCACGTTTTCCTACAGGGGCGGGGAACTTTTCGTTTTGTTTTGTTTCAGGTGATGTTCTTACGTATGTCTGTTATATTTATACTTAAGAATTGGTGAATAATACAAAAACAATGTGACACCTGGTATAATTGCAAAATGTGAGTAGTACATGTACATCGTATACTCGTATGCATTTTAGATCACAGAATCCAAAAAGTGTGGTGGAATGGACCGAAAAGTGTTTTTTTGTGTTTTTGTTTTTTTCACTTAAGATGAGGTAGCTATCACAGAGTCAAGAGAGTCAGGTCGAGTCGACCTCATGACGGCTTTCCAGTATGTATGAAATCGCAGCAATAAACCGGCTCAGCTTTACTATATTTTGACATGATTTAGAACATTTGTTTGCTTATTTGTGGGATTCGATGTAATTTTCACGTGATTTCCCCAGATTGCTACACTCGAATGGCGCAGCAAACAGGACAATGCCACTCCTCCTCCCTCCCCCCCCCCCCCCCCCACCTCCGGAGGGTTCACTGTCACACTGGATTTTTGCCGAACTCTTTCAATCACCTGCCTGTTACAAGCCACGGAGTAATGGTGCGTTTAAACGATGACTGTCTTACACAGTGGTGCCGGAAGGCCTAAGGACAAAATCCACACCTTGTTCTCACAAACTTCACAAAAGGGAGTACTTAGAGTTACATAAACCGAAAGACAGACATTTCGTTGAGAGATATATCATGGTAATAAAACAACAAGATTATAGCAACCATATTTCACTATTTTTTTTTTTTACCGCAACCTATGTAGGCCTATACTTCGTACTCCCGTTATAACGAACTCATCGGGACCGGCGGTTTCCTTTCGTTATAGCCAAACAGTAAAGTAGGCTACATAAATGCATAGATGTTAGACTTTTGACTTGAATTCTTACTTCGTTGTAACGAGCGTTTCAGTATAATCGTGTTTGCTATAACGGGAGTGCACTGTATGGTGATGGTATCATTGCACAAGCTTCCCACTGGCTTGTACAAACAAAGCTCTCTGTAAAATAGTTTGTGTCTATTAAAAAGAATAAAAAGGACACATCATTGTTATAAGTTTGCATCTTTTAAGAAGACGCAGGCATTCTTTGAAAAACATCAGACGACAAAACGTCATAATTATTCACTCTCTAGCTATATATATCTGTGTACACGTAGAAACATAAGGATAGACAACTTAATTATATAATCAAATAATGTATATCCTGTACCTCTCTCTCTCTGTACATACATACATATATATATATATATATATATATATATATATATATATACATATACACTTGTATATTATAAAAGAGAAATAGAAATATCAATCATATAATTTTGTGTGTGTGTGCGGACGTATCTGTGTATATATATTGTTTATCAATAAATAACATCTTTCACACGTCTATCTTACTGACAAATGAGGCATAGCTGTTGATAATCTGACATAACTAGAAGTCAGAACAACCAATTAATGCAAATGACAACATAGAACCCCAAAGATCTTTTTCTACGTCACGACTGAATGATTTTATTCCAGATAGCTCTCCATAACAAACAATCACCTTCCTGATGAATTTTAATCATGGAAAGAATGATTATGACTCACTATCTCTTTATGCTATTACAACACTTGTCACGGGGCGGATCCAGGAATTCTGTAAAGGGGGGGGGGGGGGGGGTGGGCATAACTAATATTTCTGGTGCCACTTCGGGGTTCAATTTCATTTTTTTCTTTGTATTTCTTTCGTTTTTAACGATAAATAAAGGGGGCGTGCATCCTCTGGATACGCCACTGCTTGTTTTTTTTTTTTTTTCTATATGAAACTTGTTTTAATGTGATTTCACATTTTTGACGATATCATATAACCATGTGGTTCACTGGAACCAAACATAACGGCATCTATCTAAATAAATACAGTGGACTCCCATTATAACAAAGTCCTCGGGACCAGCAGTTTTCTTTCATTATATCGAAATTTCGTTATAACCGAACAAATAAACAATAGAAATACATAAGGATAATGTTGCAGCCCAAATTTTTACTTTTTGTAAGCAGAATTTTGTTATACCCACGTTCGTTATAATGGGAGTGCACTGTACATCCTAAAGCTCATGTACATCATTTATACTTGTGGAAAGGGAATCTAGTACGTGTATAAGATAAAAATCTAATTATCACTTGTGAATAAATTGAACAGACCTGGGCCCCGTTTCATAAAACTTGTTATCAGTGACAAGTTGTCATAGTTGTGGCAAGCAAGCTACTGAAATCCTTGCATCTGATTGGCTGAGAGCAAATTTGTCATAGAAATGTGGCAGTTGTCACTGATAACAAGTTTTATGAAACGGGCCCCTGATTAGATATTGCATGAAATTTCACACGTACCATATTCATTCATTCATTTGTTCCTTCATACCTTTTTTGTTTCATTCATTCCTACTTTATTCAGAATACAATGTACCTTGTGCCTCAATTGTGATAGAACTGAAAACCTGGACAAAGCCTGCATTTTCTTTTGAAACTCATTACATGCGAACATGTTCAAATGCCACTGTTTGTTTAAGACAGTATTTCTATATCACCTCTCTCAAAAGCTACATGAATCAGAAACAAGCAGAGAAGTTTATACAGAAATTATATGGATAGATTCCACATATCAGACCATAAAAATAAAGTTTCTGGTACTCTTGGGACATTCAATACATGACACTATTAGTATTTCTGTTCTATGTGGCAAATTCTGCTCTTGGAGATAATGTAAAAATAATGTTATAGATACTCACAAACATTTTCATAGAAGTGAGAAGCTTTGAAGCCGCAACAGTTAATGGAAGCCAAGCTCAGAACAGCACTAACCTGCTTGTTGTGTAATCATTATGTGGGTCTTGACGGTGATTGCACGACTATGCCAAAAGACAAGAAACCTATGAAGTCACTTGCATTTGAAGGGTTTTATTGCAAAACGAGTTAAATCCACTCTTGAAAAGTTGAGATATTAGTGAATAAATCTGCTAAAAACAAAGAAAATAAAAAAGAAGATATGGCATATTCTGAATTATACCTTTATAAATAATAGGCCTATTCCTTGTTATGTTACAAGTGATGTATCGATGGAAAGGTTTGGTTTTGCTCTATTTGATGATGTATTTACAATTGTACTTCAAAATGTTTAAAAATGGCACTTAGTCCATTTTGCAACCAAACTCTTCATTTGAAGACCTCTAAACAGACACATCCATGCAAACTTTGAAACCGTCCAAATGAGTAGTTTCCACATCAATACAGGCAATTTGCTGTAATACCAAATGTGCTTCAAAAACATATAATTGCATTCATGATGGGATATAGATGGCTCTTTCAGGGAACTGCCTGAATTTCTCTGCATTCAATTACTAGCACTGCAATTCAGTGCATGCTTTCCATTTTGTTGTTGCAGTAAGGTGCAAAACCTTGATTTTGTGACTGTCATATTCAATTTTTAAAATCTGAAAGTTAAATGCCACTCTGCACACTGGTGGGAACTGAGCCTACTAAGTAGGTAGATGGTGAAGTGTCCATATCATTTGGGAATAAAAATTGAGAGAACATGTCTATGGTGAAAAACTCTTGAAATAGTGTAGCTTTCATGACATGTTTGAAGACTCATGTTCCTATATCACTAATACTTGACTTCTCTGACAATTGTAAAAAGGTTATATGTTTTTTTCTTTCTTATGAACATAATAAATACTTAGATACTATGCGCTTGGACACATACAACATGATGAGAACACAAATGTCTGTCATCTACAAATTCAGATGTAACTGGAAAAATTTGGGCTTATACATGTAAGTGAGAAATCAGAATGTATTTTGTCATTTTGAAAGTACATGGGCTTGCTGCTCTTCACAAACCAGTTGTGGCTGTTTACAAAATTGATGGGCAATAAAATACAGAATGTATCAAGTCAACGACGGGTACATCTCTACGCCCACTCCACTTCAACTGGAGGCTGATTGGATAGCTTTGTGCTTCCTCATGTGTGAGGCGATCCCACCGGCCACCTGCTCGTCCGTCTTGTTTTGACCGTAGTAGTCCAGAAACTGACCCTCTGGTCCAATCAGGTACATGATGATAGTGTGGTCAACCTGGGAACGATTCACAGCAATTGCTACGCTCATTGCAACTTGATACATGCATTTGATACAGAATTACACACAGAACAGCCCAACTTATTAACACTTTCAATTTCTATGCATACCTCATTAACAGACTTTTCCTGACATCCAGATAACTTGCCCAAGGCTTGTAATACAAGTAATACAAATCAACTGTACAGTACACTCACGTTATAATGAACACTGTTATGACAACATTCTCGTTACAGCAAAGTAAAAATTCAAGTCCCAAAATTATCATCTACACTGTATATGCCCTTATGTACTTAATTGTTTGGCTATATTTGCGAAAATTTCGTATAACGAAAGAAAACAACTGTCCCATGGACTTTGTTATAGCCAAAAGCGAGAGTATTGAAAGTACTAAAATGCATTAATTATGTACAGGTGAATGGAATAGCTTGTTACAAAGACTGGTCTCCGGCAGAAAAAAAAAATGCCTGGAATTTGAATACACTAGCAAACTGGCCTATTGTATTGGTACAGAGACTCCAACCCAAAGCACCTTCTGATCTGGAGATTCTCCCGCCTGAAACCCCTAGCAAACGGGAGACTCCAATTTGATGTGTATGAAGCGCGAAGTTCCTAGATTTCTAGATGCTCTCTGGTGCTATCTAAGGCTTATTTTTTTTCAACATACGATAGCAATAAGCAAGAAATCCTTTCCAACGGGAGACACAGAGCCAGGGCGGGAGAAATTAAATCTCAAACGGGAGAATGGGAGATTTTCCAAAAATGGGTTTTCGGCGGGAGATCTCCCGTCGAAAACGGGAGAGTTGGAGTCTCTGTTGGTACATGATTAATTGCTCAAAAGCAATGTAATGTGCAATACTACGCTGTTTAATTGTAATGCAATGAGTTCACTCACTACTGTAAAGATTAGTGACTTTACGTGTTGATTCATTTACCCATGACAATGTCAAGACATACGTGTATTTATGCTAATTGATTTGGATGTAGTTCAGTATACCCATCAAGACTGCACGCCATCTTGTATATCTACATACATGTACGTTGTAAATTTCTGTCTATTATTTAGTTTTACCCTCATAAAAAAAATGTCATATAAAACAGAGATGAAAAAGATAATAATTGTAGAGAACATGGTAGGGAAGACAATTCACCTAGAAGTTATCTATCACAACAAAGGAAAAGACTTATGATAATGCCACTCACAATATAGTCATTGTCCTCATCCTTTGGTCCCATGCTGAAGTAAACTCGAAAGTTCCTGGCCACTTCATCAATCTTCTCTCGGCTGCCAGTCAGCCCAACCAGGTTTGGGTCAAATTCTGCGAAACAGAAGCATCCGCCATTAGAGAAGGTACAGCACAGATCAAATTCCTGGTGTCCACTTGTGGGGCTACACACTTCATACTTGATCCTGACGATCTCACTAATAATAGCTGACATCATTTAGCTTGCAGGTTGTCAAGTATGTTGCAATTTGCATTAACAATCATTGGCTTTATACCATCTACTTTCCTACATTATGGGTTCCTAATTTACAAATGCAAAATATACAACAATCTTTCCTGGAATTGGGGGAAAAGCTTTTCACATGACTAAAAAGAGCATTCTATTGTTACCTAACAAAAAGGAGAGCAAAAGTAAAACTAAAATTGCAATTTAATTCTGCATATTATTTTCTCTTTTCTTTTTTCTTTTTTACTCAGATTAGTTGCACATAAAGGTACAAATGTATGACACAAATATTCAGCTCAGAAGCAGTCATGCAATGAATTTTGGCAGAACTGCAGAAATCACCTCAACTTTTTTTTTTTCAATTAACATAAATACTAGTTGTACTGCTGTGTCCTGGTGCAAATTAAAACTTTATTGATATGCTTTATTATTTGAAGAGTAGAAGTGAAGATGGTCCTACCTTTGACATATTCCCTCATTGTCTCCACATCGTCCCTGTCGGGATCGATGGTGATGAAGATAGGGATGACCTTTTCCAGGTTGGGACTGCCATCTGTTGAACAAAAGATACAAAACGAAGTGACTGCATATACACAGTATATACCAATGATTGGTACATACAACTGCACTTTGCTTTCCAATTGATGGCCTCCCATCGGTTGAATGCCAGGGTAGGAAATACTTTTCTTAATTGAGAAAAATCAAAAGTAATATGGGGAAGTGCTCACAGTTAAATCAGAGAATGATATCATAATTTGTTCACATAACAGCCACCATACATGAGTGAGTGAGTGAGTGTGTGTGTGTGTGTGTGTGTGTGTGTGTGTGTGTGTGTGTAATACAGGACAGCTACTACATACTGTGATAGTTTATCTGTCTTTTGGTCCATGTGCATGGCTGGTGAGCAATTTGAATTTGCTGTGATCTTGGAAATGCTTTCACAATAAACTATTGTGTGTTGTTCGGTTTATACAGTTGTACAACAAATACTGGCTGCTCTTTCATTTGGGACTCAGTGCAAATTCTTAACGCCTGTTGATTCTGCAGGACATGCAATGACTTTCACCAACACCTTGGGCCTCTGTTGGAATAAGCTTGGGTCAAGGAACTGCTCTCTGATCCTCATATAGCAAAATTTCATTCATTCATTCATTCATTCATTCATTCATTCATTCATTCATTCATTCATTCATTCATTCATTCATTCATTCATTCATTCATTCATTCATGGTAATAATGTGCCATGTATACTGATTTCCACATCAGTCTGCATACTTTAACAGCTTGGGCAGATGTTCTGAAACTAGGTTTGAACAAATAAGATCATTCATCACCTCACCTCAGTGGATTTTGTCCATTAGATATAATGGAAACAAGGATATGGTATTATTTCCCAGTCAGTTGATCTGATCTACATCAAATTTCACACAGCATGCCAAGAATGAATGGATTGTGAGCACAAGAGCTTGTTAAAATTAGACTGTGCTCCCATTATAATGAATGCGGTTATCACAAAATTTTTCACACAATGAACTAAACATGTAAATCTCAAAATTATTATTATAGTATCTTTACATTTGTTCAGCTTTAACAAAATTCAAATAAAGTGAAAGAAAATGGCTGGTACCAAGGACTTCATTGTAACGTGAAGTCATCTGCACCAGACATCATATCTGTCAAGAGAAGAAGCTGTGACATGTGCACAATGGTCGTTTTGGAGTACTCACTGACTTTGTTGACAGCAAGGATCATTTTCTCCAGCTCATCAGGACAGATGTCTGGACAGTGTGTGAAGCCAAAGTAGAGCAGGATCCACTTCCCAAGGTAGTCTTCGTTCGTTTTGCGCTGGCCCGACGTGTCAATCAGGTCAAATGGTCCACCTATTGCAGCCTTGCCCACTGCTTTGTTCCTTTCCTTCTGTATCTCTGAGGGTCAGAAATGTTGTAGGATGTTTTATTCACACATTAATATCACGATACTTTGATGCTTTGGTGGCTGCAAGGACAATTTTTGACAAGTGATGAATTGAATGACAGGGAAATTCCAATCAGTGTTCCAGCTGAATTTAAAACAGAAGAGTAGAGTCAAACAAACAGAAGAGCAAAAGTTTCATTCAGACTGGACAGAAAATGAGAATTCTACTTCATGGCTGCACTTATAATTATGCCTTTGTGGATATAACATCCAAAAAATGAGCTTATTCACACACAACCCTTTACAACATAGCAGTCAGTGAGAATGCAATAGTTTTTACATAACATCCTGGTTTGCCATAATTACTGTAAAAGCTGTTATTTTTGCATAACATTTTTGTGAGAATGATGTTGTTTTCACGATTTAACACCAAGATTATCATAAAGTGCACTAATGCCAGTCCGTTTGTGATAATTTTGTTTACAAGTTAGGAGTTGATATAAGTTGATGACTTAATCACCTAACAACAATCCCCAAATCCTGTACAGAAATGTGCAAGCTTACGTAGTTCTTTCTTTTCCTTTGCGGACTTGAAGACATACAAAGCTGATCCACCGATGGCAAATGTCACAAGCAGCGATTTCCAGGTTATAGGCTGGGAATGTAAAGCAAGATATTTAGTGAATTTAAAGCTGGGAAACAAAGGTTCTATACAGATCAGTCAAGCAGTCAATGCTGATTATTTGTTACCTTCGGACATAGTTTACAAATTATGCAAAGGGGGTGTGTACAAAAATTTCAATAGGTTATAGGAACCAGGTTATTCCTTGTGAGGCAAAAAATGAGCTCTTAATGTTTTCAGTAAAAGAAACTGGAGCTGCTTGCTATAGAGAAACATGTAATGGGAGAATGAATTATTTCCAAGTGGTTAAACTTTACATTGATCTAATGATAATTGTAACACACATATACAATAAATGCAAAAGGGGAAACTGACCAGAAATATAATTTTGTAATGTACATGAGTAAATGTGATTCATATCAGACAGACTAACTCACCCCTTTCTTTCCAGTTTTACTCTTGTTTTGCCTTCCGCTACTTGCTGGCCGCCATGCAGTCTGTACGGTAGAGGATGCTGTCAGCCATTGGTCTCTCCCTGCCCGAGGGAGAGTCGTATATGGTGCAGAGACTTTTGTCTTGCTACATGTGTGCAAGAGATGTCTGCAGGGGATACACTGGAGGAAGAAGATAAAATGAGAAATGTAGAATGTAAAAATCTTAACTCAAAAAAGGGCTGTGGGGGGGGGGGGGGGGTGTTGAATCAACCCCCCCCCCTCGACATTTTCCACACCTGATGGAGAGTCGTGTATGGCGCAGAGACTTTTATCTTGCTACATGTGTGCAAGAGATGTCTGCAGGTGATACACTGGACAAAGAAGATCATGAGAAACCCAGAATGTAAAAATCTTAAATGGTACTCTTTGCTCAAACAAGAAATCATATATAGTGGAGATGTTCACAGAAAGAAATTTGACAAGGGAAGTAGGCCACTGCCATGGTGGGACATTTAATAATTAATGTTCTCATCGCATCATGTCAGAAATTCATATTTCCACTGTCTTCTGTCATCAAAGGGTGGTGTGTAGGTCTATAGTTTTCTTACATGAACACTGTCCTGAAGTATGATCTTTGCAAGTCAGGCTTTCTATTCTGTTCTCATCTGAGAAATTGGGGAGAATGTACAATCTCTAGATTTGGCTACAGGTGAGCAGAAAAAAACCTGGGAGTACTGACTCTCACATAAAGTCACAGGATGACAATCTATACCGGTACTACACTACATAATGTAATGCAAGCCTCAAAAACATCTCATTATATCCATTGCTCGCTAACATGGCTTTTGCTCTTCTGATAAACAAAATATGCTGCATGATTGCGACAGATCTCCAACATTTGCAAACAAAACAAGGAAATATTTCGTGCAAACCAGAGATTTACTTTAAATTATAATCTTATATCATTACGAGAGAATATGATATGAGCAAATTCCTACCTCAGTACAGCTTGTGGAAGCAGTGGTCTGACTGAACATCTTCCAAACAAAACAAGGAAATATTTCGTGCAAACCAGAGATTTACTTTAAATTATAATCTTATATTATTACGAGAAAATATGATATGAGCAAATTCCTACCTCAGTACAGCTTGTGGAAGCAGTGGTCTGACTGACCATCTTCCAGACTTCACTCCTTGGCTTGTTGGCTGCTTGGAGTAGGCAGCTTCTCCCAAGAAGACGCAGGCCACTTCCTGTCATGACTTGCATTTTTGCACCTCCTTCTAGTGAATAGCAGAGAAATTATTGAGTTTTGATTATACTGTAATACAAATAGATAATGAAAATACTAAAAGTGCGGTTAAGTGTATAAAAATAAAATGTAAAATTTACTGTATTATGAAGTGCTGTCGTCATCACCACTTGCTAAATGAGTGAATGTTAAAAAATTTAAATTCAATAGTTATTTACGTCAAAATGAGTGCTGGAGGTACATGCAGGTTGAGGAACTCTTGCATTAACAGTCTACACCTGTTTGAATGTTAGTGTTTATAAATATTGTTAAACAGTCCATTGATAAAGGCAAGCTGTAGTGTCTAGAGTATTAAAAGAAAAACTGTGTAAGTTTGGATCAATACAAACTCTGCAATCTCCAGACTCCATGCATATCAAATTTATGATCCAACCTTTGCTAAACAGTTAGTCTAGAGCTCCTAGATACTACAGAACCAGCGAAAAACCCTGTTGGCGACAGGCTTTGTACAGCCTATTTTTTTGCAGCAAGGCCAAGGGCCATTTAATTTCATTCATGAAAAGGCCCAATACAACCGAACAAGGCGTCACTTCCCATAACACTTGCAAGTACTGATGGCACGCCCTCCTGCTTTGCTCTAAAGTGTGACTACGCACACATGATGTTCATTAGGGAAAGAGTTCCTTATGCCCTCCCCCCTAATTTACACAGGGTGAGTGAATTACTTTTTTTTTTTTTTTTTTGCTAATGATGAACTAAATAAAGGTTATGCCATTTATGGGAAGACTTCCCATATTTATACCTTAGTTTGTCGTTGCAATGTTGGTAAGAAAGAATAGTAATTTATTTATTTTGTGCAAATTAGTGGGGGAGGGGCATAAAGGATTCTTTCCTCCATTAGCTGTTTTATTGATGAATGAAAGTGCCCTGCCAGAAATAGGCACCCTGACGCATATTGTATTGGATATTTTACTCCATCTTGACACAGAGAACTAAATTGCCAGCACGAAATGGTCAGCATGGGACTGAGGATGATGTAACACCACTATATCGGCCGAGAATAACGAACTTCGAGTTGTCTCTTGAGTATTTGCTCTTCTGATTCTTGGCTAATCATGAATCAAGCACACACAGACTAACATGATCAAAGACAAACTTTATAGTTTCTTACTTTCAGATAAATGCTACAAGATTTCAGATGCAGTCTCGCCTGGACTCGTCACTCTTTTCCGCACGTACGGCGTCTGCGATTATGCAATTTTCCGACAACGCCACCTACGTCAAATCCTGTGACTGACCGTCGCAGCCTGCGGCATTCGTAGCCACACGTATGGTTAAAAAAAGTCAAACGGAGATTGAATGATCAATTTATTCAAACTTGGTCTAGTACTGTTAATGACAGTGATTCCTGTGTCAATTATCGCATTCTTAAATGTAAATTTATATTTGAACCGTATCTCCTGACCCTCCCTCGCAAATACGCTAGTACCAGAGACTCCAACCCAAAGTACCTTCTGATCCGGAGATTCTCCCGCCTGAAACCCCTAGCAAACCGGGAGACTCAAAGTTGCTATGTGCGAAGCGCGAAATTCCCAGGGTTCTAGATGCTCTCTGGTGCTATCTAAGGCTTATTTTTTCAACATACGATAGAAATATGTAAGAAATCCTTTCCAACGGGAGACAAAGAGCCAGGGCGGGAGAAATTAAATCTCAAACTGGAGAACGGGAGATTTTGCAAAAATGGGTTTTCGTCGGGAGATCTCCCGTCGAAAACGGGAGAGTTGGAGTCTCTGTAGTACTTTGACTAAATTCCGTCTAGCTAACTCTAAACTCCCAGTAGTAATGGGGAAGTACAGCAATAGCAATTATGATGATAGGATATGTCCACTGTGTAACTCAAACAAAATCGGTGATGAATTCCATGTGTTATTTGAATGTAGTTCATTTGATACTCTGAGACAAGCTTTGTTGCCGAGATACTATTATAGAAATCCAAATACCCATAAAATGGAAAAACTATTTAACTGTAAAAGGTAGGTGAAATTGCTAAATCTTTGTAAAATGATTGAGGCTATTGGAGCAAAGTTCAGATCCTCAACGCCGCCCTAGACACCCTTCCCCCTTGACCACCAGAATATAGTACCCTCCCCATAACTACATTATTTTGCTTACACTGACTCATTCCACTATTTTTGTAATAGCAGTCAACCCCCTTTTTGTTTGTTTATTTGGTTTTTTTTACCACGAAAATACAGTGCCTTCCTATAACCGCATTATTTTGCATACATTGATTCACCCCACTACTTTTCGTAATAGCTGATACCTCTCCACTCATCTCCCCCACCACCAACCCCTCCCCTGCCAGTTTGATAGTGGTCCCCTTGTTATTAAGATAACTATTCTTTCAATTGTATTTGTTAAAATTACTGTATTATTTAAAAATGGCTCTTAATGATGATAAAGTTATAAGAAAATGTATAATGTATAGTCCAATGTTAAGTGTATGTAAACTTTATTTTTAAGCCAATAGGAAATCAAATAGTCTTAATTACAGTGTTAATTTTTTGTAAAATAATGTTGGCATTCAGTGATTTGAATTTAAAAGCTTGAGCTCGAGTTGTAGCTATCACTTTGAACCATTTTGTTGCAGCTTGTCATGTCATTGTTTGAAACGCTGTCGACGGATTACGGATTAAGCAGTGAGGTTGCCGTATAGAATATTCTTTTAGAGCCTGCAGTGGTTACCGTTCTTTTACAAAAAGGTACGAGAATTTAAACAGTGGCGGATCCAGAGAGGACCGCAACCGGCGCACGCCCCCCCCCTTTATTTTTTTGTTGAAACAAAAGAAATAAAAAGGAGGTCGGAGAAGCAGCTCGTATTTTCTCAGTAACTTTATGTTGTTGTTGTTTCCACAACGGATTGTGGAATTTTGTCCTATTAAATATTTGTTGATTCTGTGAAAATAGATGCCGAAAGTGATAGTTAGTTAAACAATGAAACTGAAGAAAAGTAGGACGGTCCGTTCAAAAGTTATAAGAATGATAAAGTTCTGGTGAAATTCATAGGAAGGCTAGATACAGACAACTGGAACTATAGAAAGAAAGTAGGGTGGCTTGTACCGAAATTCCACATACTCAACTTGTATAATCATCTATGAAGCGCTTTTAACTTCGAGGGTTGCCGTTGATATAACAATGAATATCACTTCATTTTTTAAAATAGAAAATACATTTTCTGGATATCTCCTGTGCATTCTAGCTTCATTTTGTCTTATCCAAAGATATTGCATACTAAAATCTCTTCCCATCACCGGTTATAACTGACATGGTGCATCGATCAAAAAAGGAACAAAGATAGAAAAAGAAACATAACTTTTAAGCAACTTCCCATAATATCCTTCAACTTCACAGAGCTTTTACTTTTATTGTACTCACTGAATTCACAGAATATTTTTTCACACTTGTAAAAACCAGGCTGAGCTCTCACAGCCGACTATGCGAGCGGCAGAGCTGCACCCCGGATCTGAAGCCATAGCAATTGTGACGTCATAGAAACGCTGTTCTGTGGTGCACCTGTTACACAGTCGTGGTTCCGAGATATCCGTACTGCAATTCACGTAAAGTGAAGTGTCCACAGCGCGACCGACCCGGACTCTGTAGATCTAGTGCGTGTACTGCTGGCGTGTACACGACAGCATCGCTTTCCTGAAATCTCGGCGTCATGATCGTGCAATCCCGACAAATATGGTCGAAATGATAACAGAGTGAGTATTGATTGCATGTGTTTTAGTATTTGGTCACACTTCCAGGACTACCTTCTGCTCCTAAGCTCCTTGATTACCCACTTAAATTGTGCAAGGCAACACAGGACGTCGCGAATAATTGTACACCGCATCGCATAGACTAATATGTACTTGTATGTGCATTGTCAGTGAACACCTGTATGTAGAACTTAGAAGGTCCAGTGGCAAAGGAGGCAGATTAAGAAGAACTTGTGGGGAACTTTGTCTTCAATTTGATAGCATTGTGCAGGCAAATCAGTTACAATATTTATTTGAAAGAGGTTTCATTGTTATCATATAGCATGGGTGCATCTAGCCCCGGAGACCGCGCCGCCAGGCGCGGTCCTGGCGGCTTCCCCGCAATTTCGCTTATGTTAGTTCCTAAGTATTCTGTGCGCTTGTGCAAGTGATTGTGAATTCTGTGAACATCGGTGAGCTGCTTATAAGACATCATTTTGTGCATCACAAGCAATGAAATGCATCAAACAGTCGCCGATGATAGTCATTTAGGTTTCATCTACCCATGTAAGTATTCCTAGTAGTTTCTGTTGAAAAATTAAGGAAATATAGCGCCGCAAAGGCACCCGTTTGTTCAACATGAAGATCTTTTATGGGAGCACGGCGCAGCCGCCACACTGCGTGTGGCGGCTGTCGCAGTTAGGGTGCATCCTAAGATGTGTAATGTGATCGAACACAGAAAAATCATATATTTATCTTCATTCACTTCCTTTAACTATTTAACATCGATATTTTCATACACAGGGCAAAGTTAAGCATAAGAGCTGATGTTCATTGCCAATGAAACAGTTTACCCCTACCAAGCAGAAAACTGTTGAAGATGAGATATCCATGTAACCCAATTAAAAGTATACCAAAAACCTGGTCATATATGTTCAAAGTCTGTGGACGATTGAGAAACTTGCTAGAAATCCTTCACATGCGTGATATTTATCTTCATACAATGTACTTGGTCATCATCTCTGTATTAATTGATATTGTCTAAATCCTCATCATCTGTGAAAATCTTCTTTTTTCTTTTGTTCAGACCACCTGCCTACCCTGGAGGAAACACCCAAAAACCTGGTGACAGTAACTGGAACACAATTCCCATCATCACTGTCAATGGGCCGAGAGATTCCGAAGAGTCAAAAGACAAGCTTGTGAAATTGCCAAAGGTGAGTGCATGAATGGGGAAAAAGAGACAGTTCAGTACACCCATAGGTACAAGTTTGCATCATCATTCCTATTACTTATTCCTCTGCATATAAACCAAACCAACGACAATGTACTACCCTGTTGGTGACGATAGTTTCAATGCTAATGATGAAACTTGTAATCATGATTGCTGTGAAAGAGATCATTTTCACAGCTTGGGATCCAGAAGGTCTTCACCATAACATAGTGATTCTGAGAGCTGATATACAATGTAATTCATACATTTAAAACACTAACATGTTTTACCAATTATATTATCTGGTAAGATTCAAGTTCACTCTCTTGTGCATATGGAATGCCAAGTGCATCTAGTCTGAGTTATAATTTCTCTGAAATGGTTTACTGTTCATGTACAGCTGCCCTCCGAGCGTTTCCGCTACACACTATTTCATGAGCTGAAGCAGAATGAGCTGAGAGGTAGCGAGCTGCACTGCCCTCGTGTGAGGAAGGGGCCGGAGATCAAGGAGAAGGTCTTCACCAAGGTAACGGATGACCAGGGGAAGACCATCCACCATGGCAAGATGGGGCTGCAGAGAAAGGACCATCAGAAGAAGATGGAGGACTGGGAGAATTGTGGGGTAGGTTGAGAGAAGATATGGAGTGCCTTGGTTTCATTATGTTTTTTTTTTTCATACATATTATTGTGCTTTGGGTTTTTGTTCTTTTTGTTGTACATTGGCTTCCATTTTGATGTATCGTCACCTGTCAATTGCATGGATAAAGACTTTACTTCCCGTACCACAATACCTGACATCACTCCTAAATCTTAATGACATCTCAGTCATAGCTATGTTCAAATAAAAGCAACCAATTTGACCCAAGAAATGGAAAATATATCATGGATTGAGTAGAAATGCATATAACTTTACAACATCAGACTTGCTAGGAAATAAGTCTTCTTTTTGGAGAAAGAAAACAACCCTGCATATTTAAAGTGTCATAAATAATGCAATACATGTAGTAATGATGATAACAATGATGATGATGATAATGATGACGATGATAACAGTAATAATGTTAACCCTCCAGCCGTGTAGAGTGATGTGTCCGGTATTAAGGGATGACGATCTTGTCAATAGAGGGTGCACTAATAAATATATTCTGAACTTCTGGACAAACAGCATGCCAACCTGTCATTCCAAGACATGCACCATGACTACCAGAAGGAGAGCCTACACCGCATCCTGAAACGTCTCATTCGGGCGGAGACTGTCCAGGCCCGGGATAACAACATCATGGATCTCTCAGATGTCTCCCTTAACTGGTAAATTATGTGGCAGCTCTCCCTCTGAAACTGAATCTATGAGCAAAAATTTTGGCATGTAAACAGAGCACATAATTTTCATGTGCACAGCTTTTCACCCCAACAGACAGACAGATGAACAGACAGACAGACAGACAGACAGACAGATACACACACTCACACACACACACACACAAACATCTTTCAAATTTGCAATATGTGTCACAGTTTGTCTTTTGTTTTGGGATATTGCTTTGATAGGCAGAGTTGACTCTTGAACCACAGTATAGCTTCCGTTCAAGAGTTATGACATATTCAATGTTTATTTTTTTATTGATGTGTGTGCTAATTGTGTTGGCACATGAATTAGCAATACTAGGAGTAATAACAGTAGTACTGATAGTAGTAGGGCAGATCTACATTAAAGAAAATAAGAAAGAAAGTACCATTCAGTCCAAACTATGTGTAAGTTTCATAAAGTTTTAATTGTTGTAAGTGTTACATGGCAGTTCAGCTTGTGCAAGGACTTTTTGTCAATTCTCGAAAAGATACCATATCATAGATCTAAAAATTTCCTTTACAGCAACACTGACATAAGCATTACCACAATCATGATTATTATATCTTCTCTCCTGAGAAATCAGTTATCAATGAATGAGTATAAACTGAATTCTCATCCCCTTGATATCTATCGTATGATATACAATAATGTTACTTTTGCACATTTGATGTATGAATTGCGTGACTGATAAATAAATTGTTTTCCTTCTGTTCTGTCTTTGTAGTTGCAAGCAGTTAAATCTGAGTAAGAACTACATCACATCTTTCAAGGTAAGTTGCTGTTTGAGCAAACATACATCAAGAAGAGAATGATATGCAAAAAATATGAACATGATTCTCCTTCATTGTAGAAAAGAGAAATAATTATTGGTTGTGGGCCAAATTTCTGATTGGTTGATAACTTGCTTGTGCATGTGTATTGTGCAAGTGTACATGCAAGTATGCATATATATATATTTTTGTGTGTGTGTAAAAGTATGTTGCTTTGAAATGCTGCCTCTGACAAAATGACAAGGAATACTGTCACCAGCAAGAGCATGTGATGGAATGAAAATATCGATTTGATGCATTCTGGATATATTTTTGAGGTAATGCGATGCTTTGTCGCACCAGTAGACATAGACAGACATATAGGTGTGATAAAATCAACTCTCAGACATAAAATATTGACATGTGCTGTATTTGATTTGGTGATGCACACTTTCTGCAGTAATCAGTAGAAGATGAGTGGTTATATGCATGTAGGCTCTCACAATCATTAACATTCCTTTCTTTCTGTGAATTCATGTGTGGTTTTGTTTATTTTCACACTCAAAGAAAACCATCCACAAAACAACCAGCGGCAGATCCAGGGGGGGGGGGGGGGGGTGCACTGGGTGTGTGCCCCCTTTATTTGATTGTTAAAACAAAAGAAATAAAAAAGAAAAATGGAGGGGCGCACCCTTTAATTTTGTAAAAGTGCCTCCCCCCCCCCCCCCCCCTTATGGAATTCCTGAATCGGCCTCTGACAACAACAATTCTTTCTTTGAAATGATTTTCAGAAATTGCCCAAGAGTCCAGTGCTGGAGGTGCTAAATCTCAGTGACAACTCCATCAACTCATTTGAAGGTCTCACAGCCTTGAGAAAGACTAGACTTCAGTGCCTAGACCTGAGGAGAAATCCAATCTGTTTCCTAGAGAACTACAGAGAAAGGTATGATGATATAATTATTCTTTTTTTCCCTCATCCTTCAAGCCAAACATAGTTTTCAGAAATGAAAATGAGACTAAGATGACAAAGGGTGCATTCCATTTGTAACTATATGACAAGAGGTTTTAAGCTAAAACAGTCAAGTCACTTACAAACTTGTTTGTGAGCAAATCTTGAACATACACATCCTATTTTTCCATAAAGTTTTTAGAAATAAAAAATGAGACTAAGATGACAAAGGGTGTATTCCATCTGAAATTATATAACAAAAGTTTTTAAACTGAAAGAGTCAAATCACTGCTAAACTTAACCCGCTGAGGACGAGTCCCGAGTATACTCGGGCAGGGGTCTATCGGAAATGCGTGTTGTAGCAAAATCAGTCTGTCCTCAACGGGTTAAGTGTGTGAGTAAGTCCTATTTTTCCTATTTTTCCATATAAGGGTACCTTTTATCATTTGCATTTTCAGGAAGTTTTGGGGTTTCCGTTTGTGTGATTTCACGGGGAAACATGATAAAACCTATGTTTGGATGTCCATAATATCTGATCATTGCTCAGAACCATATTTTGCAAGCAGTGTATATTTCTGAGAATGGGTTTACATTTCATGTGCCATGCTTAGGCTGTGAATGTTACTGGTTATTGTGGAGACATGGACCCCATTCCATAAAAGATGTTAAAAAAGCACGTTGCCAGCCTGGCAAAAGGGCCCTAAGGCTTGTGCGCTCAAAAAATCACAAAAATGATGGTTACAACATAATTATATAAAAGAGCTTTTAAAACTGTGGAATAATGTCAAAAGCTAAAATTCAATTTTGGGGATAAATTTTATGCTAGGGCTGCTCTGCCGAGCAGGTGATTAGCAATTCTTGTTAGAATAGCAACTTCCAGTGGCAACAGCCAATTAGGAAGCAGGATTCTTGCCATTGGAGCAAGAGTTGCTATCATGTCAACATTTTTGTGAAATGGGCCGGTCCAGGACATGTGTATTGACAGATCATCAATGTGCAGATTTGGTAGTCGTGTATCTGTTTCAATTCATACAATGTTTTATATAATTATGTATATTTCTGCCTTCTTTTGCCCAGAATATTTCAAGCCCTACCAAACCTGACAGTGCTGGACGATGTGCGCAGATTACCATCTGACTCAGCTGACGGCCTCCCACCAGCAGAGGGCTCTTGCATCATTCTTTAGTTTAAAGGAGAATTGAACCTAAATATGTATATGTGTGGATTGGGTGAATGCAACAAGTAGAACATATTAGTGATGTTTGAGAATAAGCAGACAATCCGTCCAAGAGGTATGAATTTTTCAATTGTAGGTGCCATCATCCCTGAATGAGAAGACTACGCCAGTTTGTGATATCACTACGTCGTAATGATAATGTATAATGAAATAAAGATAATTCAACATGCTTTCACTTTTCCACATGTTAATGAAAGAGCACTTGACTTAGCTCTGTCAGAAAGCAGGGAGAAATAACATTCCTCTCAAAATACATGTATGTCAGTAACAAATCAAGGAAATGTGTACCTTTCATTGAAAGATTACCTTTTGTGGAATTGTCTTCATATTTCCTTAATTGTTGTTCTGTGGTGGTGATGTCACAAACTGTCGGAGTCTTCTCATCCAGCAGTGGCGGCACCAATACAGATTTTCCAATTTTCCTCAAACTTCAATGATGTGTTGTACAAATATAGTTGCATTCATTCAAATCCACTTTTACACTGTAAATATTTGGGTTTCTTTTCCCTCAAATTTTTTGTCATTCTGAGCTGTCAACAGACTTCAAGGAGTACATGTATCACATTAGAAGGTATTGATGCATTACTCTCACCTTCTTTGGCCAAGACAAAATAAAAGCCCCAGGGCTGGCGGAACCAGGGGCCAGGGGGGCTCCGGCCCCCCACTTTGTTTGCACCCTTACATAGGAAATCATAGGGTGTCACCACTTTAGGCTCCCCCCCCCCCCCCCATTTTTACCCTGGAAGTGGCGGTAGAAAAGAATAGAATGAAACCTCTGAGCATGGTAAAGCTGTTGTTTTTGCGCCAAGGACCTTTTTGTTTTTTGGCTTGTTAGCTCATAAAACCCAGAAGTGGATCCCCCCCCCCCCCCAACCACTTTTAAAAATGTGGCGTTGGCCACAAGTCCAACTAATAAAATGCTAGTTTCAAAAGTTTGGTTTGCATTGGTTGAGATGATGTTCATAGCTCAGACGATAAGATTAAGTGCTTTCAATCATGAGGTCCGTATACTGTATACACCTAGTATTTTGCGAGGTTTTTATTTTTAGCAAATTTCGTGACCCATGAATTTAAAAACATGGGAAAATATTAACTCTGATCCCGGCATGATTGTGGTGTGCATGCAAACATTTCTCTGTTCAGTCCCACTTGTGAATCCCCCATCCCCTCACATCACAGTGTATTCTTAAACTCTGGAAATGTTGAATGTATATTCTTCTTTGACCATCTTTGATGGTTTGTGCCGGTTTGGTATGCCTTATCAATTCATTTATTTCTTTTATCATACAGTGTACAGACACTTCTTTTTGCCTTTATTAAACAATATTTTGAAATGATTTAGTGTCCTCCTAAACCATCGTTTGGGGGTTAACACCGACAGCATGTTCTGTTTTCTATCTCTCCATTATATATATATGCTTCCTTTCCTATCAAAATCTTCTTCAGGTAAATAAAGCCTTTGTGTGTGGTATAATGCACTGGTCTAGATTGGTTATAAAGTGACGACAATTTGTCTACACTAAAGGTCCTAATGTCTACGACGTACATATAGGCCTACAGTTTCTTTCACATAAGGAATGTCTTTGTCTACAAGTAAGTATCCCATGCAACAAAGTGAACCCTGTATTTAATGAGATTGATTGGATGATTTCTTTTTTTTTGTCCAAGTGTGATAAATGATAACCCAGGATGACCTGTAATAAAATTTGTTTTATTTTGTTGAGTACATAAAGTGATATACATGTATGGGACAAGATAACTATGCCTGTCTCTATGTTAGATTTGCATTTCCATTCCATTGCATTCCACTGGACATGACAAAATTCAGGAGCTGAAAATGTCATGTAAAATGCATGGCCGAAACAAAAGATCTCTTGGTGAAATATAAATGAATACATAACTTCAAACAGTATTTTCTATGTTGGGGAGAGCTTATTTCATGAATACAGAGGGCACATCAGAGATAGAGAGAGCAGTTATACCCAAAGATTGTCTTTTGCAAAGGAATTTGAAAATTGAAACATGCATTTGACAATGTGCTGTGTAGTCCTGTCAGTCACCAGTTATCTAAGTGTCTTATATGTTAATATGGAGACCTGGTGTGTTTCATCAACGCTTGTCAGTGCCGACAACTGTCGGTGCTGACCAATTTCAGCAAAATCCCTGGTTTTGATTGGCTGAGATGCTCTGGTCACTGACTGTAACTATGGTGATTCAAGTTGTCAGCGCTGACAAACGTTGATGAAACACCCCCCTGATAGCTTGTTTGAAAACACACCAAAAATGAATTATTTATATCAGCAAGTTGTTCATAGTACCTTCCCTTGTACATGAATCAGTTTTATATTCTGAGTTTTATCAATTGTATATGTTTCTATGTCTATGTGCTTGAAAGAACATGAGTGAGAATCTTTAGTGTAAATCATGATTAACCTGTACATTATTCCGGACTTCGTTATATGTGATGAGCAAAATCACGACATTGATTTTGATGATTAAATTTCATATTTTCAGTCTTTCATTCAAGAGGCCTTGACTGTGTACAAAGTGTATGTAGCTGCAGAAAGATAACTTTTGAAATAATGCAGCATACAAATACACAACAAATTAAGAGTTTGTTCTCAAAAACCGATAAGTCCATATTTGCAAAAAGGAGATTTTTGCGATTAAAGGTCAAGAAAAATAAAGAGAATAATAAGAATTTTTTGCTTCTTTTGACCATAACTTCAAAAATGTGCCTCTATATGTAGTGACCATTATATCATTTAAAAGGTATTATTTTGTACTTTATGACAAAGACCGTACTTCAAAATCTTCGAAAATGGGCTTATCAGTTTTTCCGAACAAACTCTTCAAATGTTTGCACTTTGTACACAGTAGTTGATGTTGTATATGTGTATATGTAATAAAATCTCATTAATGTATACTTGTAATTTCCTACCTCTTATTTATGAAATTACCCTATAATAATGTATGAATGTAAATATATCTTCATTACTGTCTTTTCAATATTTGCAAATAAAACTCAGTTTTCAGACAGAAATACAGCATTGGTTTGAAAGGTCAAATGTTCATTGTGCACATTGTACTGTTTGATTTCCTAGAAGCACAAGAAAAATCAAATTCTCATTTTGTTGCATTCCTTGACATTTTGACGGTTATTTTGTGTTTGCAGCACTAATGAAGCTCAAATGGCCCAGAATTTTGTATGTATGGTGATATTTTGTGGAGCAAGGAATAATGTAATTCCAATGAAATTGGTACAAGCGTGTATCAGACAAACTCAGCCCGAGCAATTGAGCCATCCCTGAAGGAGCTACGACAATTTCATTCAAACTTTGTTGGATGTTTTACAGAATGACAAGTCAGGTAACCAGAACAATTTGGGGAAAGAGGCTGAAGGTTAATACACCATACTGCAAACTAAAATATCATGTTAATCACAAATAAGATACATATAACACTATGGCCACCATCTCTGTCTTAGGAGATCATTGGTCATACAGTGCACTGTCGTTATAACGAACACGGCTTTAATGAAATTCCTGTTACAACAAAGTGAAAATTAGGCTCCAAAATTATCATCTGTATATCTTTCTGCACTTTACTGTTCGGTTTTAATGAAATTTTGATGTCATGAAAGAGAACTGCCAGTCCTGTTGACTATGTTATAACGGGAGTGCACTGTAGGAAGGTGTATTACAAACTCTCATATATATATATATATATATATATATATATATATATATATATATAGAGAGAGAGAGAGAGAGAGAGAGAGAGAGAGAGAGAGAGAGAGAGGGAGAGGGAGAGAGAGAGACTAAAGAGA
The DNA here is from genome assembly GCF_040938485.1 of Diadema antillarum. Lineage (NCBI taxonomy): Eukaryota > Metazoa > Echinodermata > Echinoidea > Diadematoida > Diadematidae > Diadema > Diadema antillarum. Next base: position 703,240 of record NW_027271395.1, on the reverse strand, counting down.
GAGAGAAGAGCTTGCTTCGAAGAGGCGCTAAATCCATTGAAAAATTATAGATTATATATCTATATATATCTATATCTATCTATCTATACATACATACATGTACTAAACTGCCACAAACTTTGCAACATTGAAGAATGATGTGGTATGAAGTTACTGGTTAAGTATTTAAATAAACAAAACAAAGCATTAGATTACTATATGTACTGAGATTGAAGTGCTAGCCTTTTCTCCTTAAGATCACTTGCTTGCATTGAATATTTTTCACTAAACACCACCATACTCTGTATTCAAAGTCTAAACAAATGAAACTTACAAACAGCATATCTTTTTGTTCATGAGAAGAGGAATGATTAATGTCACATTTTATTGCAGAAAGTTTGAATAATTTTTTCATCAAAATCTCAATTTTCAAAAATATTTCAATACACATAGATCAATGTACATTAGATGCTTCACATCAATAATGAAATCACACTATTGCCCGGGGTTTATGACATACTAGTGCATTGTACAAATTTCTACAAAAGCATATTATGTGCATATATTTTTTAAATAATTTTTTACAAAATATACACACAAACAAATAATTTTGATACATAAGTTTGTTCAGTATATCACAGTTTACAGTTATCTTCATATGTATCTACTTGTAGTTGATAATTGTACCTGTAATAATGTGAGCCCCTAAAAAAAGTGATGGAGCCCGATGCCTATACTGTATACAGTAAATCTGAATGAAAACCCAGCCAGCCCCATGACCCCACACACATAGTCACAATCATCACGAAGATGACGACATCACCACCAACCTAAAGTGGCAGCAAAAGACATACATGGGCATACTTGGATTTCAGAATTAGAAATGATGTCTGTCAAAAAAAAAAAAGAAAAAAAATGTTATCCCGCTTTAATGTGTAATGATTTCCTTCCTTTCTTTATTCCCCTTTTTTTATTTCCAAATTAAACTTACCCAAAATGATAGCCATGTGTGATATCATACGTAGTATAGACTTTCATTATACAGAACACAAAAATAACAAACTTTTATAATGACAAGATTTAGTTCTTTCTTTTAAACAAAAGTTGACAGGATTCGATTTTGTTTGCTTTTTTTGTGTGCATAAGTAGGGAACACAATCTCTGGCAATTATTGATAAGCTGTAGGCAACCACCTGAACCGTTTGGGTGGTAGTGATACACCTTACTTTATGTAGTTTTCACTATTGCCGTACTTAATCACTTTGAGCTGGCATTCTACAGACTTTAGAATGTCAGTTTTGAAAGTAGCATGAAGAAACACCCCCTACAACAATATAATCCACCTTCTCAAGGTACTGTCAAACCTATCTATAAGGGCCACCTAAGTGAGTAAAAAACTAGAAATGTCGCTATGGCGACTGGTATGCCTCCGCCATAATCCATGATTCTCCTAATAGGTCTAGATAGTACATGTGGACAATGTGTGACTACATTTTCACAAAATTGGCAAAATATTAAAATGACAAGTTCGGCACAAATGTGTAGAATGTTCACCTTCCTTGACCTACATGTAGGTTTAATTGGATGAATAGGAGAGCATGTATTTGGGATTTAAGGACTTTAACTGGACTTTGACCCATTCATACATTTATGCATTGAGTAATTTTTGAGGTATGGAGAAAAAGTGCAATTTCTGTTACCATTTTCATCTGGCCTTTAACCCTAAAATTCATAAGATAATCACTGTCAGGCAGAACATGCAGTGTATATGTAGTACTTTTCAAGATTACTTGAGCCACTTTAGAGATATGGAGAAAAAATTAGTTCAGCACTTTCACTTGATCTTTGACCTTTTGACCTTTGAGGCAAAAACAAAAGGAAAAAAAAACTTTCCAGAGAATCTCTATTAGGTGATACATGTATGCATACACTAAGTGTAACAAAAAATTTATCCTCCTGGCATTGCATAAACATGAGGGAAATAGTAAAATTTTGAAGTGTTGCCCTTGACCTTTGACCCCTGACCTTTGAGCCCATGAACCCTAAATTCTCTAGATAATCACTGCCAGTCAGTACATTTATATATACTATGTTCCATGAAGATACCATGAACAATTTCCACGGTACAGAGAAAAAAGGTGAAGTTTTAATATTTTTACTTGACCTTTTGACCTTTGACCTTTGACCTCATGACCCAAACTTTCACCAGAGAATCTTAATTGGGTAAGACATGTATACATTAAGTTTCAAGAAAATATCTTTAGGCATTGCATAGATATGGTGGAAATAGTGAAATTGTATGTATTTGACCTTGACCTTTTGACCTTTGACCTTGAGCATGTGCACCCAAAAGTTGATAGGCACAACTTCACCCCCTAATACACATACATGCCAAGTTTCATTAGGATACCTCAACAGGTTTTGATAGTTACCTTGTCCACAAAATTCATTACGGACGGACGGAAAGACGGACGGACGGACGGAAGGACGGACGGACGGAAGGACAACCCGAAAACATAATGCCTCCGGCACCACTTCGTGGCGGAGGCATAAAAAAGTGGTCATTATTGGCAGGTGGCTGCTGTGGCTGCTGTGGCTGGGGTCTATAAAATCCCCCCCCCCCCCAAGATGTGGCTTGTCCCGGGGGGGGGGGGGGGATTTTCATTTCAATTATTAGTGGATGCATATGGCAGGTGGCCACTATAGACAGGTGGCTGCTGAGGAAGGTTTGACTGCAATTTGGCTGAGGCAAGAACAAGTGATGACTATCTGAAAGGATATATTAGTCTCCTTCCAGACTGAGCTGTATGAAAGTGACAAATGGAGAAGGAAAAAACACCCAAAACAAATCCCAAACAAAACCAAATTTAAATCCAAACCAAACATGTGGAATCAGGCTTGACAGGCACAGGAAGATGGGAACCTATACACAAAAAAAAAGGTTTAATCAAAGCAGAGTGGGCAGATGGCAAGATTTTGTGGGTTCATCACCAAACTATCGGCCTCGGCAGTGATATGAGATGATTGGCGTGGAGCGATTGAATAAAATTGTGAGTGTGCGCAACTGGGTTTCACCGGCAACGCTGTCAACTTCTGCCATAGTTCCACTGTCAACTTCTGTCGTAGTTCTGAAGGCGGACGAGCCTGGACGGCTGGAAACAGTCACGGCAGATTGGACACTCGGGCTGTGGAGAGTAAGAGAAGGGAGGGAAATGCGGGCAATTAATCATGAACATTGCATGACATGATGAGAACAAAAATATTGTGCAGTCAACTTTGGGATCGTAAATAAATGCCGAATAATAGGCTACGTCAATGCAAGTAAAAGTCCAAATGCACATTTGCAGCCTTACAATGTACATGTTATTTCTCTAAATATGCAGAAGTTGACTAGTGCATATTGAAAGTCAGTGTGTTTTTCTCATTTCCATCAAGATCTATTTTACGTGGAGATGACTGTATTCTCAGCACATTGCAAGCTTTCAGTGGTTTGTGCTCCAGAAAACTTTCTTTATCATTCATAGAGTATGGAATAACTACAGATAGTTTTAGTAAGAAATTGTTTATTGTCATTTCTTCAAATCAACAGATAGATTAAGCTTAACAAGAAATATCATTTTACATGTATACACTGAATTTTTTTGTATGAATTGATGAATAGAAAATGAATTAAAAACTTAAAAAAACTAAACATCTACAGTCATAAAAAAGAAAAAAAAAAGAAAAAAATGAAAAGAACTGATATGGCAAGAAAATCCTTTGAATAATCTCAAATACATCAGAATATGAAAATGTGTGACTCAAATAGTAATGGCTCATGAAAATAAAGTGTACCTGCTTCTTTAAGCAAACTTTGAAAATAAATGGTTATATAAGAAAAAGAAAAACCATAATAGACGGAATGTGGTAAATATTATCACAGCCAAAACCAGTTCAAATTTTACTTTCTCTGTACTGATGGAGGCCCATGGAAATAGATACCTTTGTTCTACACCACTCCATAATACACTTCCAACAATAGAGGTGTCCACATGGGGTGCAGGTGGAATTTTGTCTTCTTTCCAGGCAGAGCGAACAGCGCCATCGTGGGTCCACTGGGTGCGAGTCTGCCATGGTCCTGTAAGAAACAGCAAAGAAAAAGTTGGCAGAGGTAAAATCTAACATATCATTTTGACAGCAATATGAGGTAGAGAGGATAGGTTCACAGAAGATATTTCTGACAGCAGTTATAATACATTGAACAGCATTGAATTTAAACACCTGTTCTCTGTGGATTCAAGAAGACTAATATTAAGCTTATTTGTATGTATTCAGAGTTTGTTTGAAGTATTGTTAAAAATTACATTATTCTTTTTCAGACTTTTTCACAAATGTTTGGGGGAAACACAACAATGAAACATGTATAATGGAAAGCTGTGTCATAAAGACAAATCACAGACTCGATTCTGCAGATTTATACATATTTCATATTTGTGGAAAAATGAGCAAAGAAAGTGGGATTAACAAAAATGTTGCGCAACAGACCACTATAGATCTGCATTATTGTTTGTTGGTTTTTCAATTTCTTTGTACATGGTTGGTCTTCTGATATAGAATATGGGATTATAAGAAAAGAAAGAAGAAAAAACTATACCAACAAAACAAAACAAGACAAAACAAAAATAGGAGATTCCCTTTAGTCATGTTGTTACAAAAATTAGTCTGGGGGCTTTCATACTGAAAGATACTACAAACATCTAAATAATCTACAAACACCAACCTCTCCTTCTCCTTCACAGCTAATGAATGCTGGCCAGTCAAGACATGTCTGAGCTGCAGGGCATGCCACAACAAACTGACCCCCAGCTGGATGGCAGACAACCAGCCAAGGAGGTGGAAGCTTTTCTGGAGGCCCCTGGATACTGCCTGTCTCCGCACTTGTATCTGCATTGTTGTATGGTCATGATTGACAAGGTTTCAAACAACACAAGAATATTTAAATTTATGAAATTCTTGCATCAATTTTTCCCCTTTTTTATTGCAACTGATTGACAAATTGCCCTATATCGACATACGATGTAGGGCAATTTGTCATTCAGTTGCAATAAAACACACACACGCACACACACACACACACACACAGAAGAATAGTACAGACTTGCACAGACACAATGCTGGAACTAGTGGAAAAACATAATAATATGCAAAATTTTCAGTGCATTTTTCTTTTGTTCTTTGTTCTTTTTGTACGGGGGGGGGGGGGGGTGTCTTTTTCCTTCCATATCGATGTTTATATATCAATGATTATTTGTATCTTGCATGATCCCAAATTATTATTTCTTGCATTATAAATGTATAATCTGCTTGTAATCTGCTTGTAATCTAACTTACATAGTGGATGCCAGAGAACCGCTTAGCCAGGTGATAAAAGATGCCTCGCAGATAAAACACAGCAATGTGAATGCGATTGACAAAGGTCAGTGCACTTCGTAGGGTGGGAAGCCAGTGGTGAAGCCGGTCGCTAGCTCTCCGTGAGAGGCCGGGGAGGCGGCGACCAGACTCGAGCTGGAGGGCAACCCTGCTCAGGGTGACATCCAAGAGATAAGGTGCTCCTACATGGAGAGCTACCAGGAGCAGACGCCTCTGAAAAAAACAAACAAACAACAACAAAACAAAACATAACATGAATCTTAACCCTGTAAATGTAAAGTCTAATTCATACTGATCCCCATTATATCCAATTACAATGTATATAGCAACTCGCCCCTCCCCCCCCCCAAAAAAAAAAAACCCACTACATACAAATGAATCAAGAATATACATGAAGATTATACATCAATAAGCTGCTCAAGTAATGCCCATCCCAATCCTTACCAAATTTTAAAGTTTGACCTGTTGCTTCAATCAGTACTATGTTGTAAAGGCAGGTTAGACTGACATAGTCAGGTCTGACAATAACAGGGACCATTAAATCAGAAGTTAGTGTTTTGGGAGTGGCATCATAAGTGTCTGTGTCGATCATTGACAAGATAAATCCAACACCAAGGACTTTGTGTAGAATGGGAAAAGCTTGGAGAAACCCCCATAATAAATTTGCAAATTGCATGACACAGATTATATCTTTCCACAAATCTATGAAACAGAATTATTATTTGTTTGTTTTTTCTCTCCTTCCGATGTTGTCCCACCCCCGTTTTTCTTATGTGCTTTCTTTTATTTCTTTTATCAATATCTTTATCATTATTGTTATTATAATAATCATTACTATGTGTGTATATATACTTTGATATGTTTAATTACTTTCATTTTGTTAGCCTCCTCCTGGTACACCTTTCAGGGCGCACTGTTCAGAGACTCCAACCCCAGCACCTTCTGATCTGGAGATTCTCCCGCCTGAAACCCCTAGCAAACGGGAGACTCCAAGTTGATGTGCGCGAAGGCGAAATTCTTTGCGGCCGGGGTCCAGGCTAGGGTTCTAGATGCTCTCTCGTGCTATCTAAGGCTTATTTTTCAACATACAATATGGCTATAAGTAAGAAATTCTTTCCAACGGGAGACACAGAGCCAGGGCGGGAGAAATCAAATCTCAAGCGGGAGAACGGGAGATTTTGCAAAAATGGGCTTTCGGCGGGAGATCTCCCGTCGAAAGCGGGAGAGTTGGAGTCTCTGACTGTTTGCTCAGCTCCCCCCCCCCCCTCCCCTTACTGTTGCCTTTTCACTCTGTCCCTTTCCCTCTGGTGTTCCTTATCTTCTTTGATGTTGCCTCCCTTATCATCCTTATCCTTCAATGGTTGCCCAATGATCCTCAGGATCATCGCTGACCCTCCTCTGCCTTTTGTCTGTCCACCCTCCTGCTCTAACCGGGGGGCCAAAAGCTAAAAACAGAGGTCGAGTTGCACTCTCTCTACAAACTAAGTAGACCATGCTTATTTTCAAGTTTTTATTGTAACAAACAACATTCCACTGGTCTACCTCAAAAAATTTGTTGCGAAAGCCTCCAAATCCAAGATGGCGTCCAAGATGGCCGCCATATTTACTGAATTTGTTATTTAAATGATAGAATTCGATAGAAACATCAGATTTCAACAAATGTGATGTCATATGAAAGAGAATAACATTTTCTACAAGTTGATACCATTTTTGTGGGTTATTGTGATAACTGGATTGAGATTTTAAGGAAAAAACACTAATTTTTTGATATTTGTCTGAAAAAGGGAAAATCATGAAAATGCTTGATTCAGCATAAATCTGAGAAAGACTGAAGGATTATCTTGAAACGTTTCAAGAATTTTGTTTGACATATAATTAATATTTGGAGAAAATTAGGGGTCAGTACCATTTTCGGTTCAGGAGTTATGATGTCTCAAACTTGAAAACTCACTACGTAAAAATGGCCACTTTAGTTGTGACCAACACCTTGTTGTTGGTAAAAAAGTCTGCGCGCGCAAAGACTACTACACGCACCACTGGCACTGGCGTTCGCAGCAGTGCCCGTGGTGCGTGTAGTAGTCTTGACAAATGCAGACTTTTTCTTTGTCAGACAATGGTTTGTGCCTGCAAACTAACTTTTCATACCAAGTGGTAGCTCATCACAGGTGATACTGATCGCTATTATTTCAAAGTAGATTGTTCTAAAGCAGATGAGATGAAGCAAAAAAAAAATCAAATAGAGGTAGTAGTTTGAAACTTGGCACCAATGATAGTTTAAGACAGAATTTAGATCAACCGCTCAAAAAAAAAAATCATGATGACAGCCATCAAAGTTGACATAGTGTATTGCGCCAAATTAAATGTATTATTTCGTTTTTGATACAAATTTGTCTGTTGTGCTATCTCAAACCGTCTTAAGTTTTTATGGACACATTTTTTAAACCAGTGATATTCTACTCTCCGAAAAAGAAAAAACAAATCGAGTGGAAGTTTTTACTTTTGATGTGAGCAGTGAATAACAGAAAACGGTGAATTTAGAGTGAAATTGGAGTGACTTTTGAGTGAAAATGTTCATTTGCACTCATTTTAGAGTGACCTTAGGCAGAGCTCCACACTAACTTTTATTTTTGGTGGCCCAAAGGCAAATATCCGACCTTTTTTGGTGGCCCGATCAGGCCACCAAATTCTTCATTTCTGACATTTTGGTGGCCCGACGTGCGTTTTTTGTGGCCCCGGGCCACCGGACCACCATTGGTGTCGAGCCCTGCCTTCGGGATCACTCGTCACTCTTCGAGTGATCCCCGAGGTCACTCTAAAATGAATGAAAATGAACATTTTCACTCTCGAGTGATCCTGATATCTAATATAGGAAAGCATCTACCAATGGCATAAGTTCAGATCAATTGTGACACTATAACCCACATGAAATCAGCCTAAAAACAATGTAAGAAAAATCTGATAACGGAAAATACAGTTTCAGCATGCTTATTTGTAAATGTGAATATACAGCACGAATAATCAATTTGGACAATTTTATTCAAACACTTCTACTGAAAAGTAATTTCGCACAACACATTCAAGAGCAAAGTTGAGAAATTGCCGCCATGTTGGAGTTTTGTTTGGGGGGGGGGGTTCGGATCAGAAGGGCTTTCGAGGACATCTACGGATCAGACATTATTACAAATAAACCATGATCATTCACGTTTCTAAAACAGCAGAGTAACATACAAGTAAAAAAGCATATCTTTGATACAGAAGCATTTCTTTTTTATCAAAGATTGGGTCTTACGGGCAAGTCCAAGATAAGGTCCCCTCAGAAGGCAAAATTTCATCTTTGCTCAATATTGACATGTTTGGTATCATTTTGAAGCTTATGAGTTGAAGTTTTGACTTCCATGGAGGAAAAAATGATATTATGTAAGTTTATGCAAATTTCAAGGGCTTCATTTGCATAAATGTGAAACACAGCGTTACGTATGGGACATTTATAAAAATTCATATTAATTCAAAGGAAAACAAATGATATTTGATTAATATGTGGACATAAGAAGTTCATCAAATAGTTTAACTTGGTACTAAAATTTAGAGATTATGCAAATGATTATGCAAATTAGCTCGTGTCCTATCATGAGATGTCCCATACGTAACAAATTGAGGTCATTTTTTTATGTTTTCTCTGAAATTGCTAAGGATATTTTAATGCCCTTTTGGAAAGTTCTAATTTATTGTTTAGAGAAATTAAATGCCATAGAAAAAAGAAAAAACAGTAAAAAGAATATATTCTATTAGGCATTGAAATAATGTTACGTATGGGACAAATGCGTTACGTATGGGACATCCTCATACATATTGCATGTGAATGCATGTAGCTTGCTGGGAAGGTCTCTCAGTACACAAATGGTATTCATCCTGAAGAAAGCATCCCAACATTGTAGCTACTTTTTGAGTTTTAGACGCTTGAAACAATGCATGTACTTGACTGAACAATTTTCAGAAAGGGGGAGGGGAAAATGGCAAAATACAAAATGAAAAATCAGCATTAAAGGGATGGTATAGTTTTTGTAGAAATGGGGATTCAGTTTTCAACATTTAATGAGATGATTGGAAACCAATTATATGAATTACTAAAGAGCATGCAATCCTAAGACTAGAGGAATTCAAAGTTTATGTGACGGAGATCCAATTTGAAATGGTTGTGATATATACAAAAAAATATATAAAGTAAAATGATTCCTTTTTATTGCAAGTGATACACAAATTGTCCTTATTCAGTTTCAATAGTAGCCATGCCAGAATTCATGGGTATACATACTGAGGTGTGACTCGAATCAATGACCTGACTGCTAGACAGACATCATATATCTACTCGATCACTGGGGTTCCACGCTGCAGGTATTGCTTATTTATCAAAATTAATATTTCTTGTATCAAGTCATTTTTTATTGAAACTAAATGGCAAACTGCCCTTCATCAATGGAAGTAAACACTTATAAACTATTCAATTTTTCAGTAGTAACTATCCTGATAAAAATAGGGCATACATACTCAGGTTGGTCATAAAAAATATAGAATATGATTAAATATGATTATGATGGTAAATATATGGGGAATATTGTTCCCTTGTCAATCTGGAACAGCATTTGAGTAATTTCAACTGATTCTACCTCAATGATTATGCAAAAATTTGGTTATGGGTATTTTGCAAAATTATTTTGCAAGATACCCATATAAACTTGGTTCTCCACACACTAAACGAATGGGTGACAAAGGGCATGCATACTCAGGTTGGTCATAAGAATATAAAAATATGATTGAATATGATTATAATGGTGAATATTCAGGGAATAATGTTTCCTTGACAACCTGGATCAGTATTTGAGTAGTTTCAACTGATTTTACTACAATAATTATGCAAAATACCCATAAACATGGTTCTTCACACACTAAATGAATGGGGGACAAACTGTCCCATACGTAACTGTCCCATACGTAACACGTCATGTCTGTCTTTAATTAGAACCTGTACTTAGAGCTTTTTGCCTAATGACACCAAACTTACCTGTGATAATCTTGAGTGTTGTGACTTTCATCACAGTGAGTTACAAGTTGTAGAATGAAATACTTTCAGAGAGTTTTGAGGTTGAAAAAAATGTTCAAAAAAACAAAAGTTTTCTGGTCCCATACGTAACGGCACATATTTTCTCTTCTAGAATATAATTGTCAAGGTCATTTTTCTCAATTTTTTACATGTTTATACTTCTCCTAGATATCAATCACCATGATGAAGTTCAATATGATCAAAGGCCATTAACACTATTTTTCAGGTCATAAAAGTCTCTGAATGTCCCATACGTAACACGCGCATTATCTTGGACTTGCCCTTACTCAAACACTGGAATGAGCTCCATCCCCCCCCCCCCCCCCCAAAAAAAAAAAAGACCCTCAATATGGTTTACACTAGTACAATGTCATTCGGATGTATAGAAACATGTAATAGACAGCAATATAAGAAGATTTAAAAAACATATCAAATTATAAGTTATAAGTTGGGATTTAACTTTGACGCAACACACTAAAGGTATTGTTTACCATTGGGAGATATATCACATTCGATTTATATGTGCAGGTTAATTGTATTACAAAACATTCTACCATGTAAAAAAAATAAAATAAAGCCTAAAACATACGGAGATATCACCATTTCTTTTCAAGAACCATAACCATGATAACTGTTGACATAAAAAAAAACATTCTTATCAGATCTATTTAGTATATCTAACAATATTTAGCATTAATTATACTGATTAAAGTTTGTACATTAATCCCTAACTCACAGTTTAGAACTAGTTTGAGGAATTAAGTAAAGCTGGGTTTTTGTTTTACGTGCACAAAGGTAAATAACGCCTTGAATGACAACCTCGATTAATTACCGCCATCTTGAATTTTGTGTGGATACTATTTTTATCGCTAAATATTACACATTGGCAAAATTTGTGCCAAATTTTAAGCTCCTATCTCTTTTTGGAAAATACTTTCTGTTCAATCTTATCTGCCTCAGAACAATCTACTATGATGAAATGCTACAGTAATAGCGACCAGCGTCACCTACCACTTGGCATGAAAAGTTAGTTTGCAAGTCACTAGACCATTACAGTATTACATACATGTATGACCATGTAAACACATTGTAAGTAAAATTTATAATGCATAAATATATTTTTTTCAAGTTTTAGATGTTAACTTGTCAACAGTGTATGATATTGCCTGTAATTCCAGAAATATGAATTATGTCTCAATCTCAGTAAATCTCAATCTCAATCGCAGGTTTCAAAATAATTCTTCAGTTCTTCTTTGATAAATACTAAATCATGCATTTTTACATTTCTTCCTTTTTTCAAAACAATATAAAAATATGGATCCCCCCCCAAAAAAGAGAAGCAAACAACCCCCCCCCCCCCCAATTTATCACAATACACAGCTAAAGTGGTATCAACTTTTAGAAAGTTTTGCTCTCCTTCATATGACATCAAATTTTTTGCAATCCAATGTCTCTATCAAATTTTATGTTTGAAATGTTAATTTCAATAAAATGGCGGCCCTGTTGGACCGCATCTGTACTTTGCAACAAATCTACGGAGGTGTACTTACGGAACATTGCTTAGTATGCTTAATATTATGTATGGTCTTGTTTATAGAGAGAGTGGAACTCGAAAAGTAAGCACGATCTTGGATTTGACCCTCTGTCTTTGGGAACAGATGCGTGCAAATAACATATTATGTAAAATGGGATTTCAAGTTTGAGACATTATAACTCCTGAACCAAGTACAATACTGACCTCTTATTTTCTCCAAATATTGATTATATGAGAAAGATGTTAATTTCTGCATTGTTTTCATAAACATTTTTAATTCAATTTTTTTTTACTTTTTAGAGAAATATTCATGGTGCATTCTGAAAAATGTCTCCATAAAAACCTAAGATGGTTTGAAATGGCATTAAAATGTTCAGAATATATAAAAACCATATAAATAGATAGCAAAACAGACAAAATTGTATCAAAATCGAAATGATACATTTACTTTGGCGCAATACACTATGTCAGCTTTGATGGCCTGCAATCTTGAATTTTTTGAGTGATTGATCCAAATTTTGTTTTAAACTTTCTATAGCAAGGTTGTTTCAAGCTTCTACCTCTATTTGAAAGATATTTTTTGCTTCATCTCATCTGCTTCAGAACAATCTACTTTGAAATAATAGCAATCAGCGTCACCTGAGCTACCACTTGGTATGAAAAGTTAGTTTGCAGGCACAAACCCTTGTTTGTCAAAGAAAAAGTCTGCGTTTGCAAAGACTACTACAGCACCACCGGCACTGCTACAAGCGCCAGTGGCAGTGGTGCGTGTAGTAGTCTTGGCGCGCGCAGACTTTTTTTACGACCAACAAGGTCTTGTCACAACTAAAGTGGCCATTTTTACATAGGGGCAATTCCACGGTAACTCGCGTTACAAATAATGGGTACATTTTTTGGATAATGTGCCAATATCTTTGTAATTGGTAGGATCTACAAGTTACTTTTTTCATCATGGGTTAAGTAGACATACACCAACTAAATGAATCCAAAAAGAAAAATAAAGGACAAACATGTTGGGATTCTTGAATCATTTAATTTCGGTAACTCGCGTTACACAAAAAGGACATGGTCAATTCTATGAAGACCTCTTTTTGGAAAGTCTCCTCATACTAGACAATCTTGATAAAAGTTTTCCTACCTTGAATTGATAGTGGGTTAGGACTCATAAATTAACAATATCAAAGTTGAGTAACAATGACCTGGAAAAATGTAGGGAGCCTTTATGTCGGTAACTCGCGTTACATTATGTCCACTAACACAGGGTGACACAAATTGATGACATACAATTGTTCTGATGGCACTGAATCTTGTGTTGAATAATCTGAGAGATGCTTATTTGTGTAGATAGTAAAACGAATAAATGTTAAACAAATATTTTACTAATAAACCCAATAGAAGAGTGTGTTTAAGACTAGTAAGAGCTTCACTCCTCATAGAGACCTTGAATATGTTTGAATATATACTAGATGATATGGGTGTATTATTACATTGTAAGTTTCAGAGTGTAAAGATGAAAAATGTTGAAAGTCTTTTTAAAACAAAACATAAAAGTATCAAACCCTATATACAAGTTTACGAAACAGCTTACAATCTTTCAAAAATTCAAATCCTATCTTTGTGAGGAGTGAAAACTAGTACATTTCTTTGCAGCTGATTGACAAAAAGACCAGTTAGTAATTCCACTTTGTGCATGAACAAAAAAAGATCATTTGTACGAACAGGCATTTTGGTTTGTAAATTCACTGACATTTAGCATCTGTGATGCGATGATTATTCATGCGATCCTTATCTAAATGATGCTTGCCAGCACATCCACCTGACAGCAAGAATGGTATTTTGCAATATAAACGGAAATTAGCTGTTACTGCATTCAATACAAAACAATGAAATGGATGCCTGCTAAATTATAAACTGATGGGAGTATTCTGATCCCCTGATCTAAATGCAAGTTCATTCTTTTTTTGAACAGAAGTTTCATAAATTGTTATGTCATGCAAGCTTATGCATTATGCTGCTTTGAAAACAAGTGAAGTGCCGAACCAACTGAGAAAAAAGAAAGGTCATTTGTACCAATGTGTACATGAGCTACAGTGTATACGAACTGGCTTTACCCTACATCGACGTAAATAAGCACTGAATTGATCAGTGTTGTAGTAGTAGCCATGATAAAAAAGTCATGGGCGTACATACTCAAGCAGTATTCAAACTTACGACCTCCTGATCACCGGACCAGGTGTCATCTCCACTAGACCACCGTGCTTTCGCCCGACAGCAAGTAGTGCTGGTTCTAATCCTTATAACATGCAGTGGGTACTGCGTAATTATTCAAATTCATGAAATTCTTCCGTTGAGATGTTTTCATTGCAACTGATTGACAAATTGCCCTACATCAACGTTAATAAGCTCACTGAATTGATCAGTGTTTTATTAGTAGCCATGATAAAAAATCATGGGCATACATACTTGAGCAGGATTCGAACCCACAACCTCCTGATCTCCGGACAGGTGTCATCTTCAGTAAACCACCGAACAAGGATTAGAACCAACACTTCCTGTGCTTTATAGCATTCTGTAATAAAAATTCTGTAATACTGATGCAGGAAATTCAAAAGATAAATCTAATGGTCTCATTCACTGCTGGATAAATGTACACATGCAGTGAAAGCCAGGCTAGACTCTTCAATGTGGCATGTGATCAGTGGCCTTGATGCTAATCACAGTTTATTAGGCTACCCTCCTTTGTTTCAGTCAAGCATGGTGTACATAGCACTGCATTTGATTGTTTTCACCACAATCTAGCTCAATTAAGTGCTAAAATTTGCTTATGTTGGGGGAAACTTGTGTTTATAGTTGGTAACTCGCGTTACATGCCGGTAACTCGCGTTACATGGTAACTCGCGTTACACTTTTCATTGACATTTTTTAATGTGATAACAGTGTTTATTCAAGTCAACATCCTGTGTACAGTATCAGGGTGTGATGAATTTAGAAAATTATGATTCCCAACAAATTACCTCCACTGCTTCCTTCAGAATGAAAAATATTTCTTGTTTCGGTAACTCGCATTACATGGCTCAAGGGCTGAACTTTCATGTGGTGATTAGAATTTTTTGAAGGTGGCATAAAAATTTCCTCATGGGAGACTGAAGTAGAACCAATTTGCTTCTTTAAAATGAATTAATTGAAGTGCTAGCAGAATTTTTCTATTAAAAAAAGTTATATCAAGTTAAGCATGCATTTTAGCAATTTGGATGACAGAAAAATTGTCTTCAACATTTGTAGCTGTTTCTCGGGAAATATTTGACCGATTGATATAATTCTTTGAGTTTCTTTAACTTCAATATATGGGTAATACATAATGAGTAATTCTTTTGCAATATGATAAAGTTGAAATTTTAGTGCCATGTCCACATTCCCATGGAATTGCCCATAGTGAGTTTAAAAGTTTGAGACATTATAACTCCTGAACCGAAAACGATACTGACCCCTAATTTTCTTCAAATCTTAATTATATGTCAAACAAAATTCTTGAAACGTTTCAAGATAATCCTTCAGTCTTCCTTTGATTTATGCTGAATCAAGCATTTTCATGATTTTCCTTTTTTCAGAAAAATATCAAAAAATTAGTGTTTTTTCCTTAAAATCTCAATCCAATTATCACAATAACCCACAAAAATGATATCAACTTGTAGAAAATTTTATTCTCTTTCACATGACATCAAATTTGTTGAAATCTGATGTTTCAATCAAATTCTATCTTTCAAATAACAAATTCAGTTAATATGGCGGCCATCTTGGACGCCATCTTGGATTTGGAGGCTTTCGCAACAAATTTTTTGAGGTAGACCAGTGGAATGTTGTTTGTTACAATAAAAACTTGAAAATAAACATGGTCTACTTAGTTTGTAGAGAGAGTGCAACTCACTCGTTAAATAAGCGACTTTTTGGGGTTTGGCCCTCCGGTTATCTAATCCCCCTCCCTTTACCTGTTGGGCTCCTTGCCCATGATCTCCCACCCTCGCCTTTGTTGTCTTTGTTCTGTGTACCCAGTCTGTCCCTGACTGTTCTAGTTGTGTGAAGTCCTTATGTGATTGCTTTCCCAGCTTGTTTGTCATTTTGCCTCTGATGAAGATTCTGCTAGGATCGAAAGCTCAGGCCCCTTTTGACTTCATTGGCTCGCCTTTATTGGATAAGCAATTTTCAGCAGCCTTTTTTGCTACACTTATTATTTGCTTCCTACAAAGCTGCAATTTAGTGGGAATTATGATCGCAAAACAAACATGGAATACTGAAAGTCTTATTAGTGATAAGAACTACAAAGTAGGAGTTAAAGGGAAATGAGGAAATATTTTCTTTTTTTAATCAAAAGTGTTCCTATCACTAAAAAAAAAAGTTTGTGTTTTCTCTCCTCTCACCAGATTAGATGGTACTGCCCTCTTTGTCTCATTGACCTGTAGAATGTTGACATACTCTTCTCCTAGTGTCTGGAATCCTGAAAAATGAGAACACGTTTAATAGCATTTGCAACTTAGATTTATGATAATTTAAAATGCTGAATACAATATCACTCAATACTAGTATTGGTGTACAAAACTATTTTTTTGTTTCTTTGTAATCATTTCAACTAAGTAAAGGTCTTACAACTGTATGTGATTTTCAGGGCATATATATAAATTGACATAAAATGAAGTTAACAAGCTAGAATCTTTCATTACATTCTTTAATATCCACACAATTCTTCCCTGCTGGCTGAATACAGTATATTGTTATTGACTGACTTGGGTGAAAATGTTTTGCCTTATTTCCATCAATACATTCCACTTACTAGGAAGTATTCACAGACGATGAAACAACAGTATGAAAGCGATTATGTAACTGATATCTAAGAATGAAATTACTTATTCGCATTATATGAGTTTGTGAAATCTCACCAACCACCCCCTCCCCTTTCTCCCCAAATATGTGCACTATAAGACTACTGACCAGCTATTGTTGTCAAGCCAAAGTAGAGACCATCAGAAATCAGGTCCAGTTCCTTTCTCCATCTTGCCCAAAATCTTGGCCCTGTGTATTAGGAAATCAGGTCATGGCAAACAATACAAAAAAGGCCATCAGTGATAAGTAACTATTAAACTAAAACACAGCAAAATTGAGGTTTGGGATTAGTAGCACATGACATCTGTGGTGTAGCACAAACCTAAGTAAGCTAAGATTAAGAAAGAATTAACATATTAGGTAAAATTTCCTTTTGTTGTATAGGCAAGCATGGTATTACTGGACACCATGGTATTACCGGACACACACATTTTTGCGTAATAATGACATTCTGTAAGCGTGAGACTTCATAGATTAACCTTTCGAACAGATTTTTGTGCGGACTAAAATCGCAAAATATGCAACATAAAGATGTAAAAACACGAAGAAATTCACATTTTACCTCAAATTTATAGTTGAGTGACCCGCACCTCGTCATAGTTAATATTCATGCATGTTTGAATCACATTTCACGACTGAAATTTTATGGAATCCCACTCACATACAGGAAAAATGCTGAAGATTCCAATAGAACCAAAAGTTCACTGATCGATATCGGAAATTTGTAGCTATCGTCCTCAAACGCAAACGATGCAGAATAGTTGTGTGCTAAGGGGCCCGCAACTCGTAATCCGCGCGTGCAGCTCCCATAGACAAAGCACGTAAACTAGAAGCAGAGTCTCAAAAGTTGTCGATTTCTCACAAGGTTTTATTGCATGAACTGTTTGAAATGTTCAAGACAGACATTTTACCGTAAAATACCATATTTGGGCCTCATTTGCCGATTTTTTCTTTGTCATTCGCTCGGTGAGAATGTGTACGGTGATTTGTGGGATGAATTGTGATTCTGCAGTGCAAGGACTAGGTGCGAAAGACCTTGATTATTCGATTACGAAAATCACATCCGGTAATACAGTGCGATTTTGCACCACGCAAACAACAACTATTTTTAGAGAGGTATGTTTGAAAGCATATTTTCTAAAAACTGGAACGAACAATTGATATTGTATAAGTTGGCTGCATTCGTAATTTCCAGGAGTCTGTAAATAAGTGGTGTTATTTTCAGCTGAAATTTCATCCTCTGAGTGCGGAATTCAAAGCCACGAAAAAAAAAAAGCGTCCGGTAATTGGATCTACCACCCTACTAGCGTTAGAAATTTGTAGGATACAATCATAATCATGGTCACACATTACCATACTTGCCAACATTTTCATTTGAGAAAGCGGTAGAATCCAGGATGCCTATGCGAGTAGCACTAACTTGAATGCTAATGAAATCTTTCAAAAGCGGTAGTCTACCGCCAAATGCGGTAGAGTTGGCAAGTATGCATTACCATTTAATCACAAAAGCTGAGCCTGATGTGATGATAATATGTATATGTCTAATCCTATTCCTAGATTTCATGACCAAAAAAAAAAAAAAAAAGGAATAAGAATTAAGGGAACATGGGATGTGCAGTAGAAATTTGTATCTGCCCAGCACTGAAATAGAAATAGTGACAGGACATGGTTACTCAATAATATTTACTGAGCTAGAGAATCATCTCGTATACTGGAGTACTATTTAATTCCAGGTTCACACTGCATGTGCACTGACATAAAAAGAGCTCATTTCCATTCTTGAGTCTTGACCCTTCAAAAATTTCCCTTAAATCTTGGCTAACAGTCGAAGAATAATTTACCCATGAATGTCTGAATGGCATCATGCACTTGACCTCTCAGCTGTGCTTGGTAAGTCTCGTCCTTCTGATTGCTGCGTATAATTTCAGCCTGCCCCGCCGACTGGAAGGTGGTGGTCATCGCTGCGCAAGCTCCCCCAGGCTTAGGGACGAATTGGCCGATGTGAGTGGTAGTGGGCGGGGAGACCCGTTGTTGGCAAGATCTACACGCTTCTTGTGAAGATAACTTTGAGGGAGAGGTAATTCAGCACAACCAGCCCACTTCAGGTTATGCTGCTGTCAAAATGAGATGGTGCAGATTGTGGATATATTGACAGCTGATGATCAGGCTGATTTCGAGGCGAAGAAATTTAAACAGTCCGGTTCGCGCAACATCACCTCTAACGCCTAACGGTACGGTACTATACGGTACCCTGACTCGTACCACATCGCAGCCAGCGGCGCCGGCCTCACCTCTCCGCTCCCGCTAGCGCTCCACCTCGGCTCCGCGCCCGCTCGCTAGCCCCGTTCTCTGCTTGCTCGCGCGGCTGCGGTGGTGAAAGGTGCTTAATAACTATGGAAAGCTGTACGGGTATTTTTTATTTTATTTTTATTTATTATTATTATTTTTTTTAAGGGAGCACTGACCATTGAACATCTCAGGTTCTCAGGACAGCAATATTTTGATTTTATGTAAAAGGAACCGCCATCTGACTCTATTCAGAGGGTCATTCAATCAAATGAAATGCTGAAGATTGACTCCACAGTGGTTCTCAAAACTGGCGCACTGTCTAGAATATTCCTGCTTCAGGTAGCCTGGCCCATAAGTGGCAGCATTGTTTTCTCCCCCCCCCCCCCCACCTTTTTTTTTCTTTTCTTGGTTTCATTTGCATGACATGCAAAAAGAAAGAGCGAAAGATAGAGAGAGGTTTCGGGATTATAGAACAAGAAAGTAAAAAGACACATCTCGCCCTTTACAGGAAGTTTCAGATTTTTGCGACGGACATTCAGAGAGAGAGAGAAAAAAAACTGTTCTGAGCATGCGCAGAATCGCGTATCAAAGTCGATCTGTTTATAGCTCGCGTCGTCTGAGTTTTCACTACGCGTTCTGTGCTGTTTTTACATCCGCTCAAATCACGACGTAGAGAGCTACTTCAATGCACCGATCATATGGGGGCGCCATTTTTTTTTTTCATAGGTTGCGTCTCGGCGTAATCTAGAGCTGTTTTTCAACACGACGCAGGGAAGAGGAGAACGTCCGCGCCGCAAATCTAATGCTCCCTATTTTCTCAAGCGGTACGCACATAAATTATACATAAATAAGTGTGTGCATGGGCGTGGGCGCGCGCGCGCGAGGCGACGCTTTCTGATACGTCATGTAGGCCTATTCTCATCCAGACGACCGCTGGAATTGTACGTGATGCAGACTAAAGCAGGCCCTTGTGATCGTGAAAATTACGTAACAGACAAATTAAAGGTCATAGTTCATATACATAGTCGCACTTGCACAGTCTACGTTTGCGACAGCTTTCCGCACTGTGTTGATGACATGAGATTGCATACCAAAGAAATTCTATAATATATAACGTGCGCATGTTCGCGCCTGTTCGGGAGCGGAAGTGCGGTCGAATGCTTCAGCGAAAGCTGTAAAGTTCCCTGTCCTTCACCACCTTTGGCATTATGTCATTTTAGCTTATACCGGTACGGCTTGTATTAAAGAAACAACATTCACATCACAATCATTGTTTCGATATATACGACCTGTGTCCAGATTTTATCTAACGTATCACACGAGCTTACGGGACTTAGTACATTACTTTCAATGTTCTTTTCATTGATTAAATCAACGAGTCAAGATAATGTGCCATGGTTTTAACGACAAATGACGATGATAAGCTGTTTAAGAACATTTCTGCAGTTTTTACATGATTGAGACACTCTAAAAATGTTGATTAGGCCTATGACAGTCAAGTTTTCTGCACTGTTTTTGTTTTTACCCCCGAAGTTGCACATTCCTCAATCCTGTATCGAGACCATCGATGCCAGCAACAAGCTTGCGTATTACTATAATGATAAGTCATAATAACAGGAAACACTACTAAGATACATGTAATATTGGAGCAATTGTTGCTGTCATTTTGGAGACAAATGATTGCAAATGACAACTGCTTGGTTTGGTCAACGGAAAAGTATGAAAATTATCAATAGAATATGATTTTGGCCCATTTTTGTATTGATTAATCTATGCATACATATACCAATTGTTTATTTGTTTTTGTCACATACTCTTCTGTTGCTGGATTTTATATGATTCATATGCTTTTACATGGCCTCTAATGAAATATCTAAATGCTATGGTATAAACAATTAAAATAGGGACTGAAGGCTCCAGAGGAGGTAGCCATCACAGGGGACTCAAACCAGGGACTTCCTTCACGGTTGCTATATCCAAGTGGTCTTATCCACTATGGGCTGCTATACAATACCATCTTTATCTGCATCGATGAGATAATGCTTTAATGCTTTCAATAAACGCTTTTCTGAATGCACGATTCGTACTGACAAACGCCGCACCATGAATGATGCTGTTTGATGATGCTATGATACATGCGGCGTTATGAATCGTTTCCGGCATGTCCACTTGATATGCATACTGCACGACGAATATGAAACTAATGTTGCCGGTCATGATGACTGAAGTAAGCGTGACGAAGACGAGGGTGACGACGCCTCGTATCTGCGCACGATGTCGGGGCTGGAAATCGTGGTCCGCGCCCCCAGCAGGCTGACCATGGCCTGCAGCAGCTCGAGGAAAGAGAAGACGATCACGCTTCACCTGGCGATACGCGATCATGATAACATGTACATTGCAGATTAAGGCAATCAAGAGCGGCAGGAGACACGATGTTATCACTAAACTCAGCAGTGGAGAATGTTTCTTGACCAAGGTGTCCACCAGAGTTGAGTTGTCGAAGGTGCAGAGGCCTTCTAGAACGTCCTCTCTTATCGCAGTGTCTGCCCAGCAAGCGGCTGTTATAGTAACACCAGAGATGAAGACAAGTGAAACTGCAATTTTTACGATGATGGGTCGAACGACAGTGGGGTGGTACAATGGGAAAGCGATAGCCAAGTGGCGCTCAAATGCTATCAGACTACCGATTGTGATTGAGAAATACATGGTCATTGCAATTCCTATGATCACAAATTTGCACGACCCGTGATGAATGGATGCCCAGTCATTAAAACTGATGGTGGAGTAAGTAACAGACATCAAGACACTGCCTGTCATGTCGACAAATGTGAGGGCTTGATAGAGAAGTTTCTGTGCTCCCTCAAACACGTCTTCTCTGGTACATAAGATGTACATTGTTACAGGACTAACTGTAAGAGTTGTAAACAACACAACGGCATAGACCATACCAAGAAGGAAAGACATTTTACGTGTGTTCGGTAATTATATGTTTCTTCGAATTTCTTGGGCAACAGTAATGATAGCCTGTGCAAAGGATGCTATTAGGCCCCCTATATTTCTGCTGGCGTTTGTATGCGTGCTTGTTTATTCGTTTTTGATTCTTTAGTCCGTTGGCAATTCTATACTCGACGGCTTTGGAACGGATTTTTTTTTAGAGTAGATCCATTGTGGTCAGAAGTGACCAGGGATCAATGATCGCTTGCGATGCGGGTTATGATTGATCGATTATTAGTTAGTGAACAGTTCCAGTGTCCTTGACAGAGGTTTGCGCTCTCGATCGTGAGATGGGTTTATAAACCTAAAAGCGTTCCCTCTTTCCTGGCCATAAATCCCGGTAATAATAGTGTCAACAATTTTGATTTTCTTGCGCTCACAGTATTTATCACTAACAAGCCATGAGTGACGAGAACGATCGAATGCCATAACTACGAATGTATCAATAAACAGATAATACATGCATGCAATGTAACTTTTTCTTTTTGGATAAGCGCTGAAGTTGTGTGAAGATTTAAACGATGATCCAGTAAACTGCGATCTCCGGATGCGGCGACAAGAAGGGCAGATTATGTATTTTTGTCCCTTGCAGATCACTCCATTACTCAAAATATTTAAACAAAATGTTCATATTTTAATGATGGTCACTCGACAATGGACTCGATGCATATTCCGAACAATGCGGATAGAGAGAACACAAATGACAATGATACTCAAATGTTCCGTCGTCGTAGATAAGCCTCCTTTTCAAATTGCTGTAGATTATTTCAGGAAGCATTTAGCTTGTATCCTGATGCATGATCATGGCAACCACTTTATGATCCTCGGTAGAATCTGATCGAAGCTGCTTGGTCGAAGTCAATATCAATACACATTGCATAAACTGTCTTTTGCGTATTCAGGCACGTCACCTCAGTGTATCCATGTTACGTTATAAATGGGAGCACACCTGAAAACTGATTTTGATGGAGATATCATAACGGTCATTTAACGGACATAACTTGACAGGAGGGGTGAGTCCCTCCACCTGGACGCTACACACGACTGTAAATTCGCTGGATTGTAGACTGGCTTCGAATTAGCAACACAGAAAATCCCAGCAACAAAGAATCGATTTCGCGGTGAAGTGAAATGAAAGGCAATTCAAACCAGGCAAAATTGGTTTGAATAAGGGGGAATATTTCTATTTCAAGCGATTTAGTTCAATTTAGTTCAAATCGAATCAATTCATTTCAACTCAATGCAATCGAAATCAATCCAATCCGGTCGAGTTCCATTGAGTCATGTGTTGACAGTAAGTTGTTCCTCAACGACTCCGTGGTGTCTTGTCACTAACCACTTGACTAACAAACAGGTCGTAAGATGGCTGAAATTGTGCAAATTGCGCATATACGGAAATTATACCAGATTCAATAAGTATGATGATGACATTTCGTTCTTGGAAAGTAGGTAATTACAACTGGATGGGTGGATGACAAGTAGAAGTGGTTGCCTCGCTGTCCAACTTGAAGGAACAGATGCATCACAAAATGTAAAGAAAAAGTGGGAAAACTACATGCAATTGCAACAGAATATTGCTATTACGCCCCTATAGCTGTCACAGACATCTCAGCAACTTTTGTGTGAGAGATACACTATTGTGCGTTGTGTGTGTGTGTGTGTGTGTGTGTGTGTGTGTGTGCGTGTTTGCTATTCAAAACAGGACAAAAATTCAATCTCCCTGCTATAAATATTATAGCATTGGTAATATTCGGCGTCTCTGATACCACCCCCCCCCCCCAGCTTATTGTGATGTGAATCAAGTACTAAACTGAGCATTACCTCTAGATAATCATAACGGCTAACGTTATCAATGATCCATGTGCTCTCAGAACTTAGATATTTGCTTTTTTAGATCTACAGCTATCGCTCTTGCCTGAAGGAAAAAAAAAAGAGTTAGATGCATAGAAGAGATATAAAAACAACCAAAAGAGCAAACACGTGGCTTTATCATTAAAAGCCGAGTCTGAATTAAATTGAGATCTTAATTTACTGCTGAGCACTCGCCTCGTTGCAAACAATCATATAAAACTGGCTAAAATTTGATGATATGAGACACAGAGAGAGAGAGAGAGAGAGAGAGAGGGGGGAGAGGGAGAGAGAGAGAGGAGGGCGGGGGGGGGGGGGGGATAGGGAGGCACGCGTCACATCACTAACTTGACAGCGCTTCACCCGTAATGAAAAATTGAGTCTCCTTATCGCATTAATGTTGACATGGAGCAATATTTATCGTTTCATTCAAATTAATCACGATGATGGGCCGAGGCCTTTAGCACTTTATTGTTCTATTTTTCTTTATCCGTGTAGGCCTACATCAACAATACCCAATGTATATAATTCAGATTATAGACAAATACTCCTCAAACACCGCGCCCGCGCGCGCATACACAAACATTACTGTAAAACATGATATATTCGCGGCACGAAATTTTCGCGAATCGGAGCCGACGGCCTTTTTCGTGGCAAGAAATTTTCGCGAATTGCCTCTTGCGTTCAATGCATATAGTGTAGATAAGAAATTTCGCGTGCATTTTAATTTCGCGAATCTTGGCGCTCGCGAAATTCGCGAAATTAAAATGCACGCGAACATTTCTCGTTTTACAGTATACAGCCAAGACACGCCACTCACGTGTCTTATGCATGACTGCGTCTGCTTGCGTGCATTATTGTATACATGTGTTTTTGCGATAATATACAAATGATGCACAGGATAGAGTGTGTTAGTGTAGGCGTGGTGCACTCGAGGGTATTTACAATTGTGAAACATGCACGAGGCGAAGCCGAGTGCATGTTGCACTACATTGTAAATACCCGAGAGTGAGCTACGCCTCCACTAACGCCACGAAATAATCCTGTGCATCATTTGTTTTATAAAATGGGTCGAAAATTCGAAAACTAACATCATTTTTCAGCGTTTTTCAAGTACCTTTGTGGGTCAACACGTCCGAAGATGTTCGTCCCAAACATTTACGCACGTCGCACTCGCGGAAGTCCCGCACATACAGTATAAGTATAATGGGGGGTTGGGTTTCCGGACACTTAAGTTCCCGCATGAAAACTTACTTATTTTACATAGAATATGCACCCTTTACCTTAAAGACTTGATATAGACTCCTCAAATAGGCCTACTAGACAACATACTCTGAAAACGGCGTGAGAATTAACCTGCTAAATCGTTGGATTTGCTCTTCAAAGTGACTCCATGTACGCGTCCGGTCCCATAACGCTTGGTCTACTGTACTGTACAAAGTGTACGTATAGTAGAGTATACGTACGTACGCCACACATGTTATGCACAAGGGAAGACAGGCCGGCCGGCCGGCAGGCAGCCCGAACTAGAAGTTGTTTACAGGATTGACAGCGCGTATGCATGCAATTCATCAAAGGAGCCGCCGCGCGCACAGACGATCGGCAATCTACCATAGGATTACAGGCAGTGCAATTGTACTGAAGTAAAGGAAGGAGGTGTGTCTCATTTCAGCGCTTCCTATTGGCTACATTCTTGAACCCATTTTATAATTGGTTATAGGTGTGCTTGTTTGTTTGTTTGCTTGCTTGCTTGCTTGTGTGTGTGTGTGTGTGTGTGTGTGTGAGTGAATACTTAGTATGCCTACAAGAAAGAGCTCATATTGGCTACCGATACTTTGTAATTCACACAAAAGATATGTACATACAACCTGTTATTTCAACAGGTGTGACAGCAAGTGTTATTTGCACCCTGTATCAAAACCCCCTCCCACAAAGAAAAAACACATCACCACCAAAAACAACAACAACAAATAGACACACGCACACACACACATACACACAGACAGACAAGAGAAAACTAAATAAAATATTTTTGGGACAAAAGAAAAGGAAAGAAGAAAGGCATAATGTATGCGGAATCAGTAAAAGTAAAACGGAGGAAAGTTTTATGAGGAGGATGATGTGATATCTACAGCAGGGCTCGACACTAATCTCTTTTTCTCCTCCGGTCACCCGTTCGGACCACTAAAATTTTTAAAACTGAAGTTTTTTGTGGCCAAAAATAAAATGAAACATAACGATCCACTTTGAATTCTTCAGTGCCCGATCGAGCCACCAAAAGATAGCCATGTTGGAAATTTAGTGGCCCGGCGGCGTCGATTTTATGATGGCACCGGGCCACCGCTCATGAATGTCAAGTACTGTCACATCTTAGTGTAATCATGGTGAAATCGGGCTGCTAAAATGTATTAGCAGTTTTAATGCCCACGTGCCCTATGGTTGAAAAAAGAAAATGGCCGGTGTAGTCAAACCAGGAGTCTTGTACCGTAGGGTAGGTCTGAGGCATAGAGCTGCATTTACAGCTCTATGGTCTGAGGCCACTTGACGCTAGTCATTGGTTATTTTCTACAGCCATACATTACCACTTATGAATAGGTACACTGCTGCATGGTACAGAAAAGGCAAGAGCAGCCCGAGTATGCAAGGGACCGGTTTTCCAATTCTTGTCCGTGAAAAAAAAAAGAAAAAAAAGAAAAAAAAAAGTGCTCATCTTGAGAAGAAAGCACGTAAATTCAAGTTCTTACTGTCGGCGTTCCATACTTCACGAATTGTTGGTTTTCCGCACCGCTGATTACGCAATCTACTCCGAAGCTTCGTTTGCATTTGTTGCGAGTGTTTTTATAATGTTTCAACTTTCTTTCGGCTTTACTTTTAGCCCTCTTTGGCGAACGACGACGCGGCAGTAGGTGTGGTCATGTGCCAGAAGTTCACTCTGATATCTCGTAAAAATGTCTCTCTGGTACCGAATACTTCAATCATTTATCTGTCTCTCTGCTGTGCTCATTCAAATCAAGGGACAAGGGCAGAGCAACGAAAATGAGAGGTTTCTGCCCACATTCACTCCGATCGAGCCGGACCTTGGACTACGCAGTTCTTTGCTAACGGACAGATCTATGAATGGGACTACGAGTTCTGAGAACCTGAGCAAACTGAAAGAGCCTAGTAGGAGCCTGGAAACCGCAAGTGGCCAGAAGATCACGATATTTGACAACGTGCTCGACTTCAAATTGCTGAATGCAGTACAGACTTACTGCAATTTTGTTGCATCATGGGAGTAAGTGAATGTCACTATCACTGTCAAGTGTCAGTGTGCACACCACTCAGCGTAGCCACATCCCACAATCACGAAAACTGCTATCTCGCAATCTCGTTACGTTGTATGTTAGTATACAAATACGTGAATGGTCACGAGTGCAATGCCAATGGTACCAGATTTCGCACGAGGTGAAAAAGATCAGAAGATAGAGGCGCTCTATTCAACGAGGCGAAGCCGAGTTGAATAGTAATGAATAGTAAAGTTTAGTTGAATAGCTAGTAGTTGAATAGTAATAGTAATATCTTTTCATTTTTGAAGCGCCATGAGCTGAGCACTGAAAAGTGGACCTGTGTGCTATACAAGTAGCCACTATTATTATTATTATTATTAATGGTTATTAGTATAGTGCGCCTCATCTTTCACCAAGTGCGAAATCTGGTTCCATTGCACGAGTAAAAACCATACACCGTTTTATACAACACCTCAAGCGTCCACTGATGCCATTTGGTACTCACAGTCACACTCACAGATTCTTGAATTTAGCACAGAAATGGCAACCATTTTCTGTGACAGATGAATGAGTAGCCTCACAGTCGTAGTCACCGTGTATGTACATTGTGTACGTACGTATACGAAACGAAGTTGTTTAAAAAAATGAGTGACAAAAGTACGTGCTTGTAAAGCGCGCTTGTAATTGTTGAGTGCGCGCGGCACATGTTTGTTTATTGTGACATCAGAGCACGTCAGTTCGGGAAACCCACTCACAAGGGGGGCCTCTCCTTATAAGTAACCCGTCCCCCTTATAAGTAACCCCGTCCCCCTTATAAGTAACCCCCGGGGCACCCCTTATAAGGAGTCTCCACGCTTTTTTGCAATGCAACGCGAAAATGAAAGGACTGCGGCAATTCGCTTGATTATGTCCATAAAGCTTCACAAGTTTCCTAGTTTCTCACGAAATTTGAGCAAAATCGGTTTGAGGCATCATATCTAAAATCATGGATTTAAATGCGATGTCAAACGACCCATGCGAATGCTGAAATGCGAGCGATTACTGGCGTGAGTGTCGCCAGGCGCGGGATAGCCAGTCGCCACGTCTGCACTCAAGCATTGCCGCGCCGCCGCGTCTGGCGACACTCACGTCAGTAATCGCTCGCATTTCGGCATTCGCATGGGTCGTTTGACATCGCATTTAGATCCATGATTTTAGATATGATGCCTCAAACCGATTTTGCTCAAATTTCGTGAGTAACTAGGAAACTTGTGAAGCTTTATGGACATAATCAAGCGAATTGCCGCAGTCCTTTCATTTTCGCGTTGCATTGCAAAAAAGCGTGGAGACTCCTTATAAGGGGTGCCCCGGGGGTTACTTATAAGGGGGACGGGGTTACTTATAAGGGGGACGGGTTACTTATAAGGAGGGGCCCCCCTTGTGAGTGGGTTTCCCGAACTGACGTGCAATGGAACATTTTGGTCAAACAAAATTGCACTGCTGAGACAGCCAGAGCGTGCAATGGAACTTTTCACTAAATGTCACGTGATGGGCAATCGACCAATCGGATAGCTACATTCTAAATAGGTGTTGTATAATTTCTAATATATGCAATCAATCATCTATGCAAGCCAGGGCCTGGCCAGTGTCAACCTTTTGTTGATGTACTGTCAAGTAATTAGTTAACGTCATTCATATCAACCAAGAAGTGGTGATTGTCTTGTTAACTTCAGGGCTAGGGCCTCTTGTTTGTATCATTCAATAATCTTGGCAGTGATGACCCGCGCCCGATGACTGGTGAATGAACTCCCACTAAAGTCAGTTTTACCGCTGTCTTTGCCAAAAACCATTCGAATATGGTTAATCAATGTATTGATTACAAGTCATTATTAATTAATGCACTTAATCCTTAATCAGTATCAGTGCTGAAGTACATTTGACATCAAATTTAAAGTGCTAGAAGGTCTACAGACTTACACTGTACAGTGAAGGTTTAGTACTTTTACTGTAATCTGAATTACAAATCCCTATCTCATACATGTTTTTACTGAGGACAATTTACTACCTGTACTATATAATTATTGATTTACGTCTCAATTAGAGCATGTGAATTTAGACCTGTATTTGATAAATATTTTCTCACTCTTTCTGAATTTTGTAATGTGGAGGTGCATACAGTAGGGAACTCTTGCATGGGCCAGAGCAAAAAGCACTATTCCTTTTAAAATATTCATGTTCAGAGCCAGTGGACTATACATCAAATCTAATTTGAAGCCATTTTCCCTTGTCTCTGCCATTCAGATTTAAAAATACCAAAGCAGACGAGTGTGTAAGCCCCAGTCCATGGTTTGCAACGTTGGACCTTGAACCTTTTGAAAGCTCCGCTCTGCTCTCTGTGGTGAAAGAACACCTGATGGTCATGGACGACGGTGCCCCAAATGTGTTTCTGCCCTACTCCATCAGTCTTCATGTCTTTCGAAGGTGCTATATAAGTGTCTCTATTTATAACATAGTAAAGTTCTGCCATAAATTTGTGTTATTACAGAGAGTGGTACCATGTGCAAGACTAGATCATAGACGGCAATTTACCAGTAATTATGTTCATTTTCAAGAGATTGGAGACAGACTCAAATTACTGTACCTGCCAAAATATTTTTTTTTCTGGTCCTGACTGAGATCCTGATTATCCGAGAAATTTTGGTCTGCATATTTGTGACCCGCTACAACAAAAGGGTCCTAAAGTCGCGCACAGTCGAAGCCGTGAAAATCATGTTGGAAGTCAGAGCATCAAAATTGGTCAAAACTTACGATTTTCTGATTTTGACATATTATTGTAGTCTGACATATCTTCTATCATCTGTCGAAATTTTGAAGCAAAATGGTGAACGGAAAGACCAAAAAATAACGTTTTTCTGGTTCCAAAATTTGGATTGAGCGCCAGAGATAGGCTCCGCCCCTAACAACGACCAGAGTGATCTCATTGGTCAGTTTGCTGCTTGCCGCTAACTGAAGCGTGAAGCTCACACACTGCCCAGTCGACTGGTGCGTGCAGGCGGGGTCCTCTATGCCAAGCCGCTTCTCCTGGCATCCTGGTCACTGATTGGTCGGTGAGGAGACCGCCGACGCTGTGCTTGAATGAGCATTTCGAGAGTTGCTAGGGCTTGCCTTCTATTGTCCGGAGGTGAAAACTGACTTGCGTGTCCCTTGATCGCGATTGCGTCGCAAGGAAAACTTTTTGGGTGCTTTTCTCGAAACAGTGATTTCCCAGACTTCTCGACATACTCTCTTTAAAACATTGATATCTCCGCAGCCGATTATTTTTATAACATGTGTTATATATCAATTTAAAGCAGAAAGATTAGGATATTATGCCACGCAATTTTCAAATAATTGACCTCACCCGACTTTAGGATCATTTTGTTGTAGCGGGTCACATTTATCAAATGACATTAATTGTACTAGAAGGCCTATCAACATCGGAGTTTTAAGCAATTAACTGCGTAACAGTGGAAATAACAATGTACACTGTTCAGTGGCTAAGCTATAGAATGCTGTTATACTGTACATTGTAGGTAATGAAATCACACCACATCTAAAATAAGAAAGAAAGTGATCTATGACAATTGTTGTGGTGCAGTTGTATCTCAATTACTTTTTGTGAACTCTTCAAGGGCATTTGGAATGAAATATCAATAAGCATGAAATGGAAGAATAGCTGTGTGATACACTATTTGATACATTTGCAATTGGTTCAGTGTATAATCAGCAAGATAACCAAAGTTATTGTATCAGTGTGTGTACATTGTATGTGTACACATATTTAATGATTTTCCATTCTTCTGACTGGGATGTGATAATCTTCCGAACAAATTATAACAAGCAGCAGTTTATCCTTTACCAGCCCTGCATATATGTCTATTTGTTACTATCATTTTCTCGTGTAGGGGTGACCAGGTCTATTTGATGAGGGACAGCAGAGATGGCCAAACGGAGCGCTCTGTTCTCCTCTTCTTCAATCACTTCTGGCGCAAAAATGATTATGGGGAACTCTTGTTCTACGAAGATGACAATGACAGCTTTGCAGCAGTCAGTCCAAAATACAACAGAATGGTTGTGTGGGACAGTTCAATTGGTAAGAACTTGCCGCAAGGAACTGTGAAACTCTGATAATATGTTTTGTGTGTATTCCTTGTGCGTCTGTTTATTTTTTACTTCAGCTCAAATAAGGGTTAAAATTCAAGATATGCTTTTCTTGTCTTGTTTAACAAATTGGAAGCAAGCAACATGAGCTTTCCAGTAAAGTGTCTGATTTTTTTGCTGCCAGGAATAAGAAAATACTCCTGATGTTCCTTTACAAATCTAAATCCAGTCACCACAAGATTTGGAATCTCTCTTGAATCTCTTGAATATGTTTTGTCATACTTTCGATGAACTAATCCTTGTGTACAGGGTATTATTCCTTGTTTTCATAATAGCTGTTGTAAATGATTTTATTTGACCCCTGATTCAGTTTTGTAAGTGGGTTATTGACTGCTCATTTGATCACAATTTAAAACAAACAAACAAATAAACAAACAAACAAACAAACAAACAAACAAACAAACAAACAAACAAACAAACAAACAATGTCTCCCTTGCCCTTTTGAGCAATTGTGTCTGCTATTTGTGCATTTCTGAGCAGGTTATATTCACAAGCCCCCTAGCATGGACTTCAAGCAAGGAATGGTGTGTTTGAAGTTGAAATTCACAACCAATGAAACAAAGCATACTGAGGCCCAGCAAGCAATAAGCCGCCACATTGAAGAAAGGACAGATGCAAGACGGAAGCTCTTCTCTGAGATGAAGGGGTCAGAAGTGAAAAGTCTGCAGGATGTAAGAAATCGACTGACAATGGTAGGTCTTTGCCGTAAGTTCTACAATGTGTTTCTTTTATTTGATTTTATAATGTCCTCTAATTTTTTGTTCTTTCATTTTTTTTTTGAAGTGTGATACATTAGTAGGTAGGTAGGTAAGTAGGTATGTAGCAAAACACACAGAAAATCAAAGCAAATCATGTTGATATTCCATTTCAGTAAGCATTTAAACACAGCAGATGTTGTCTTTTGTCTTTTCTGTATAATTTTCTCTCAAATGAAATTTATGTTATGGTGCCAACATACAATAATTGTAAATATGTTTGTTCCTGTGTAGCTGTCTTTTTTGTGCCATAGGAGAATATCATGTAGCTCTGTACTGTGTGATTTCTTACATACTAACATATAAGCATATGAGTATATAAGCAGGTGCTCTCTCTTTTGTCTTGTACGTACCTCTCTCATGCCTTGTATGGTGTGTGAACAGTTTTTAGATAATTGTATAAATATGTACATTCTCTTTTGTCCTCTTTTCCTTAAAAACTTGCATTATCTACACCATAATTCAGGATGAGTTGAATAAGATGGATCTAGAATAAAAGGACAACATGCCTGGAAATTGTACAGACATTGCAAATCTTACAACTAGTGTATGTATTAGTGCATATAATCAGCTGGTATGACATTTTTCAGGGGTCTCATTAGCACCAGTTTCTTCACATGTTGCCCATGACATTGCTGACTCTAGAAGTACCAACTGGTCTTGGATCCGGAAAGAAAAAGAATGGATCAATATACGTGTAGCGTTCTTGCACATTTAATGTGTGAAGGCATAATCATCATAGTGTGCTATGAAAATCTGAAAAAGTGCTCAACTGTGTCAAAATATCAATTTTTTGACAGAACTTTACCACTCATCAAGGGAAGAGGGTGTATGTCTTTGATGGAATCTTCAATGAGGAGGACCTCATGAAGCTGAGGAACTTTGTACCAAGGCATGGTATGTAGCTGCATCATAATATGTAGACTAGCAGGCACCCTTTAACACAGTTACCATTGAGAGATACCAAAAATGGCTTTTTGGACACCACCTGTTTGCCTGTTCTGAAGGGTTCATATAGTCTTGGTTGAGACTTACCTTCAGGTTTCTAACATTTTTTTTAATGAAATAATGAGGAACCTCTTACAAAATATGAAAGAGCATGTAATTCCCAGAGGAATTCAATGTTTGTTTTATGAAAATTTATTTTGAAATGGCTAAGAAATCCAAAACAGAGTGATCCTAATAAAAGGTGAGACCCACCTTTTATTACGATGAAGCCTGGAGCCTCATCTCAACTGAAACTACATACAATCATGTACCACCCCTTCAATGTCAAGATGACTTTGCTGATTAGTAATGGGTGTGTAGTGAGCTTGATTTCAGAGCATGTCACAGGCCACCATATAGGTGCTGTCTCACATAGATGCCTCCATTGCTGGACTGTCTCCTTCTCTTTCTTCAGGTCACTTCTACTTTGACGACAGCCTTGATCTGGACAGCGACAACGTGCAGTGGATAGCGGGCTTCAAAATTGACGATTACGCTGGTAGCAAGATGTGGCCTGCTACGCAGAAGGTTGCCCACTTTGTGTCAGGTGGGCTTATAGTCAGACTTTGTCCTCTTTACATATGTTTAGACGTCTTTGCCATGGCTTTCCTTTTTGTTAAGTTCAGTGCGCTCTCATATCAGTGATGATATCAAGATTCGTACTTTGTGTGACTTTTTGCTTTCAATAACATTGTTGGGCAAGGATACCCCTTTAATACAATGAGGTGGCCAGAACAGTTGATTTTTACCTCAGTGTAATTGGTGTCTCATTGTGAATGTACTAAATGAGACACAAAGTCAGTGCAATTATGCAAAAGCAGCTGCGGAATTCACCTTGTTAAATGTTGTACCTTGTCATGAGAGTGCTAGTTATGCAAAGGGTTTAAGCAGGTTTGGACTTATTCTACAGTGCACTCCTAATATAACGAAGTCCTCAGGACTGGCAGTTTTCTTTTATGAATCGAAATTTCATTACATTGAACAGTATAGTGTATAAAGATATTTAGATGATTATATTGGGACCTGGATTTTTCTGTTGATGTAAAGAGAATTTTATTATAACCATGTTCGTTATAATGAGAGTGCGCTGATATTCTGGGTGCTGCATTGCAGTGAATTTGTCTGAGACATACATGGAGATATCATGGATCACACCGTCAGAGTATCTTTGGTAACATTCATGTGTTTGTACCAGCAGTGAAATTATTCTGTGTGTTGTCTGCTGCAACTAGGCACTGACCAGTGGTATCCTTACGACATCGCCTGCAACCTGCTACGGACCTATGACTACACGCGGATCCACGAGGACTGTGAGCAGCTGGAGAAAGAGTGGACGTTCCTTGTCTACCTCGCCACCAACTGGAGCGCCGACAACTACGGAGAAACGAATTTCATGCACTTCAAGGAGCACGGTTCCGAACATGTCATCAGTAAGTCGCTTCTTGATTCTTTGCCATGTTGTGCACATTTTGTGCACATTTAAGTCCAATTTTGATAGCACTTTTACCTTTCTGCTAATCTGATATTACTGTATTTGTTCGAGTCACGTTGAACATAGGGTTGAATGCACAAAGATACCCCTTTTCTTACGTGAACCCCGTGGCGTCAACTGATGTATGGGAACCTGGTATACCAGGTTCCCAAAGTGTAGACAGGAGTGTCTGCATTCATGGCCTAAATTCATGTTAGATTTTGTTATGCTGCCCAGAAAAATGACTTTAATAGAAAGATTAGAGTTTCTTGTATCAATATTTGTTTTCTTTCTGTATGGAAACTTTGTGTATTGCAGTGTTATTTGCCTCTTCTCCAATGTAGTGTATGCTTGTTTTGCTGTAAAACCTCTATGAAAATGTACATAGCGATCAAGGTTGAGCTCAGTAGATGTTTTATTTAGCTGACCTTATTCACGGCATCTTTTGTGTAGAACAAAATAGTTTGTGAACCCATCAGCGCACGCTCTATTCATACCTTGTGCCCGATCGATATTTCCATTGTTCGATGGCACGTGGAAGGAGCTCAGAGAATTTTCAGAGGAACGGATCAAAACTTGCCCTGTCCCTTAAATACCATTTTTTTATTTTTTTAAACATTTTTTACAATATACCAATTTTCAAATATGACCATCTTGCTTATATATGGGGCTTCGATGTGCTAATATGTTTTTTTTTTGTGTTTGTTTCATCAGGTGTTATCCCCAGGTTTGGGAGAGTTGTGATCTTTGAAGGAATCATACCCCACTCAGCCCGGCCTCCAAGCCCAGCCTTCAATGATGCAAGGTTTGCACAAAGTCGCAGTAAATACACGATAGCCTTGATTTAGTTACCCCCCCCCCCCCCCCCCCCCCCGCCCCCCATATTAAACTGTTCCTTCCGCAATTCTCTGATTGCCTTTAATGCCCCCAAACGAGATTCTTTTCGCCCGTCCACAGAGAGGCACACAGGTTGGTAATCCAGCTGTGTGAAGGCAGTCAAGCGGTTCATTGTGTCCCCCTTTCTACGGTCAACTACATGTGCCCATGAACAATGGAATATCGATCGGGTGTGAGGTATGAATAGAGCGTGCGCTGATGAGCTCTCAGAATCTTTTGTTCTACACAAAACCAGGTACCTGAATGAGGTGACTGGGGTCAGCGAACCTGCATTTCTAACTGATCTCAGCCTTGATCATTATGTACATGTTCGTACAAGTTTACAGCAGAACAAGCAAAAAACTAAATCAGGAAAAGGTACATACTACTGTAAAACCCCTTTTTTTTAACAGCAGGAGAACAAATCCTGAAAGAATAAACTCTGATCTTTTTATCAAACCCACTTTTCTGAGCGTTTTAACACAAAGAAACATGAATTTAGGCCACTGAAGCAGGCACCTTTGTCTTCATTTTGGGGTTCCCGTAAGGAACGGGTTAAGTATTCTGAACCATCTCTGCTATCTACACCCAATATCAAGATATGAATCCCTGATAACACCAAGGTCTATAATGTCTTTCGACAGCCCTAAATTACTGTATAGTGAGTCCCTGCTAACCTCAAAAGTTGATTTGATATACAATTGCTATCTGCATAAAAGATATCTTAGTTCCTCTACCAAGTATACTGATCTAAATAGGACAAATTTGGAGTTTCGGTTGGCTCTACCTTTTGGAATTTACTTCATAAAGCTCAAACTTTTAGGCGTGAGGATACTTTCTGTTACATAAGAACAAATATTTATAACCTCCTTTGTTATTGGTCACTTATGAAACAGATGGAGAAATTAAAACAGGCATTTATTAGACAAAACATGGCAAATGTTGTTTGACAGTGGTCGTTCTTATACTTGTCATCAAGGCTTTTTCTAGTATATGCAAAATGGCAACTCATTTGTCAGATGTACCTTGTGTGAAGGAATTATTTTGCATAATGTTTAATAGGGTATCCAGAGAAGAAAGTAAAAGTCAACAATGAATGAAGGAATGAATGAAAAATGTAACAAGATACTTAACCCATTTAAGACTAGTCCCTGAGTATACTCAGGCAGGTGTCTATGGGAAATATGTGTTAGAGCAAAATCAGCTCACCCT
Source organism: Diadema antillarum (assembly GCF_040938485.1). Taxonomy (NCBI): domain Eukaryota; kingdom Metazoa; phylum Echinodermata; class Echinoidea; order Diadematoida; family Diadematidae; genus Diadema; species Diadema antillarum. Next base: position 666,467 of record NW_027271395.1, on the reverse strand, counting down.
TAAAGGGTTAAGTACAACTTGTAGTACTTAAGTAAAGAAACTTAAGCCTTTATGTGCCCTAGCACTTTAGCCCAACGGTCTTTATTAAAGCCTTTTCCACTGGCATTCAGCTATCCAATCAAACTTGACCATTAGTTGTAGATTAGCAAGCCTACCCGACGGGTTTAGCAATGTGCTTCAATCCAACAGGAGAGCCTTGGTGACACAATGGGGATTAGGGGATTAGGTAATCTCTACTCAGTTAGTTTCCAGACATCAGTGCCTATGGGCAAAGAAAGCACTCCAGCCTATGTGCCAATCAGCGAATGAAGCACGGTATGAAGGGTTAAATATTCAGTCATTGGCACTTCTTTTATTCCCCAACTAGACTCACGTTTGTGGCCAAGCTGTCCATCAACGAGTGGGTCGCCCGAGTCAAGTCGCTTAAGACAGAGTTTGGACATGAGGCAGGGATGCATCAGGAATGTCTGGGTCTATTTAGGAATTATCACGTGAGTTCCTTCCCTCAGTGTAAGAGCATAATTTGCCCAAAGCTATTGCTTATTTCTTTGAGGGAATTGCTACTTTGTATAGACTACTACCTATCAAACTCACATCTTGATTCTGTTATTATCTTTCATGTCGGCATGCTCCAAGTTTAAATCAAATTTGATACTTTTTCGTAATAGATAATTTGCCAACAAGTATATATTCTTGTCTCTAAATGCTTATCTTTTTATTTGTCTTTAACTCTCAGTAAGTACATTTGTACGATATATCGCATAATAATCCTCTGAGTAAAAGAGCTTTCAAACTTTTTGACCTTTGAATGCTTAAAATGAGTGTTTGTTGCACACTTATGCAGAACTCAAATGTACTTTTGATAAAGTTAAATTCAGTTCATTTGAATGCAATTCAATTCAGTTCAATCTATAATTTCCATCCAACAAAAGTTAATGCATAATGCAAAGTATACATATGATAAATTATGCTGTTTTAGCAATTCTTAAGAACTAAAGAAATATAAGTCAAAAAGTGTAATGGATTATTCAGAGATCATGTCTATTCTCATGGGATTGCTAGCCATTAGGGGATGAATTAATCTTCTCATATTCTTGTAATGACATTCCACACCTAGGATAAAGATTATGAAGAACAATACAAACTCCAGCTGTTGGAAAATGCCGAAGAGTTGAAGGAGATTAACAGCCTCTACGCTAAGAGGTTTGACAGGAGAAACCATCCCATGCTCCTGGAGGATGATGAAGATGATGCTGCTGATGATGATGAGGAGGAGGAGGAGGAGCAGGCGGTGAAGGAGGAGGAAGAGGAGGAGGAGGAGGAGGAAGATGAAGAGGAGGAAGAAGAGGAAGGAAATGATGAGGATGAAGAGACACCAAGCTCCCACCAGTTTGTCTCCAGTGATGAAGAGGCTACAGAGGAATATGCAGAGTATGATGAAACCCACTTTGCGGATGATGAAAGTGAGTATCTCACTGATGATTACATGTGAATACAGTGCACTACCGTTATAACAAACACGGTTATGACGAAATTCCGGTTACAACGAAATAAAAATCCAGGTCGCAAAAGTACGGACTCTGTGTTTTTATTGTTTATTTGTTCGGTTATAACGAAATTTTGATAATTAAAGAAAGAAAACTGCTGGCCCTGAGGACTCCATTTTAACGGGAGTCCACTGTATGACAAATTGATTGACAGTCAAATTGAGCTCACAATTTGATATGGAATTTATTTTCAGTGCTGGTACTGCCATTATTTAGTTCAGTTATGAAACAATATTTGGACAGTGTCAACATTTCTCCAGTAGTAATTGACAAATAAGAGCCTGTGGTTCAGTTGTTGTCATTATTAGTTAGCTAGTACTTATTCTGGATAAGTTAGGAATCAATGGTATGATATTTACAGTTATGGAAAAATGTCAGCTCATTCTCTCACCTAGTACAGACTTTTTTAAAGTTATATTTTTTAAGTGATATTTGTAAGTAATTACCGGTATAGATATCTCCAGTTTTTTTTTTTTGTCTTTTTTTGTGTGTGTGAGTGTTCAGGCCGGTAGCCAGGGGGGGTGCGTCGGGTGCGTACGCACCCCCCCCCCCCCCCCCCCCCAAATTCTGAAAGGTCCACTTTTTCATAGTAACGGTTTTTAGCAATTCTCAAGATAACAATCCAAATAAATATAAAGACACATTATATGCTACGTAAATGTGGAAGAGTACGTTTAACAATGTTAAAAATAATTGTACGAAACCATTTTGTTGTATGAACCATCGGATCGTCCCCATGCACACAAACACAAATGTTATGTATCAATTTGTGCGAGCTATTACATATGTGACAGTGCACCTCAAAACAAACAAAAAATCGCCAGACATGAATTTTTAGTTAAGACCATATTCTAAAAGAGCAGACTTTAAGCTTTAAAATGATGTATAACTCAAATCAAATGGACTCTCCTAACCTATCTAAATATTGGAAAGAAAGCACAACCTCAGGAAACGTGTGAACTGAGAAAAGAGGCTCTGAAGTACAGTGTCTATTCAAGCGCTTAATCTTTACCAAACCGTGCTGGCTGTGCGATGAATGGGACAAAAAACAGGAAGTAAACCACTGGAGTAACAACAATGAAGGGATTATCAGATTAAACGTAAATTAAGCATGCCTCATTAACACATTCTGTCCATAATTAATGCCAACTTTCAAAGCAGTGGCATTATCCTTTCAAAAGTTATTAGAGTTGAAAGTGAAGAGTGTGGACAAGGTTTTTCAGAAATGAAAAAGGGATTCTGAAGACACGACTAATCACACTATTCTATCAAAAATTTTCGAGATAAACTGCTCAAAAAGCACATTTTCCTGCCCGTTTTATGATACCAAATCTTAGCATAATGTAAAAGAAGACCTGCTCTTTCATAAAATATGAAAAAGTCAAGTTCGGCTAGGTTGACCCATTTCACTAATTTTCAGTCCTCACGCAAAATCAGTGTGTGCGACTTTATGTTCGTTTTGAGGTGCACGGTCACATATTGAAAACTTTCGGTCATCTGCGAAGCCGCGCTTCCGCGCGAACGCTACAACACGTAAAACGGGTCAAAAATCGACGCATTTTTCCACAAAATCTGCCATAACTTTTAAACTGTTTAAGAAGCAAGCTTGGGGCGCCCGGATTCTGAAAGTGGACACTTTAGGGATTATTTATGTGTATATATCTTTATTGTAACATTTGTAGCAGTGACGCAAATTAGATCAGAAAAGTACCTCATGAGTAGAATTGTCTATGGCGAACAGTCCAAATTTGACGAATTTGAGCATATTGTGCCGTCTTGCAATTCTTCCAGACGGGATATCTCGAGAACGGAAGATCGCACAAACTTGGGGCGCACGGTTTCAGAAAGTAGAGGTTCTGCCCATTTTTGTGACATAAGAATCTTGTCCACTGGTTGAGCAGTCGTGACGCAAATTTGCAGTAAAGCTAGACTACCCATTCACAATTGCTGTCATAGGGAACGTGTCACAATCCATACAGAACTATCACGTGACGAGACTACCAACGAAAATTTGAGCCGTTGACCTTCACTGTCTGCCGTTGTCAGCAGTGTGACAGTTCTATTGGTTCTCATTTTAAAGTGAGCCAAAACCTAAGAACATTCTCACTTATAATTTCCAAAGAGTATTATGCAGTCACGCAAACTCATTTTAGTTGTATTTCATATAAATGTAATGGGTAAGAGGGTATGAGAGAGAATGGAAAGTGCTGAGCTATGAAGTAAAATGGTAAAGTAAAAAGTTTGTCAGATAGTATTACAAAAGCCTGAATATTGCAAGAGCTCCGGAGTAAAAACAGTCAGTGAAAAACCCTATGATGGGGCCTATGTACAACTGTATGATAGCATTGTGAGAGCGTTAGACTGCATTGTGACGCATCGTTATTTAATTTACATTCTTTATTGATATATTTTCATAAATATCTCAGGTAATGAGTCGGATTGGATTACAATTCTCACTTACAGCTTTGTAGAAGTCTGAGTCAACAGTATCACACAGTACTTCAAGACGTATTATAGTACAAACGATTTCTTGAGCCTGCACCGTTTCAGGCTCTGTTCTGGATACGGCGGTAGAAACTCATTCTTTTTTGTTGTTTATTTTATCATTATTTACTAATCTCTTTTCTAATTTACAGGTAGCGGATTTCTTTGCAGGCCAAATTCGGAAATGTAGTGTTGATTATTACTTATACATTTTCTCATGTTGTGACAGTTCTATTGGTTCTCATTTTAAAGTGAGCCAAAACCTAAGAACATTTTCACTTATAATTTCCAAAGAGTATTATGCAGGCACGCAAGCTCATTTTAGTTGTATTTCATTTAAATGTAATGGGTAAGAGGGTATGAGAGAGAATGGAAAGTGCTGAGCTATGAAGTAAAATGGTAAAGTAAAAAGTTTGTCAGATAGTATTACAAAAGAAACTCATTCTTTTTTGTTTGTTTATTTTATCATTATTTACTTATCTCTCTTCTAACTTAAAGGTAGTGGATCTCTTTGCAGCCCAAATTCGAAAATGCCTAGAGACAGCTAGTAACCAAATATGCTACTATAATTTAATAAATAAGAAATAACCATTCCAGTATATATCTTAGTGTGCACAGTAAGACAGATCAAATCAAATAGGAAAACATCTGAGCACTAAGCCTGAGGTCTGAATTTGCACTCAACTTCTTCCAATGGCTAACGGATGTTTAATTTTTGAATTTCACTGACCTCCAAATTTCACAAAGAAAACCTTCTTAGCATGATGGTTAATATGACATTTGACTGATATTGGAGATGTTTGTGAATCGGATCTACTACCTTTAATATTATTAAATCTAAAATGATTATTTGAAAGTTTGGAAATGCTGGAAATATCCTACCACAAGGAGGCAAAATATAAATGGTTCACATTTACAATTCATTTTTTTTTTTTAATTTTCTTATTTATTTTTGTTTTTGACAAACTCGCATACGAACGGCTAATATACTGTATAGTAAAGTGAATGTTTCATCTTCCAAACAGCATCCAATGGGATGGAAAATTCCAACTGAAAGGTGGACACCGTGACCATACTCGCTAAAGAAAACGCGTAATAGGGGTCGTTTTTTCTCACGGATTAGATGGAAAGTGTGATGTACGAGCGTATATAATCAAAGGGTATCAAAAAGGCCGAAATTTGGGAAAATGGTATATTGTTCAATCATGATGAAGTACTTCTTTAGGGTGCAGGAAACATTTAAGGAATACTTGTTTTTAAGGCCCGAAGAAATCATATGATCATTACTCATTTAGGGGCCATTTTGAAAGTCCATGTATGAGCATGGTGTCCACCTTTTAATTGTCGCTACCCCTCCCGGGACAGTATCAAAGGACCGTTTTGTTAATTAACGCAATCCCCCCTTCCTTTAAAAATCCTGGCTTCAGGCCTGCTAACGCGGGTATACAATAGAAAAAATAAAAGTTAAAACAACACCAGGAAAATCACTATTCTCAATTTTGCGGCGCGCTACGCGCGCAGAGTCTCGAACACAATTAAACTTTGCAACTTCCTGGCAAAATGAGTTTTTACTATTTCCTAGATGAAATACCGTAACGCGATTGCATGCAACAGACAAAAATACAAATTTCCTCGAGACTTTAAAACGTCATTAAAACAGTCAAAATTCACAATTTGCGGCGCGCTTCGCGCGCAAATTCTTATACAACTTTTGTAGTTCGGTCGTCCAAAGAATATATATATATATATATAATTGTGTGTGTGTGTGTGTGTGTGTGTGTGTGTGTCATCATTGGTAATGGTACCGAAGGTCCGTTTTTTTAGTGACCGCACCCCCCCTTGAAAAATCCTGGCTACGGGCCTGGTGTTTGTGTGTGTGTGTATGTGTGTGTGTGTTTGCATGTGTTTTTTTTTTTTAAATCTCTATAATGTCTGAGTATGTCTCAACTGACTAAAAGCATTCTATTTCTTACACTACAATGAGACAACAACAGAAATAATGTAAGTGTGAGACTTACTTTGTTTTGGGTGGTCACTAGATGAGTGAAGAATGTAATATTTAGCATTGTTTGAATGATGGGTATAAGATGTAACAGCCAACCAGTGCTTTGAACAGTGGAAGAAGGGTCAATATACCGTACCATGGTATCTAGTACCGATAATTGCATCTACAAGCTTCACTTGTTGTTATGCTACTACTGCTACCACTGCTACTACTACCGCTGCTACTACTACTACTACTACTACTCATCATCATTATTATTATTATCATCATCATCATCATTATGATTATGATTATGATTATGATTATGAATACGATTACAATTATGATTATGATTATGATTATGATTATATTACATTATAAACTTGTGTGTTTGTTCTTTAAGTTTGTCAGTTTTAACCCGTTGAGGACGAGTCCCGAGTACAGTGTATCGACTTTGGCAAGTGTCTATGGGAAATGCATGTTGTAGCAAAATCAAACCGTCCTCAACGGGTTAAAAAGAGCCATATTTATTGAAATTTTAGAGTATAGAAAAACTGAAATGGTCTGCTCCTGTCCTTGTTTTTAATAGTGTATCCAGACGTACAGATGAGGAAGAGTTACATCATGAAGCTTGTGTCGGACAGAAGTCAAGATGTTGCCCTCCTGCGTGAGCACTATGCGCAGTTCTTGTTGGACATGAAGGCCATCGAAGAGAAGTATGTGAAACAGCTTGAGAAACTTATCTGAAAGTTTTTGAAAAATACTTGATTAAACATTGATGGAAGATAATGATAAATGTGGTCAGCATGTGGTGTGGAGTCTGAATTTTTTCTTGGGAATGTGGTGGATACATTGTTGAATTAATCCATGGAGTAGAAGTGCAAATTTAAATCGCTTTCCTGTATGAATATACGATAACTTCTACTTAATTAAGTACTAGATTGCACTAAATTCCTTGAGTATGTATATGCCTCTTTTGGGTCTCTATGCTTTACTTTATACTATGGACGTTTACATGCTGCCAGCTGTATGAGACATGTTTACTAATTCTAGTCAATAATGATCAAGAATATATTTATGTTACTATGTTATGCACCCCTTACCAAAGTGTTTTAGTAAACAAATAAACACGCAAACACATATGTGTGCAATAAAGGTATACAAGTTCATGAATACAAGTATATTATGTCTTTTAACTCAGCTTGTGGTTGTAGTGTGTAATTATAATTTTAAGTACAACAACATACTGCAGTGATAATGCTCCCGACTTGTGGCCATGTGACTTTGTTTTGTTTTGTTTTGTTTTGTTTCATGTTATTTTGTTTTTCTTTACTGTAGCTATTTTCTTATCAGTCTTCCAATACTGGCAAGCACCAGTATGTAGCATAGTACATTGTATTTGATTCAAGCAAGTGAAGCAGTTGAACAATTACAGCCATTTCATGGAAACCAATTCATGGCAATTGATTAATGCAATATGAGGGGGGCAAGGTGGCTCAGTCAGTAGCATATCTGCCTTTCAGTCAAATGGCTTGGTTCACGTGCAGAATTGCCATCCCTTCCATAGATGCAAAGCACTCTGTCCCTCGGATAGGACATAGAATGGAGGTCCTATGTGTGAGAGAGTCGCAACCCATGCATGCTCAAAAAAGATTCCACTTCATATACATTCAGTTCAAAGAGCAGGATGTATAACCCGGTGAAGTGGTCCACTGCAAGTACACTGTACTTTTAATGCATACAACTGGACAACATGGAAAACCATCTAGTGCAGCTGGATATGGACTATCCAGCCATCTTTTTAGATGGAAAATGAAAACAAACAAACAAACAAACAAACATGTCTGGAAATTGTGATTCAAGTCATGAATGTACAGGTGGAAAACCACCTAGTGCAGCTGAATATGGATTATCCAGTCATCTTTTCAGATGAAAAATGAAAACAGACAAACATGTGTGGAAATTGTGATTTTGGTCATGAATGTACAAGTGTATCTGAAACACCACCGTCATCAGTTCATACATTACAGTAACAGTACCAGTATCAGACATATTGTAGTAAGTTTGAAAGTGGGGTACTTTGCAAATGTGAAAAGATGATGTGTATTGGATGGTAATTTTTGCTTGATGAGAGGCTCATTTTTGTACAGTAGTACATTGTACACCACACACTGATAATCTGTGTGTTGGATTACAGAAACAATTTTAATGATGTGTTTGCTTGAAGCAACTCTTACTCCAAGTAAAGATTTGGTGTAAATTATTTGAGTGAGAATATATGTAAACATAAACTGGAAGTGACATATGGCTTGAAATGATATGAGCTCAAATTATTAGGTGATTAATATGCTGCATGAGCATATCATTTGTAAATTTTACTTGTTGCACTCAACGTGATATTCATCACCAGCTCTCACTGAGCAGACTTGCCAAGGAACTTGATTCGATACCTTTGCTTTTCTACTTTATGTGATGTTTGTAGTATGTAGAAAATCAAACCTTTGGTAGTAATGGAAGAAAAGATTGTTGCATATATCCTCTCAAAAAGGGGATTTTTTTAAAGCGTTTGGTAAAGCCCCTATGCTTGGTGAATAATTCCAGAAATGTCTTGTGTGGATCAGTATTTATGTTTTGTGCTTCTGCATATTTGTCTCAGTTATCATTGGATTATATGTGTATTTCCTATTTGAGGTCAAACCTGTACATTCCTGCCATATTAATATTATGACTGTGGTGGTAAATGGTGGATATATCCATGTATTTGATACAATGAGTTTTATATTAAAGGTATTTTTGTGCTATTTTCATATGAATATTGATTTGAAGTCAAATTTCCTGCTGCATAAATTCATACATTTAATGATCAGTACTGTGATGTTTAAATAGTAGGTGGAGGAATAAATTCCAAATTTACCTGGCAATATTCCCTGTCAATTTCATTTAGTTGTTTCCTTGCCATTATTTGATAGGTGTGTGTGTGTGTGTGTGTCGTGTGGTTATGTGGTTGTGCATACTTGATATACATGTACTTTGTTTTTTGTCCCCGCCAAACGAGTTCGAGCAGGGAACTATGAAATGGGCTCTGTACGTGTGTGTGTCCGTGTGTCCGTCCGTCCGTCCGTCCGTCTGTGCGTCCGTGTGTGATCAAAATGTTCAATTTGCTACTTCTCTGTCATTTATGAGCCAATTTTGATTCTGTTTGCTTTATATGATAGCACTACATGGGGGCTTTGAAACTTCTACACAGAATTTCAGTTGTGACCTTTGACCTTGACCTTTGACCTATATTGTACATTTTGCTTCAAAATGCTACTCCTTCGCCATTTCTAACCCGATTTCGATTCCGTTTGCTTTGTGTGATGGCACTAGGTGAGAGCTTCAAAACTTTTACACAGAATTTTGACCTTTCACTTCCTTGACCTTTGACCTTGATTTTTGACCTATATTGTACATTGGCTACAAAATGCTACTCCTTGGCCATTTCTCACCCGATTTTGATTCCGTTTGCTTTATGTGATGGCACTAGGTGAGGGCTTCAAAACTTCTACACAGAATTTTGACCTTTGACTTCTTTGACCTTTGACCTTGATTTTTTACCTATATTGTATATTTTGCTACAAAATGCTACTCTTTCGCCATTTCTAACCCGATTTCAATTCCGTTTGCTTTATGTGATGGCACTAGGTGAGGGCTTCAAAACTTTTACACAGAATTTTGACCTTTGACTTCTTTGACCTTTGACCTTGATTTTTGACCTGTATTGTACATTTTGCTACAAAATGCTACTCCTTCGCCATTTCTAACCCAATTTCACTTCCGTTTGCTTTATGTGATGGCACTAGGTGAGGGCTTCAAAACTTCTACACAGAATTTTGACCTTTGACTTCTTTGACCTCTGACCTTGATTTTTGACCTATATTGTACATTGGCTACAAAATGCTACTCCTTCGCCATTTCTAACCCGATTTCGATTCTGTTTGCTTTAAGTGATGGCACTAGGTAAGGGCTTCAAAACTTCTACACAGAATTTTGACCTTTGACTTCTTTGACCTTTGACCTTGATTTTTTACCTATATTGTATATTTTGCTACTAAATGCTACTTCCGGCGGGGACATATATTACGCACCGCGTAATTTCTACTTTTCCTTGTTTGTAATTGCTATACTTTTGTTATTCTACTTGTTATATAAAAAAAAAAAATGAAATGCATATCTCCATTGCTGCCTTTACCAAATGAATTATACAATAAATGCATATACATATGATATCATATAAACAAAGTTAAGTACAATGTGACTTGCAAATCTCATTTGAATATGCAAAAGCCATATTGTACTTTGTTTATATGCAGATGTCATATTGTATACTTTCGTCGGAAATTAAATAAAATGAAATGAAATGATGTTACATTTATGTTACATTGTACAGTAATACCGAAGTGAATCAAAGTTTCTTGTATTATTTGAATGGAAGGGAATAGATATTACAGCTGTATATATATATATATATATATATATATATATATATATATTATATATAAATACTTATCACAACTGATGCAGTGTATAGTCTGTTTCAATGCATAATACATTGAAACATATGATATGATTGTTATACATGTACTTTGTTCAAATGTTGCAAGACCCCCCCCCCCCCCAAAAAAAAAAAAAAAAAAAAAGAAAAGAACCATAGACATAAAACCACTGGTCACCAGCTACTCTGGGTAGAGAATTGTAAAATGAATAGGTAAACAATCCCTATTGTGTTGTAAATGGCCTTCCTCTTGGATTAAAGCATAGTCTGGTCCTTGAGTGGGCTTGCAGCTATGTACCAGCCAGTTCTTACAGATTTTTGAAAGATGATGAAAAGGCATGGCAGGTTATTAAGTGCCCGTTGCACACAAGTTACAATGTACATGTACAATGTATGAAGCCTCGGTATGTACACTAATGAGTTTTCAGGTACATTTGTATATTTAGGCTATGCTGCATTTATGCATGCCAGTTTTCCTTCCTTTTTTCCCTTTTTGTATGCAGTGCAAACTCGAACATCTTGTCGCCTCCTTTTTTTGTTATCATTTGTTATTATTCATCTTTGGTTTACTCATTCACATGTTTTGTGTGTGTGCGTGTATACTAGTGTGTGTACACCATGCACTTTCTTTTTCTTTGAGGGGCTAGTGGAGATTCATTACACATCACATTTATGGACCTAATGGCCAACTACCTACATTCCACCTGCTAAACTGCTGCAGAGCAGACCAGTAATTGTCTGGATCTGTTGGTTACCCACGGTAAAAACATAATCAACCCGCCCCCAAACAAAACAAAAACAAAGCTATAACTTTTTTTCCTCACTTTGAAAAAGCAAGAAATTGCATTCTATCGGCCGAACTACCAATTAATTAATTCATTTATGTCTAATGTATCAAATTGATGCATGGACAGATTCATTCACAAAGTAAGAAAAAAAATCATGATAGAATATGATTAAAAAAATATTATCATGAGCAGATGAGAATCCTGGGTTTTAGAAATATAAACTGACACACCCCTCACAACTTAGCCCGCCCCCCCCAAAAAAAAAAGCAAAAGCAAAGCAAAACAAAAAACAAAACAAAACAAAACAAAACAAAACAAAACAAAACAAAACAAAAGCAGGAGGGAAGGCGTGAGATGAAATTTTGTTAATCATGCAACCAGAACACATATGGTTGTTGATAATTTTTCCAAACTGTTCCAGACATTTGTGCAATAAATACAAACTGTACTGAACGTAAGATTATGACCATAAGACCTCTTGAATTTTTTTAAGCATTACAAAAACAGTTCTGCAATCATGCAAAGTGCCAGAAAATAATCAAGGAACACCCCGTGCAGTTGTCTGTCAAGCGAAAAAACAGAGTAATTCAGTGGAGGAGCTTCTTCAAATCTCTTGTGCCTGTCATTGTGTGAAGGATCATTGATATGGCACACCCCCCCCCCTCGTCCCCACCCCAACCCAGTCCCCTCTAGGGTACTAGTATGCATATGGCATATGCTCATTCTCTCTCTCTCTCTCTCTCAAAAAAAAAGAAAGCAAGAAAGAAAAAAAGAAGAAGAAGTGTACACGACAGTCGTGCTCCCTCTCTCTGGGCTGTCGGCAAAATGTGTGAACCGCCTTTTGTGGGCTTTTCACATGCTTTTCCTGCCTTGAAGACCTCCCTATATAGCTATACATTGGAAAAAAAAATATGTTATTGGGTAAGCTCTCATTTCTACCCTTTACTACCTCAAGACAGCTGGCATCCACCCGCTTCTCAGATGTGCATTTTACAATATGCTGTCAAGTTTTTATTCTTGTTCTTATTCTTATTCTTATTGTTACTATTATCATTATTATTATTATTATTATTATTATTATTATTATTATTATTATTATTATTATTACTACTACTACTACTACTACTACTACTACTACTACTACTACTACTACTACTACTACTACTACTACTACTTCATATGTGACCCTGCATCACCAAACAAACAAAAAGTCGCCTGACATCAGTGGACATGGATTTTTAGTTCAGGGCAGATTCCACAGAAAAGCAGACTCTAAGCTTTAAAATCATGGGCGTCACCGGGGTGCGAACGAGGTGGGACAATCCCCATCCAGCGGGCTGGGTTACATCGCTCCCTCGCATGCGTGCGGGTGAGGGGCCTTATATATATATATATATATATATGTATATATATATATATATATATATATATATATATATATATATATATATATACATATGTATATATGTATATATATATATATATATATATATATATATATATATATATGTATTTCTGTCAGCTGAAGAAACCCGAAAGTGGAATCAGAAATACAGTCATGTATAGTATAAACGCCCTCCCGCCCCCGCCCCCTCTTGAAAATATGGTGATGACTGAAAATTACGTATAACTCAATTCAAATGGACTTCCCTAATTTATCTGAATATTGGAAAGAAAGCACACACTTTGGAACTGAGAAAACGAGGCTCTGAATTACAGGGTCTTTTCAAGCCCTTAATCTTTACCGAGATGTGCTAGCTGTGCGATGAATGGGACCAAAAAAAAACAACAAACAAACAAAACAAAACAGGATAAACCACCGTACAGTAACAACAGTGAAGGGATTATCGGCTCAGACTGAAATTGAGCACGCTCTCTAAACACATTCTGTTTATGATTAATTCCAACTTTCATAGCAGATAGCGTCATCCTGTCAAATATTATTGCAATTGAAAGTGCACAGTGTGCAAAGAATTTTCAGGAAATGTGAAAAGGGGGTTGTAGGAACAACTGCTGAAAACAAACCTTTACCATTCATTTTATGATCCCAAATTTTAAGCATATACAGTAGAAGAAGAACAGCTCGTTCAGAAAATATCTCAAGATTTGCTTGGTTGACCCGTTTCACCTTTTTGAGTCCTCACTTAAAATTATGGGGTGCGACTTTTTGTTGGTTTTGTGATGCACTGTCACATATTAGCTCATAAGAAACTAAACAAAAGTGAAAATCTCATGACATGAATCTTCGACATGTTTTTCTTTTGCTTTCAAGATATTTTATAACCTGGCCCGGCCCTTCAATTTCTAAAAGGTTCTAGAGAAAGAGAGAAAAAACACCTTCTCTAAAAGTAACCTCCAGCTAAAGAGTCAAACAATGATGATAATTACAGGCCCTATAATGATTGTTAATGATGATAATAACAGGGCGGATCCAGGAATTCTATAAAGGGTGGGGGGGGGGGGGGGGGGGGAGCGTAACTAATATTTCTGGTGCCACTTCCGGGTTTCATTTCATTGTTTCCTTTTTATTTCTTTTGTTTTTAACGATAAATAAGGGGGCGTGCGCTTCTTGTGCCCCCCCCCCCCCCGGATCCGCCACTGTAATAATTATATCGCTTTAAAAAAAAGGTAAAAAGATTCTCGCTTAAATGGCTTCTTATAGGATCTACAACAGAAAAGAGAAGTTTTGAAAGATTTTGCAAATTATAAAATACAACCTTGATTTTTCATCTTTGTTTGTTTTTGTTTGTTTGTTTGTTTATTTATTTGCCTTACAGCTTTAGGGCAGGATCTCGTCGAGCGAAAAGGAACCTTAAAGGGATAGTACAGTAATGGTGGAGATGAGAATGGGGCTTTTAACTTTTTGCGAGATACCAAGGAAACAGGTATAGTACAGAGCATACCATTTTAAGAGGAATTCAAAGATTTTGGATAAAAATCGGGTTCGGAATAACTTGAAACATCCAAAAACAAAGTAAAACAAAGCGATCGTAATAAAGTGTGGGTCCCTGACTTTATTAGAATCGCTCTTTTTTTTTTTTTGGATATCTCAGCCATATATTTCAAAACCAATTTTCGTCAAATAAACATTGAATTCCTCATAGAATTACATGCTCTTTCGTATTTCATTAAAGGTTTCTCATTATCTCACCAAATAATGTTAGAAACCTGAAATTAGATCTCAACCAAAACTATACGATCCCTTTAATTTGGACACGCATGCGCTTCCTCAGACTCCGGAGATGAGGTAAACATCTGATTGTCCGAAACTCAAAAGCTATTGAGCCGCCGCTCTTTGTAAATGTGCAAGAGGCAATTAATTCAAAAGGAAAGGACAAAATACTTAGTTTTCTATACGTAGAAAATACCTGGCTCTCTTGAGCCCTTCGAACTGGTATATTGATAATTCATTGTACACATACTAAGTAGTCGAGGACATGCAAATCAACCTGTGTCGCGCTATCACCTGTGAATGCTGCCGTCTACCGACATCGATCGCCTTCGGAGCACCCGTGCATTTTCACTACCTCCTTCGCTCCAGAACCGGGGCTTGCATGCTCATGAGCGTCATGGTGTAATGAAGGGGAAATCCCTTTCAGTGATGCTCGACTCCCCAGCCAGGTTCCAAAGCACTGCAGACACCTGTAGAGCTGTGATACCTTAGTTGCTTGCCTATTCTTCTCATGCGTGTTAAAGTCTGTCTGTGGATGTAATTTGCTGATTTTGAGGTGACCTCCTGTAAGTATGCATAATGTGTGAAAATTTATATTTTGTATTCCGTATAGACCTAGAGCTAAACGATGTCGATCATGTGAGCTAGATGACTTAGTTCCAGCTTATTAGGCATTGTAGCTTGTAAACTTGATATACCAGGGAGGTGCACCTCTCTGCATGGTTATACTAACCCCGTGGCTGTGCGAACGCTTCGCGTTCGGGCTGGTTGCAGTTTCGAGGCTGTTGTACATGCAATCGTGGCAGTCGTTATACTCGTGCATATCATGATACCATATTATATACTCGGGCCGACCAGCTTATATTGTTGGCTTGGTTGCTGGTAGACTGAGTTATATGCAACAGCAGATGAGAAGAGCAGTATCCGTTAGGTATTGGGTAGAAGTGGGAAATCTTGCTCGAATTGTCCTACACTCACAAACACACAAGACGACTGATTTGATTTTGAGACTTGACATGGACATTCATCATACACAGACGTACGTACGCATGAGAATATCAAGATCATAATTCACAGAAGAATACACAATTCATAAAAAATGGCAGCTACATGATAGTAGATTTCACTATTGAAAGCTGCTCGGCAAGATCTCATTTCATTTCTTTATTAATTTGTCCAAATTCTTTATAAGAACATGGAGCTTGGTTTTGTCACATACATTTCACTAAATAGAACTTAAGTAGGCACATATTGAAAAAAAACCCACAATACTATACCCACATCAAATTCAATGGATGCTATGATAAATTGTTATGAAAGACTTCAGAACATTTAATCACAACACAAACTATTGCTTTTAAATAGGTAGTACTCTAGTATATAGAAAAGAATTTATGCATATATGCATATCACAAAATATAAAACTTATACATGCATATAGGAAGAGTTTCTGTACTAATTAATATGATTATTCAGAAAAAAAAAATAACTGACATATATAAATAATCAGACTCAAGCTTTGGTATTTACTTTAAAATTTCATCCAGCAGTTAAGTTACTGCATGACCATTTTTTAAGATCAATTTTGGTGTTCACATTGAAAATCAGACATGTTATGACTGCATAATGTACAAATCAAAACAATACTACATTGAATGAAATATAATCCCATATAAACAATAAAATAATCACCTAAATAAGAACCTTATCTACCTAACCTCTCCCTTTTCATCTTTCCTTCCTGCCCCCTCTCGTATCGTTATAGAAATCTTTAACCCGTTGAGGACGAGTCCCGAAAATACTCGGGAAGGTGTCAATGGGAAATGCATGTTATAGCAAAATTGGTCCATCCTCAACGGGTTAATTATTCTAAAACATTTATGCTGCAATTGCACAAATGCAGCTTAACCCATTGAGGACGAGTCCCGAGTATGATACTTAGACAGGTGTCTATGGGAAATATGTGTTGTAGAAAATCAAACAGTCCTCAACGCGTTATAATTGGGCAAGATACAAACATGCCAAGAAAGAATTGCGCAAAAGCCTGGAGTACACTAGCTACAATCCCACACATCATGATTCAATTTATTGAAGAAGATCAGTATTTTTAGACATATCACCCTACCCCCACTTATCTATTGATTATAATATATTATTTCTGCAACCCCTCCTTCCAACAAAAAAATAGAATAAAATACAAACAAAAACAAAAACAAAAAAGAGCACACATTCCACCAGTAATCACAACATCTGCATGTTTGTCTTTTGTATGTTTTTGAAAGCATTTTCAAACTAAAGTATCCATACCCCCATCCTTTACATTCTTTCGCTGATATGGTGTCTCATCTCAGAAGAAAGGTAACTAGAATATCAATGTCATTATGACATTGTTCTGTCTGATCTATGTAGGCCCTAATTGTGATGAATTATAACATTAAAAACTGGGATGCATTGCTGAACTAAGAAAAAAAAAAACATTTAAGACTGAAAAAAATGCCTTATATATTATATATATGTCTCACTCTGAGTGAATTCTTTCTCTTTGCTGTAAAAGATACTGAGACTGATTTATTTTTCCTTATTGCATATCTTTCACAATTATGTTTTTCTCTCTCTCTCATGTAGATGATGCATGACAATGATAAAAATGTTGCTCCAAGTGCTGTTTCTCCATCTCACACTTCTGTGTCTGGAGGCTGAGGAGTTGCCACGAGGCCATTTGGAGCCATTTGGGGGTCATCAACCACCGGATGTCGACATCGACGAACTCTTCGAGATCCCAGGTCCTCAAGTATTTTGGGACAAATATGTGTCGGTCCGCAGAGTGGCCGTCCTACGACAGGCAGCCACCCACAGCCCTGGATTTACCAAGTGGACTGAGGGCAACCTCAAAGAACTTTACGGTGATGTTGAAGTCCGGCTGGAGGGAAAACACGAGAGAAAGAGCCGCATCCCTCTGGGAGAGAAAGGTCTCGGCCGTGACACCTTGCGGAGCTTCCTGGAGACCTTCCGTGACAAGGACACGTACATCGTCTCGCAGCTTCCCGAACCGCTCTACGAGGACTTCCACGTCCCGCCCTGCATCTCGTGCGGAAACATGCGTGAGCGCATCGTCGAGGTCGACCTGTGGATGAGTTCGGGGAACACGCAGAGCATCATCCACAAAGATGCCTTCAACACCATCAACTGCCTGATGAAAGGCACCAAGCTGTGGAAGATGATTGAGCCCAAGTACGAGAAATGGCTGTACAAGACATGGGAACCCAAGAGAGAGCAGGGAGGGAACTCACAAGTGGAACCAGACAGTGTGGACCTCCTCAAGTACCCTGACATTGCCAAAATCAGGTGGTCCAACATCACCATCAATGCTGGGGACTGTTTGTTTATTCCTAAAGGTGAGGCAAAATTTTACCAACTGCTACATAATTTTAATACCACATACAGGCAAAGGTGTACAGGCATATGCTTCTTTTAGTTTGTAAGTTTAGAATTTTTCAGTTCTATACATTGCATGACATATGACACACTACCAACCAAAATATCACATACCATATGAAGAGTTTGTTCGCAAAAATCGATAAGTCCATTTTTGAATATTTTGAAGTACGGTCTCTGTCATAAAGTACAAAATAATACCTTTTAAATGATATATTGGTCACTACATATAAAGGTACATTTTTGAAGTTATGATCAAAAGAAGCAGAAATTTTCTTATTATTCTCTTTATTTTTCTTGACCTTTAATCGCAAATATCTCCATTTGGCAAATATGGACTTATCGGTTTTTGCAAACAAACTCTTCATATGTTGTATGTAGGTGCAAAACTCACCACAGGATAAGTAGAGAGTTGCAAGTTAGTGGTGGTGTGTCACCCTTTTACCCTTATAAAGTCTGAGATCATAAAAGGTAGAGGAATGTGCATAGAGCTGAATTTGGCAACACAATTTTAACAGTTTTCTAACTTTTAATGATTAAATATATAGATATATCTTATACAGTGTATGTATATATATTTGTGTGTGTGTGTGTGTGTGTAATGAAGTTGGGCAAATTAAATTCCCAACTTGCTGCAGACAACAACAACAACAAAATCCTGACACATATGGCTTTGTGATGATGCATCAAATAATTATCAGTTTGCTTTGGTGTGTAAAATTAAATTTATCTTGCTGGTGTTTGTGAGTGTTTAAGTGGTCAAATTGCTAGTAATATGAAAAATCTTTTTACCACTTATGTAATGGGCTGCACGTTCAAGGTGTAACTTTCTGTGATATATTACCAGCATGTTAGATCAATCCCTGAAATTGAAATCCTAGGTTAAAAATCCCAGTCCGGCATAAAAGTTTCTACCATCATAAAAATGCCACTTGAAGTCCAAGAAGAATTAGGGGATTAATATAGCCCTCATTCACTGACACTCAGCTCCATTATATCTATGCTGATTATCAAAGGAAGCAAATTAGAGCATACAGTGAATGTGATGTAGTATGGGGATAAGCATGAAATAAATTATGAGCAGTCACATCAGCTAGTTATATTGATATGAAAGCCAATTAGCCTCCAACCGTCCGACTGAAGTACTTACTGTAAAACATGATATATTCGCGGCATGAATTTTTCGTGAATTGGAGCCGACGGCCTTTTTTGCGGCATGAAATTTTCGCGAACTGCCACTGGCATTCAATGCATATAGTGTAGACAAGAACTTTCACGTTCATTTTAATTTCGCGAATCTTGGCACTCGCGAAATTCGCGAAATTAAAATGCACGCAAAAATTCCTCGTTTTACAGTATCTCCCCCCCCCCCCCATCTCTATTTTGATCGTCACAGGCTACTACCATCAGGTGAACTCATACGGTGACCCTAACATGGCCGTGTCCATCCTGTTCGCCAGGATCGGCCACTTTGACGACACCGGTTGCAACGAGACCCGCATCGACTACACCCCTCTCAGTGACCTCGATGTCCTCTGGAGCTGGCCGGGGACTGGTGTGATGACAATGGGCAACATGGATGTGTGGATGATGCAGTAAGCCACTGGAGCAGAAAATCTTTTAACCCTAAAAAGGCCGGGGGGGTTGAATCAACCCCCCCCTCGACATTTTTCACCACTACTCCGCCGCGCGAAATTTTTTGACCGCCCCGTTCGCTGACTTTTTACTTTCAAGTCTCGCGCATCTTTTGACACCATTTTTGCGAAAATCGTGCATACCGTTACGATGCTGCATAACATTTTATACATGCCTGTCAGACCGAAAATGGCTCAAAAACGTGATTTTGTGTATAAAGTCTATGCAAATGGAGTTTTCTCTTCTTATTCATAAAGATATGATTATTTTCACTTTTATAGGCTGAAACTTATCAATTTTAGCATAATTATGCTTAATATAGGTTCTGTCATGAATTTTGCGGAAAAAAAAAATAAAACAAAAGGTCAAAAAAACAAAGAAATAGATAAGAAATTCATAAAACAATAAAATACATAAGAAATTCATTTTGATACCAATTTTTTTTTAAAGTACATTGTTAGGAATGCTACAAAGAATGTTTTTACCAAAAATTAGGATTCTAGGAGCTTAAATTTCTGATTGAGAGCAAAATGTATGATTTCATGCATATATTAGCATAATTAATTATTATGACGAAAATTTCCATTTCTTTTTGTATAGCTTGGTAGATTACGCCACAGGTAATGCACGTGCCAAATTTCATGGCGATTGCGCGATCGACGGCCGAGATCTCGGGGGGGGGGGGTTGAATCAACCCCTCCCCGGCCACAGAACACCCAAAAAAGCCCGGCCTGGTTAGGGTTAAAGGACAAGTTCACCTTCATAGACATGTAGGTTGAGTGAATGCAGCAATATTAGTAGAACACATCAGTGAGAGTTTGAGCAAAATCGGACAATCCGTTCAAAAGCTATGAATTTTTGAAGTTTCTGCTCAGTCACGGCTGGATGGAAAGACTACTATAGCTTGTGATGTCACATGAGTACAACGATATAAAGAAAGAACAAAGAAAATTCAGCATATTTCCATTTTTCTCGCACAACAAAAGAACACTCGACTTCTCTCTTTCAGAAGGCAGGGGGAATAATATTACCCTTAACATACGTCAGTAGCAAGTCGGAGAAATGTGCACTTTATTCAAAAAGCAAAGTTTTGTAAAATTCTCTTTTTATTTTCCTTATGTAGTTGTACGCATGTGACATCATACACTGTAGTAGTCTTCTCTGCAGCAGTGACTGCACAGATATTTGTAACTTTTGAACGGATTGTCCGATTTTCCTCAAACTTTCACTGATGTGTTCTACAAATACTGCTCCATTTTCTCAAGAGTATGTATGTGAAGGTGGACTTGTCCTGTAAATCTCAGCACTCACAGAGAAAAGAAATCATATGCAGCCTGAAACGATCACTGAAAACCATTAGGAAAAAGAAAACAAAGACAACAATCCACTAACCGATAAGAATAAAAAAAAAAATGATAGCCAATGTCTATGTTCTTAACCTTTTGAGGATGAGCTGATTTTGCTATAACACACATTTCCCATAGAAACCTACCCAAGTATGCCCAGGGCTAGTCTTCATCTGGTTAGTGATCAAAAACGTCAAGTGGCATGCCTTCATTTAGGTTGACACCAAATTGTTGTAACTGTTGTCTTAATGAAATTTGACCCAATCCTAAAGTCACTTGATTATATAGTTATTTCCATCAGCAAATGTAATACCATAATTCCTGTGTAGTTTGCAGAACATATAGAAGTTATATTTGGCATCTTGATTGTTTGGCATTTGTTTTGTAATATTATGGTACAATATACTTGTCTATCTTTCTTTTGAAATTGATACCAATGTGCGCTCCTCTACCAATCTGCAAAGTGATAATGCACTGCTTGGCAATCATATAGAAATTAGTTTAGATCTTTTTTTTTCTCTCTCTTTAATTTATCTGCTATGATTTCTTGACTCACAGGAAAAGTTACTTGGCATTTGCAGAGGAGAAAGGAAAACTGACTGCGGAAGACCTGCTCAAATTTATGTCCAACATGATGCCAGAGTTCGAAGAAGAAGAACTGGAAGAAAGCGTGAGAGAGGTGATAGTGCCCTCACAGTTATAAACTGCGAGAAGGAATTTTCTGCTTAACCTAGACATGTCACAATTAGCCCATATCGTTTACTGTGCTTGTGCATCACTTACTCATGTAATTTTTGATAGTTTAAGTACATCTATGGAAATGTTGTGACAAGTTTATTATAATTCTTTTATAATATGAAACTTTATTCTCACAACATGGGAAGAGAATAGATATGATACCCTTTTAATTGCTTACTGCATTACGCCCATACTTCATTTGGTAATGTTTTGTACAGGGGATTTTACACATAACCTTGTACATGTATCACTAAATTAACACACCCCCCCCCCTTCCAAAAAAAAAAAGAAAAAGAAAGAAATACTAATCTATATATCTATATGTATCATGTTTATTTATAGGGTTATGTCATGTTTTGAAGGATAGAAAACAAGAGATTTCAACTCCATAATTATGAATGATTTACCAAATGGAATGATTCTGATCAGTAATTAGATATAAAATTTAACATGAACTGATGTTCTGTTAAGTATGAGGCTCTCAACACTTCCTCTTGTTGAATTCTTTAACTGGAACTTTGCATATTACTTTAATATCAAGCACATTCTATTCATGATAACTGCAGTCATGTTGTCAATGCTATTGCTGACCTTTTCTTTAATATTTCATACCAAACTTTTACCTGCCTGTGATGAAAACTCAGAAATTTGTAATTCTTGAGGTCTCTGAATAATCATATGAATTGGACCCTTCTCATGCAGATTTAAAGTGTTTAGCAACTACTTCCCTTGCCATTACAAGACGTAAAAATCACACATTGCCAGTCTTGCAGCAGGTGTAATTTTGTTCCAAATGAATTGAAATAGCAGGGTTATGTGTAGCCCTTTTAAAAAAAAAATTAATGAGGATATTTTACAAATTTATTGACCCATTACAAACCTACCATTTGTCAGCAAAGTTTTATAGATCGTGTTTCATTCTCGCACATGGTAGACAATTTACAGGAGAATGATTTTCATAATAGTTACCAGTCAGCATATTGCCCGATCATAGTGTAGAGGCATTACCTCCTGACTTGACTGATCTAAGTTAGAGGCTGAGGGATGCTTGAAATGTCACCGTTGTTATTTTACTCGGTATATAAGCAGATTTTGATACTTTGTAGCATTCTGATTACATCCAGGGGCTCAGATCTGATGGTGTCACAGGATCTGAATTGGAGTTGTAAAAATATTACCTTAGCCAACTGACCCATGGTTTGTCTGATACAACCATGTAATCAGATGTGCAATGAAGTCTGAATGCTTAGTTTCAAATATATTTTAACTCACATTCAAAGATCTTAGTCATTGATCTGCACTTTTGTCATCCATGTTTTCATATATGTTTAGGCTTGGCTCCTGATTGACAAATCTGGCAAGGGGTACCTGGAGGCTGAGGACGTGTCTGCCTTGGATACCGACACAATGCGGCAACACAGCATCGCTCTGATGGGCCAAGAGCCCTCAAACACAGAGGACTTTGAGTACTTCCACATTTCAAGAGACATGATTGAGTGAGTGATGTGTAGTCCCACCTATTCAAAACTGTAGTGGTCATGGTCTCATACCACCAAATTGTCAAATATGTACTGATCCGTTACAAGATTGCAAACGATATAAAGTTGGACCATAAAGACATACATTCTAGTTCTAAATGTAATTCTCATCAAAATTGCAAAAACCTCAGTTATTTTATGAAATTCAGTGTAATTATTTTAACAATGAAGTAAAAGTTCCCAATGTGCAGAATCAGACAATTCTGTTTATAATATTAAGAAAATAATGTGAGCGTTCCAATATGAGCAATTTCTGTGGGTATAGTGTTCATGTGGTAATCGGGAAATATACAGTGGGAATTTTAAATGCAAAAAGATCAGCAAACAAGTCTGTTAGCTGTTATTTTTACCAATCAAGTGGGTAAAGTTTAGATGAATTATAATGTACTGCTACTATTCCTCACTAGTATATATTACAATGATGACTTCATTTGGACAGGAAATCACAGAGATTTCAATAGGCCTACACTGTGCATATTCAAACCATCAGCATAGCTTAGAGTGAATGCAGACAACTACTTACTCCATCTTTAAAACCTGTTAAAAAACATCTGCATGAATTGCTACGACATTGTAGTGACCTTGCCTCTATGCAAGCATCATTTGCAGAAATATGCATGACTAAGGCATTTGAATACTGAGAAAGTCCCATAATACACCATATTTTTGTGGGATCACATTCCAATATCGAACTGTCATCGTTGACAGAGAAGCATGTGTCCATTTCTGAGGTTTTTTGTATATTTTTTTTTTAATGATGCCATGCTGGTTTCAGTACTCAGAAAGGTCTTGTTAAACTAGATTCTCCTTGAAACAGTGAATTTTGCCCATTATGATTGCACTATATTGATTGCACATGAATTTTTCTCCTCTTTATGTCTTCTTAAAAAAAAATAATATGCAGATACTTACTGCAGAGACTCATTGAATCTTCTCCAGATGGCCTGGAGAGGAAAATTTTTGTTGCAAATTATGTCCGCTACCTCGGTGGTTCTGAAGAGTATGGCAATGAGGTAAGAATGTCAAGGAATATGTGGAGAACATTCTTCTGTCATGAGATATGAAATATCATTTCTTACTGTTGTACTCAATACGAGGTAGTTATTAAACTGCTATTGTGTGTGCATGGTTTTTTTTTGATACTTTATTTTTGTTCCTATGTGGTCACCCTTGTCACTAGGAGGGGAAGCATTTCACACCAAAGTAAACGAAGCAATCCAAATATAATCAAAGCAATATTAACACCCACAGGGTCCTACACATTCATACACTAGTTTGGTTCAAGGAAATTAGTAGGAACAAAGTATAAAACATGGCTTTTACTTATCATAATTTTGTTACAGGTAATATCCCACAATGATTCATACAAGGTTGTAACTATGTTCCAGATCTTTATTTGTTACCTTCAGACCTTTTGTCCAGGACTTATCAATTTTGAATCATTGCTCACAGAAACAAGATGAGCCTTGTATTAGTTCTATATCAAATTGACCATATTTTTAGGTGTAGGTTAACACCACTTGTTGCAATTAGGCGCTGGATTATCACTGGTAATGTACGTTATGCCATCAGCTAAATTTTGCCATAATTTTGTAAAGTACTTGGCACAGTCATTTACACATTGGTTGGGATATGTATCTGAATTGGGTCTAAATATTGACAAATGTTAAAAGAACAGATTTCCACTGTCTTAAAGGGTTGGAATGGTATTGATTGTGGTGAGGATTCAGCTTTTAACTTAGAAACCACTCAATTGAATGTTAAAGAGCATGTGATTCTTAGCGGAATTCATAGTTTATTTGATGAAAATTGTTTTAAAAATGGCTAGATATCCAAAAATAAAATAAAACAAAGCTTTCCTAATAAAAGGTGGGTCCCACCTTTTATTAGGATCAATTTGTTTTGGATATTTCAGCCATTTCGAAACCAGTTTTCATCAAATAGACTTCCTCTTAGAATCATATGCTCTTTCATATTTCATAAGAGGTTTCTCATCTCAAAAATATCATCATCAAGAAGCGTTGGAAACCTGAAGGCCTGTCTCATCTGAAACTATACCATCCCTTTAACCTCACTGATCTAATTCATCTTCCAACTGCATTGCTTCGATTGTTTGACATGCATGCATATTTACATTTTTGGTTTCTGAATATTAACCTCCTCACAGATATTTGATGGACTCGCTGGAAAGTCTGTTGACATGGCAACGGTGGATGAGATCACTCAAAACATGGATGCGGCTCTCCTCAAATGGGAGGAGAGTGAAAGCGCGGAGTCGACGCCAGAAATCGATGAGAGATTCGACGGGAACCACTACGTGATTAGGGATGAACTCTGAGGGCTCGCCGATAGAAAGGCGTCAACTCTGCTGGAGGCCAGTGTCACACTAGTAGGGAGGTGGCCTTTTGGCAAGGCCTCGTGGCTGAAAAAGAGACTAACTGCACGAGAACAGGTGAATGCGAGACTGAGAGGCGCAGCCTCAAGGCCTTTTTGAACCTGACATGAATTTCTTATCTTGAGCCTTGTTTCTCGCCGATTTTGCTACCAAAAAGGTAGCGGCCAATCACTCACAATGCTGTCACATCTAAAGATACGCATAAGTATGCATTTCGGCGGCTCGCTCATCCGTATCCAGCCTGCGCTTCTTGCCTGTGGTAGCTGCCTGCATTGCCAGCGTTGACACGTCCTCGTTAGCATGCCAACTAAGCTCTGACTTATGAATATATGAATAATTCATAATTGCGTTTGTCTGGAGGCGGTAGGGGAAAAAACCCAGGTTTCAAAAGGCCGGCTGCCGCCATTCTGTCTCGCGTTCACTCGTTTCTCGCAGTGTTCGGTGTGGCGAGTTAGTCTCATTCCTCAGCCATGAGGTCTTGTCAAAAGGCTAGTAGGGGGTGGTATTCCACCTTTTCGAAACCAGTGTATCACTGGATGGGTTCTTCAGGTGCCCCCTATAACCATGGCTTTTCACATCGTTGGAAAATAGTGTTATCTTCTGATCATTTGGGGTGTATAAGCCTCCCTGTACAAGAAGAAGCTTTATGAAAGTACAATGTATCTGCCAGTACATATTGCACATTAAGGCCTATGTAAATCAGTTTACTAATACTTTAAAAGTTAGTTAATCTCATGATAGGGATTTAAAGGGCTAATGATTATTTAAAGGACAAGTCCACCTTTTTATACATGTGGATTGAGTGAATGCAGCAATATTAGTAGAACACATCAGCGAAAGTTTGGGGAAAATCGGACAATCCGTTCAAAAGTTACAAATTTTTAAAGTATCTGCGTAGTCACTGCTGGATGAGAAGACTACTACAGTGTATGATGTCATATGCGTACAACCATATAAAGAAAATAAAAAGAGACTTTCACAAAACTCTACCTTTTGATTAAAGTGCACATTTCTTTGACTTGTTACTGACGTATGTTAAGGGTAATATTATTCCCCCTGTCTTCTGAAAGAGAGAAGTCAAGTGTTCTTTTACTAGTATTAATTTACACATTTCTCCACAGGTTATTTCTCTTGTCTGCTCTCCTCAGGTCTACACTTTAGCCTCATTTTGATTTCTTATTTTTGCATTTCTCCCACAGGAACCTTTTCAGGATTTAACTGTCATCAATTTTCCTCTCCATTTTTTTTTTCCTTCTCCTCAGCAGCATTTCATTCTAGGATTCATACTAGCTCCCTCTAATTTACATCTTGAATTTCCATTTGTTCTTTTCTACTTCTTTTCTTTGCCCCCCCCCCCCTCTCTCTCTCTCTCCCTTCTCTCAACATATTCTCATCTCTCCTCTACTTGCCCTTCCTTCGAGGGATTATTCGTCCTTTCTCCATTGATTCCGCATTCCATAGCCACACTGTTCGCCGACTTCGTTTTTCTTCTCTTGGTTTCATGAATCTTTACTGCTCTCCCCTATCTCCATGATTCTCCAACATTCAACTCCTTCCTCTTCCTCTTCCCTTCTATTTCATCTTTCCCCTTCTAACGATGTCCGAACATCCTACTTGATTCTCACACTATTCTTCCTTACCACTCTCTGTGTTCCTTTCTCTACCGTCTCCACTAGTGCAACTTCAACCTCTAGCCCATTACTGTCTCCCACTCTTCACTTTTTGCCCTCCTCACAACCCCCATATGTCGCTTCCCTCTTCGTTTCTCCTCTTTCTAGGCTCTTCTGCCAAACAACGATCCGGTTAAGGACCACATACACATGGTGTCACCGCAAATCTTTCTTCCTCAAGTGTTCTTTTGTTATGCGAGAAAAGTGAAAATATGTTGAATTTTCTTTATTCTTTCTTTATATCGTTGCACTCATGTGACATCACAAGCTATAGTAGTCTTCTCATCCAGCCTTGAGTGAGCAGAAACTTCAAAAATTCATAACTTTTGAACGGATTGTCCGATTTTGCTCAAACTCTCACTGATGTGTTCTACTAATGTTGCTGCATTCACTCAACCCATATGTCTATGAAGGTGAACTTGTCCTTTAAATGGATCTTTATTGTCTAGAAAAACTTTTAAGCTTCCTTTATAACAGACTGATTTCCAGCAGCTTATATCCTACCTCACACCATGTGTATTCATTTTTGTTGGCCTTGGAGAGCATAAAATCACCTAGCTGCTACTGAACTAACAACTGGTATTATGCTATACCCATTGAAATGAAATGTTGAAATTAAAGAGATGTAAAGCCTATTGTGATACATTTTTTTTAAAGCATGGTTTAAAAAAAAATGGTGCGAGCACCTTTTCCCACATGTTTCAGGGGCGGATCCAGGAATTCTGTAATGGAGGGGTGCCTTTGCAGAATTAAAGGGGGGTGCATGCACCCCCTTTTTTCTTTTTATTTCTTTTGTTTTAACAAAAATTAAAGGGGGGGGGGGGGCACGCCCGGTGTGCCCATGCCTGGATCCGCCACTGTGTTTGAACCCAAATATGGTACTTTCCTTTGATGGGATGGTATACATTTGGTTGAGATGAGGCTTCATGTTTCCAATTATCTTGTAAAAACAGTTTGAATCTGAATCCCCCATCTCAACCAAAACTATACCATACCTTTAAACTGAAAGTATTTTATATGTATAATGTGTAGTGTGTGAACGTGATGGCATTTGTTTTATATCCCCAGAGGTTGGCAGTTCTTTTGCTCTGGAGGCAGGAAGATAACCAGTGGAATATATATATATATATTTTCCATTGTATGACAGAGATTTGTACTTGATTTGGGACTATAACTTTCTGTTAACCCGTTGAGGACGGGCGGATTTTGCTACAACATGCATTTCCCATAGACACCTGCCCGAGTGTACTCAGGACTCGTCCTCAATGGGTTAAAGACATGAGCAATGCAAGGGCGACAGCATGAGGGAAAGGCAGCTACTGAAGCCCTATTCTAGCTCCTTCTCCCTATTCTTCAGTGAGTGAGCAGTGCATGGCGGATCCAGAGGGGGGCGCAACAGGTGCACACCCCCCTTTTATTTTTTCGATAAAAAAAAAAGCAAAGAAAAAAGAAAAAAAATGAAATGAAACCCAGAAGTGGCACCAGAAATATTAGCTGTGCCCCCTTCCCCCTTTACAGAATTCCTAGATCCGCCCCTGGTGAGTAGTGTAGTCTTTTGCAGGTCATCAGTTATAAAGCTCAGACGTAAAGCCATGTCTGTCAGAAAGCTAGAAAAGTAACCTTAATACGTGAGTATGTACCAGGTTGAATATTTGAGAGTCAACATCCAAATTATCCAACTTTCCTTTAAACAATTTGTCTGCAGAGAATAAGTTTCATTTTTGTATATAATGATATTAGATGCTCTTTCCAAGATTGGTCATCAAGCTGTTCAATATCTTTTGTAATGCTTCATAGGAGAGTGTTTTCCAGGGTGTACATTGTATTTTTCATTGGGGAATTATTTTAATCTATGCATCATATGCAATTACAAAATTTTAGGTGCCTTGAATTAGGAGTATTTTATTCCATGCTTTTATGTATGATTGGGTTATACACAGTCAGGTAATAAAAGCAATTTATTGTTTTAATCGTTCATACGAATAGATAACATCAATACTATTGGTGAAAATGGTGCAGAGTGCTAGTTGAAAATATGTCTTATTCCTTTAGCTGTAATAAGTGGTGAAATGTACATTTTATTCCATGCTTTTATATATGATTTAGTTACAATTAAAAGCAATATATTGTTTAACCAGTCATATGAATAGATAACACCAAATTGAATACAATTGGTGAAAATGGTGCAGAGTGTTAGTTGAAAATATGTCTTATTCCTTTAGCTCTATTAAGTGGTGAAATGTACAATTTATAAGTTTTTCCTGATTATATTTAGATGATTTTATGATGACAATTTATTCTTACTAAAAGTCAGAGTCATTTCTATTTTGACATTCTCAAGATTGAACTTGTCACGCTTGTGCATTACCAAGAGATAATACATCTATAGGATAAGCATGTGCTCTCTCCCAACAAGACTGGAAAGAAGTGAACATGCACTATGATTTTGGGGTCTTTTTTAGCCCAACCTGTGTGCAAATCAAAATATTGGTAATTCATGTTTGTGTTTGTGTCTGGAAGAGGGAATAGAATTTTGGTTTACAATGAAGCAGAGATTGTCAATGTAAATGTAAAATTGTGTGTATTAAGCTTGGTTGTGGGTGTCTGTGGGTGTGTGTATGTATACATGCTTACTGTAAAACCAGACATCGTGTGCCTGATATTTTTGCAAATTTCATGAGGAGCCAAGATTCCCCAAATTAAAATGCATGTGAAAGTTGTTGTCTAGGCTTATCCTATGCATTGAATGCCAGTAGCAATTCTCGAAAATTTCATGCTGCGAAAATGGCCGGCGACTCCAATTCACACGGCAAATATTTCTGGTTTTACAGTACCGGTAATACAAATTGACATGGATTATGATCAATTCCAAATTTGAAATGTTGAAATAGCAATGCTTGTAGCGTGTACCGTACATGTATAGATGCATAAGGTTGTCATCAAGTGAATTATGGTGGAAAGGGTATGCCTTTACTCTGATTGCTTCTGAAATGTGTCTTTCAAATTAAAATGTGGTGGCCTTACTATTTGTGCCAAGCCAGTAACTTTCAGATTTGAAAACTGTCGTGAAAGCAGTGTGTAATTTGTGTATTCGGTCTGAGTTTTAGATGTTAACCTGCTGAGGACGGTTTGATTTTGCTACAACACGCATTTCCCACAGACGCTTGACCAAGTATACTCTGGACTCGTCCTCAATGGGTAAAGATTTTTGTAAATTTAAGTATATTTATAGTACATGCCTCCTCCCAACACACACAAAGTCTCAACAGGTCAAAGCACTTGATACAGAGGAACAGTCTCAAATATTTTAGATTTTACAGTACTTGCGCATCAATTCTTTACCAGAAAGGGATAAGAATACAAAATAACCGGGTTAACATACATTTGTATCATTCATGAAAACATTCATTCATCACCACAATGTGACATGAAAATAACAGAAAACCTTATGTGTCAATAATAGCAGGCGGATGCATACACTGGTAGGCATAGGCCCTATAAAGAGTCACTAAATGTTTGTAATTCCTCCCTTGGCATGTGTAGGTGAATGTGACGGATGAAATGGGGGGGGGGGGGGGGGGGGGGTTGAGAATCACCGAATATGCAATACAGTAAGGCCTACTAATAGTTTGAAGTTTGAAGGGAATGGGACTATGCAGGGGATAGCTGATGTGCTTGTCGTTGAGAGGGGAAACCGACTTAGAAATGAGCACACACACACACACACACACACACACACACATACACCATGAGAAACCAATACATATTAAGTACAACTCGTGCAATAAGAATACAAACGGAAAGAAGCATCTTTCATCCTACAGTAGCTGAATTAACCAAACCATTTTATTCTTTCAGTTAGAATCGGCTTAACCAAAACAAATTATACATAGTTGACATCCCCAAAACACTTACAATCAGTCAATCTACAATAACTGTGTTTGAACAGAAAATGATTCGATTCTTAATTTAGCCCATTCAGAGATTTACGGTTACACAACATTCTATTAAACAGTAGTATTTGATTTGAACCCACATTTATGTATTGTAAAAATGCTGTAATAGATGTTGCTTGTAATGTTACCATTTAAATACTAGTGTAACAACTTTCATGATTTGATGTTGGTGGTGGAATAGTGATGTAATAATGCTCTCTTTTCTCAATTAACCTTCATTTGCAAAATATTTACAATGCCTGGATGAGATAGAGTGGTAGTCTCCAGTCCAGGTTACTTTGAATAATGTCTCCATATTTAACATCCAGTGTAAACACATGATCTATTTGATTTTCTTGCTCAAAGGCAACTGAGTCGGGATATTGGAGCACTTATAGGAAATTCATCAAAAAAACAAACATCGCAGCCTCACTCTTCACTGCTATAAAAACTGAATTCAGTCTATTACAGCTGTCATTCTATTGCTACTCGTTTACTTTACAGATGACATTTTTTTTTTTTTTTTTGAAATTGTACAGGCTTACAAACAAGGGCTCCTAGAATGACGAATCCCCACCATCTACACATGAAATAATAATGGCTCTTTCTTGGTGTACCATTTTTCACTTCCAAGACTTCTAAAAGTGGATTGGGACAGAAAATGTCAGCAAGACGTGAACCATCGCAGTGTGTTTTCAAGAGGGGAAATGGTTTTATTGTGAATGAGCATCTTTACAAGTGAGTTGGTCAACACATGTCTAGACAATTGCTGGCTTTCAAACTACTTTACATACTGGTATACATCTGAGTTTACATGTGTTTGGCATAGTATACCATATGCATTCCTCATGCAGAGCTCCAATGAACTCTACTTTGGTTTCTACATACACCACATCCTACGTACAAGTGTAGTCACAAAAACAGACAAAAAGTTGACCTTTCCCTCCTAACCTATCTACCCGTCACTCTTGGGGTCATTTTCAAGTGATTGATATTATACGATTACGATTACACACCTATGTACAATGCACGATGACACTCGTCTCCCTGTCAAAACTTTAGCTTGAGCCTGAACCTGCAGGGCTTTGGCGACTACTACCAAGACTGGGCACAACACACTACCGTCCCCCTTGTCAGACTCTCCCTGGCTAACTCTATCTGTGGCTGCCAGGTTTGCCGATACCCAACCCAGTCCCAGGAACCACATGTCTGTGGTGTGGTACTGGGTGAGTTTCTAGCTGTAATTTCACAGTTAGTGTTCCCTGATATAAAGAGAGAGAGAGGGGGAAAAAAATAGGATCTCTTTCATTCAAATCAATCCCTTATTATACAGGGCTGCACACTAACCCATTTTTTCTACTGGTCCAACCTTTCTGTTGGACCAGTAGGTACCGTACCCAGTTTTTCCATTTTTTACTAGTCCATTCCTGAAAAGGTTACTGGTCTGACAGTGACTTTTACTGGTCAGGGACCGTCAGACCAGTGCCAGTGTGCAGTGTCGACTTATATTACATAAAGATTTTTTGTAAATAGTAAAATGTCTATTAATCTTTAAAGCTATAACTTATTCTTAAATTGGCAACCCACTGAAAAAAAGAAATAAAGTTTCTGCTTCTGTCTACATTTGGCATTAAAAATGTCTTTGTGCACATATCATGACTTCAAGCACTTCCATCTACATTTTGTAATACAAGATATGAAGTGACATTCAGTGTTGCCAATTTGATGAAAACAAAATGGCAATTCCTGGAGCAAAAAGAAGAAAAAAATCCCCCATGACTTGAGCCAGTTGAGCCACATTGGTGCTACTACTCTCATACACAATCGAGATCTTAGTACAGCAATGATAATGGTGATGACAAAGAATGAAAATTGCAAGATTCATAACCAACTTTCAAGCAGCTTCGTGTTCACAGAGGGATATCTCACATTCTGAGAATACCATGGAAATCCCTATGTGGGTGTGTGTGTGAGTGTGTGGGTTTGAGAGTGTGTATGGGGCTTGCTTCTATCAAACATTCCCCTCCACTCGCAGCAAAGCAACACTTAAACATTGTAAAGAGAAACAGATACACACTAGCTGCAGTATCTAAGTGATGCTGTGTATTAAAACTCACACACACACGTACACACATTCACATAATTTGAAAATTCTTGTCTTTTCTGCAACCTTATGGTCAAACAATTGGAGATTTGATATTTCAATTACACATAAAAGTCACAAAGAAAACACAAGCAAGTGCAAATGCTAAAACACTTGGTCAGTAAAGTTGTCTGTACATACACGACATGTCACAAGATGAGGAAATGCCTTATACACTCTGTTAAAAATGTTAAAAAAAAGAAACAAACTCAACGATATATATTTACATCATGACAGCAAAAACTAAAAAGGACAAAAACAAAACAAAACACACTTTCGAAAGAATAAAAGCAAATTTATCGGGCTTTGTATAACTCCTTCAGAAATCTATGTCTTGACTTGCACACATAAACTAAACACAGCACTGCCTGACACATTTTTCCATCAGTTTGCTTCTATGCCAGTGAAACTATCAGAGCTACATACAGGACTAAAATCTGTGACAACGTGGGATATTGACTCGCTTTGTTCACATGGCAAGTGTTGATCACAACTGAGATACTGCAATTGTTCATGAATATACCCCATGTCCATTAACCAGCTTTTGGCACACTTGCAAAATGTCACTTCCATATAAGGGAAGATTTGGGGGGATAATCAAACGGAGGGTTGCATGAGCAAGACTACAAACTGTACGTAGTTATCATTAACAGGACATAGGAGGATGCCAACACTTGTAAACGGCATTGATGTATTCTCAGGGCTGAAAAAAAACAAAGTTGGGGAGAAAAACAGCATTTTTACCTTTCCTGCAATAGACACGAGTAATTAAAAAAAAAAACATAAACAAACACTATATTCCACAAAACCACTATCTTTTGGCAAAAAGGAACAAAATTCATGTATTGCAAAAAAAAAAATAATAATAATACAGTCTGTAGTTGGCATCTCTGGACATACTAATCTGTTAGATTTCAGTACAGGAACCTGGAGTATCCATGACAACTCAACTCTCTCTTGTCCACTAGAGTAATCGACCCAGTTTGCAGCAGGGTGCCTATTTCTGGCAGGGGCTCTTTCACTCAATAATAAAACAGCTTACGAACATCATGTGTGTTTAGACCCACTTTAGAACACAAGCTGGAGTTACTCGCAAGTGTTATGGGACGTGACACCTGATTGGGCCTTTTCATCAATGAATGAAATGGCCCCTGCTGCAAATAGGCACCCTGTCCAAGCCTGATGCAAATGGGGTATTTTACTCTAGATAGGAGTATGCTTTGAAGCAACATGGTAGTGATAGGTAACAAGGTAACAATGATTTACATGTAGGCCTATTAACTAGAGCAGAGTGCTTTCACAATGAAATACCACAGCAATCTAATGACAGCAATTAGATGGGATCAAATCTGAATACACAAACTGCCAATACACGTAACTGAAATGCAGGATTAGAATAGTTTTTTGTGGAAAGGCTGAAATTCCTTTCATTGTATCTCCTATGCAACAACTTCTCAAAACTGTACTACGAAGTATCCTATGATGAAGATATTCTCTGATACATGTTTAATTCTACCCATAAACTTGTATACAACGATGTATGCTACATTTTGTCAATATCAGGGTTAAGTATGACACCCCCACCTACACTTTTGTAAAAAGAAAATCAAAATTTAAAACTTATACAGTGTGTAAAAAAGTCTATCATTTTGTTACAACGTATTTCATGCTGGGCTGATGATGAAATCAATTACCCTTTACAAATCTTTCAGCATCTTTTGATGTGTAGTACATTGTAGTGCAAATTTTTCAGCATCTTTTGATGTGCAGGAGTGCAAATGTACCACCCAACAGCTATAATATGGCCCTAACAGAGGCAACAGTCAGCATGATACACATCTGTACTTCTGTCTAGGTTGCACACTAATAACCTACACTGGTGCAGGGAACATTTGTTGCAATCTCTTTACTCCTTGTGTTTCCTTTTTTTCCCTTTTTTTGTGTTATATGGGGTGGGGGGGGGGGGGGTGTGGGTTGAGCAAATTGCTACCCTACCTCTCCTGTCATGGGATCGTACCCACAGTGTAATCTACATGTAGTCTCAGCAAGCACACCACAATAACATGAAATCATGTTGCCGCACATGCCAAATGATGTGATATACACAGGCAACCATCCATGCTCCTTCCCTACTCATTTCAGAAGAATGACAGCAATTGTTCTTCACAGTTGGCTAACCCAGCGTGTCGTGGGGAAATTATCCCAGAGCATATTAAAAAAAAAAAAAAAAAAAAAAAAAAAAAAACTTTCAATGGCAAACTGTAGCTGATAGAGGCATATATCTTACATTCAATCTGAGAACCTGTGGAAGAGATTCAAAGCAGATGAGGAGCATCTACAGAAAACACAAACACTTCAAACTTGGTGCCCTGTGCACACCTTCATACAGCATGGTTGTATCAATGCCAGCATTATACAGTATTGCATCATGAATATTCAGTAAGAGCTTACATTATCATAATTCCTACACTAATAGTACATTTGACTATATTATAACCTCCACATAGATGGTAACTTGTACACAGTTTAAGTTGGATGGGGGGGGGGGGGTGATATCCATAAAGGAATACCACATAAAGATATTGAACTTGTCTGAAAGAATACAAATGATTTGTTATACAGGTATCATGTATCAATGCTTAAATCTTTTATTTATTTATTTTTTTTTTAGCTGCAGCTCATAAGCAGAAGCCCTGGATAAACATGAGTACATTCAGTAAAGAAGATGACTAAACAATTTTCGGTCACATGAATGGAACGCCTCACTTTCACGACGCAACAGGGCATTACTATCTGAATGCAGGAAACCTCTTGCTGCCCTATCTAAGCATGCAGCATGTCTGTTATTTACAATGGACTTTTGACATTCCTAGCTGCTGCACATTCCCCCGAGTCCCACAGGACAAAGAACCTAGCTGCGACTCTTCAACCGTTGACGACTAGTCCTGAGTATACTCGGGCAGGCCTCTATAGACGAGGCTCCAATGACGTCACTAAGCCATTGCTGAGGGGCTGCAACACTGCATACAGGGCCTGTCAAACGCGTGGGTAAACGCGTAGGCGTTACATCTCACGTCCCATGACAGGCAGGCTGTTATGCGGTAAGCATACCATGCGCTAAAGCTATGTGCTTAACAGGGTGGTCCACAACTTGAAATTTTAGCATGTTGCAAGCTCAGAATCTGAGAATATTGCAGAAATTGAATATGCGCGGAGCGCACACGATGAGTACATAGTACGCAATATTTTGCTGCTTATCTCTCTTTGTGCTGCTTACATTCAATGTTCTCTCTCATGTTTTGCACACAAATATCTAAAGTACCTGGTAGTTTGATGATGCACATGTTTTGCACATTTTTGAATACTTTTACTTTGAGCTTGTTGCAAATTCTTGAGGATGTTGCATAGCATGTTGCTGGCTTTTTAGGATGTTGCACAAGAATTTTAGCATGTTGCAGCGACATGCTAAAACCCCTTGTGGACCACCCTGTGCTTAATACACACATGATCTGTTTTTGCCCCTCACGCGACACGTCATTTCATATCACGGAACCTTGCCTATAGGCAACATGCGTTATATACACCATAGCCGAATCAGCTCGTCCTCAATGGGTTAACACCAGGATAAGCGCATGGATCATTTGGAATTGATCTCTGGCCCTCAGCCTTCCAATTGCATCTCAGCCAAAGTTTGTTGCCTGACATGGATGCCGCATCAGCAATCTCGGTGAAAGTACTCAAAAGTGCACAAAATAAATGAAAGATATGAAAGGAATACAGTCCAACTGTTTGAGTCGATTTCAAATCAATGGGGTAAATTTCGCTACTACGCTGAACCTCTGAAGAAGTGAAGACGGTGCTTCTAATCCACGATAGGATTATTGCACACACACTGGCATTGAAGTTGATTTTTCGGATCACAAAGGACATTATATATCTGATTTCCACTGAAGATTATGATTTGACTACTTGAAGATGCACCTACTACGTGTGCTGCATACGATTATTTCAAGGACAATTGGTCATACAATTACTGAATAATGAAGTTGTCACAAACCTCTACTACACTTTGGTTTTCTGCTGTTACCACTTTATAGATGAAAGCATCACTTT
The DNA here is from genome assembly GCF_040938485.1 of Diadema antillarum. Lineage (NCBI taxonomy): Eukaryota > Metazoa > Echinodermata > Echinoidea > Diadematoida > Diadematidae > Diadema > Diadema antillarum. The sequence continues at coordinate 629,010 of NW_027271395.1, read as the reverse complement.
TGTGAGACTTGATGAGGGATAGAAATGTTCTAGGTAAAAAGTCAACATCATTGCATGTTTATCATGACAACATTTGAAAAGCAAACTTTGGAATAGGATTGATTCATATTACAGCTTTGAATGTAAATGTACATGTATTTCCTTTTTTCCTCTCTTTCCAATAAGCACAGCCTACCACCCCTTCAAACAGATTGACCTAAAATTCTTAAGTGGGAAAAAATGAAATATACATGTACAATGTCTGTTATTGTCTCAAACAAAATACTAATGTACTTCTATATTAAAGTGACAGCCTTACTGTGCATGTGCCAATTGAAGGTTCAACAAAACCTATTTTCCTATTTACATTTCTTGATAATACATCCCATTAATACATACCAAATTGGATACCAAAGACACTGTTGTTTATGGCTCTACAAATTGTACCAATGGATATGAAGACATGATATGGTGGAACATTGAAGATTTATCCTACATCTTATATTGGCAGGAAACTTAATGTTGTAAGAATAAATGCCACACAGGTGACCCTGAAACTTCAGAACATTACAAGATCTAATACACAGAAAGCCAGTGGATCACTCTGAGGGTGAACATTTAAAGTATCTTACGCTGTTACTTAATTTCATAGAAAAAGCACAATTCAAATACTTACTGATATGATGGATGATTCCTTGATACAATTCATTCGCATTTGTCCCATTTAGCACTTTAATGACAAAATTACTTTTGGTGGTAAGTGACATTAAACATGCTGTTTGCTTCCACAAAACAAGGAAAATCTGAAGAGATTTCCTTTTTTTTTTTGGGGGGGGGGGGGGGTTGGTGAAATTTTGCAGCATAAATTCACAAAATCAATGGAAATCCAGAATACAACTATATAGTCTTTTTCTCATGAAAGGGAGAGGGGTAAAGTTTGCAGCACAAAATCACAAAATCAGTGGAAAGCAAGAAGGATAGACTTTTCCATTACTTAATTTTGCTACTGTTGTATTGGAAGGGAAATTACGTTTCGATCTCAATTAGTCTACCGTGTGAACTACCACATGATACTAGTTTAGACTATGGCATATCATACACACTGTGAAGAAAAGTGTTCTTGCAAACATTTGTTAAAGTCTACAAAAGGTGTATTGATGTGTACATGTGTACTTCTGGGACATACTACCATGGGCTAAAATCTTTCTTGGCCATAAAGGGATGTTGCTTTCGTGTTTGTGCATGGTGGCCACTTACAACATCAGACGCATAAATTGAACCTGGTGTAACTCACCACATGGCTTCCAGAAATGATCAATGACGAGGCTGTAAGACTACAATGAGTACGCTTGAATGTACTAACGGCCACATCATCATCCTAGACATTCGCAGATCTACAGAGTTACTGCTGTGTGTGCAGAAAATAGATTCATAGCTGTAAGTTTGTCTTTAGTGAAGCATCTGCCACAACATCCTCAATTTCCAACTGTGCTGGTCCTGACCAACAAAATGCTTCACACTTTAAACACAAGTAAATCTTAAAAGATAAGAACAAACTATCTGGTACATTACATCCATACAAATTTGTGCTGTGTCAGGACTGCTATGTTAGCTGATGGTACTGAGAAAAAAAATGAAGTAGTCTACCTCTTCAGAAGAAGCTAAGGGTTCACACCTGTGGACATTCTTCCAACTGAGAGATGCCACAGACTTTGCTAATGAAGCCCTGAAACACGCTGTGAGTGAACAATCTGCCTGGACAATCATCACAAGAAATTGTCAAGCTATGTTTGGTGAGTTCACTCTGAGGTTCTGCGAGAGTTCAGAATAAGCATCACAGGCGGCAGCTACACTCGGCCGTCCATGGGGGAATTTCCGGCGACCCAAGCCCGGAACCTCATTCTGGACCATCAGCAAAGTCAAACATCTTGCTCGTGCTGCCACTGTGTGTTCTCAGGTGGCGGACTGCAAGGTCCTTTCGGCTGAACGCCTTGTCGCAGACTGGACAGTCAAAGGGTTTCTCACCAGTATGCGTCCTCATGTGGTCGCGTAAGTGAAACCGCTGGCTGTAGGAATTGCCACAGTACCCACACTTGTAGCGCTTTTCGCCGGTGTGCGTACGCATGTGCCGCATGGCGGAGTACTTCCGGCTGAAGCTCTTGCCGCAGGCGTCGCATGAGTAGGGCTTCTCGCCAGTGTGTGTGCGCAGATGGTTACGTAGGTGTGACCGCTGGGTGAATGCAGCAGTGCACTGGTCGCATCGGAAAGGCTTTTCATAGCCATGCATCTTCTCAAGTTTGGGGAGGAACTCTGCCATGGAGCTGGAGGCAGAGGGCGTGATAAAATCCTCCTGGTGGAGAATCTGAAGGTTGTCCTCAGTGTGCGTCTTCATGTGCCTCAGCTGAGAGTACTTCCGACCAAAGGTCTTGCCACACACCTCACAGTCAAACGGCTTCTCTCCTGTGTGGATGCGCTTGTGCACCTTGAGGTGGCACTGCTGCCGAAACGCCGTGCCACAGTCAAAGCATTTGTACGGTTTTTCTTTGGTGCTGTGCTCGTTGGAGTGGCGTTTCCTTTTCGGCTCCTTTTGTGGCGGTGGCGGTGGCAGCGGAGGAGGAGGAGGAAGGGGTCTTACAGGAGGGATGTAGGTGCTCTGCTTGGGCGGTGTTCGCTTCTTGGTGCCTGCGTGGATCTTCATATGGCGGACGGCCGAATCCAGGCGGGCAAACGTCTTGCCGCAGACCTCGCATCCAAATGGTTTCTCTCCAGTGTGCGTGCGGATGTGGGCCTTGAGGTGACTGCGCTGGCGAAAGGATGCACCACACTGCATGCATTTGTGGGGCTTCTCTGGAGAGAAGGCCGATGGTGCACGCCGTGATTTCCGGCCCTTGCCAGAGTTCTGAAACCCTCCATTGCACTCATTAGCATCGGGATAGAACATGATGGCATCACCACAATAGATACCTTGGCAGTATCAGAGAGAGAGGGAGAAACAAAGGGTATATAACGAAGTTGAGAAAATTTGGCATCATAATGTGATACGCCACTGCATGTTCAAGATAAAGAGAGCAAAATCAAGCAAACATGATAAAGCTTCATCAGTATTGAAGAGAAAAGAAGAATGCCCCCAAACATTGACATTTAATATTATTCAAACAAGGATCCATGGATGGGGGTTAACCTTGATGCAACTTTCCTGTGGTGCACTGTCATGGTATGCCATTCACATTGGATCTTCAGTAGCCCTCAGGTTCCTCTTAAATGATTAAAATTTCTATTACTCTTTACCTACAAGAGTGTTTACTTGTTCTACTGGGTAGAGAGTGGTTGATGCTGACTGAAATTACAGGGTTCTTGCTTCCCATGTCACTGCTCAACAGTCTCTATGGGGACCACATGAACCATTTGAATAACTCTGCATTTCCTACCTACTTCTGATGATGACACCTACCACATCTCTTCAAAATGTACACTTTGTACCTTGGAGAAAATTAGGACAGGCTATATTTCACCCACCAGCTCACTAATGGAACTGCCACGTACGATGATTATCTTTCCCCCAGTAGGTATCAATACAAAATACTGTATATAAGAAGCTGCTACTTTTGCATACAGATATTTTCGCGAATGAGGTGGTCATGAAGCTGTCGTATGTGCACTATTACACCAGCACATGGGCGACAATTGGCGGAGGCATAAAAACAAGCCATGAAATACATTGTTCACCACATACAAAGTACTTAGTCAGAAAATTGCACCCATCAGGCACAATAGCTATAAAGAGAGAGAGAGACAGAGACAGACACAGAGATAGACAGAGAGAGGGAAAAAGAGATAGAGAGATAGATAGATAGATAGATAGATAGAGAGAGAGAGAGATCCATAGATAGACTGAATTTTCAGAGAGAATTTCAGAACACATCAATAACACTGTACTACTGCACTGTGGACAAATTGACAAAGGCATCACTGTACCCTGGAATAGTATGCTGGAATTTAAGGCATGTAATGTGGCCGAGGTCTCTGTGTTTGTGACAAGTTTGTCTTTTTTTACTACATTATGTAAGTTTCTTAATCAATACTTGTTAACCCTGTAATGAATATGCAATGCAAACTGTGATAAGAATGCTTGTTTGTTTGTTTGTTTGTTTGTTTTAATCAATAAAATTTAGAAATACAAAAAAAACCAACCCAGCAACAACTACAACAGTGTCTTGTCAGAACAATGTGAACAGCTTACCATCATTTTCCTCGCCTCCATGATAATCTGTCTGGTGTTGCTGATCCTCACTCATTGGCATCCCAATCTTGTGATCAGAAGCTAAAAAAGAATGATGATAATAACAAAGGAATCTTCATCTTCTGGATTCCATCATCTGCAATGGAACTGACATTAATTCTTGACATACAGCACACTGTAAAGGTGGAAACTTTTAAACAAGGAATTCACTTTTCACACTCAGCTCCATAAGATGAATTTGGCATGTCTTTCATTTCATGGGCCGATCATGGCAATTGAGTACAGTAAGCACTTGAAACACCTCCCTGCTGCTACGGCAGCTAAAGTTTTGGCAGCACATACTACAGTGCAAACTGGTCTGCATTACAACAGCAAATTCATTCATGCCACATGATCTAGCAACTGTGACGAAAAATTCAAGTAACACTGCGGTTATATCTGTGCCTTGAAATCATAAAAAATGACACTGCATGTAGAACTAAAACGAGCAAAGAGTCATGTACTTTTATTTTCACACTAGCTTCATGTTGTGCAAAATGCACAAAAATTTCTCCTTTTAGAGTAAGTGACAATAAAATTTGGAGTCTTAAGTGTCAAATTTTGGAATGGAAGGTTTGGGTTGTAAATTATTTGTGATATCATCTCTACTTTTCTCTGCATGTTTGTAATTAAATGCAATTAATTTCATTCCAATGTCATGCACATAATGGAGCCAAAACTGAGTAATTGACCCAGACAACAACAAACAAACAATCTTATAAACAAAACACTACCATGAGTGCGTCAACAAGGTACATGTGCTGGAGACACACCACATTGAGTGTCCATGCCAGAACATTTCTTGTTATTGCTTTGTTTGCTTTTTTTTTTCGCTTACCATCAATCATGTGCCATTTCTTTCTCTTCATTACAATATGATACAAAATGTAGTTGGTTTAAGATGTTTGAAATGAGGCTTAGTAGTGAGCATAACCACAATCCCTCCCTATGACCTCTCCCCCTACAAAACACACACACACACACACACACACACACACACACACACACACACACAACACAAAAAGACAAAAGAGAGGGGAAAAAATAACAAAAACCTAACATACCTGTAATGATATCGCGGTGATCATTTCCACCAATAGTTAGGAGCTCCTTTCTCATATGTGGCCTCACAGGCCGTATCATTATTGGATCTTTCTTTTCCATCATCAGCATGAACTACCTGTAAATGAGATGAAAAGGTGAGTCTTGACAATTAGACAGTAAAACAAAACAAAACAAAAATGGCTGGCAAAGGCAGAAATTGAAACTTTGGTTGCTTGATAAGAGAATGTAAATTCAAATATTTCAATGGCCACTCTCACCAGTGATATAAAAACACCAAAAGAAAACAGAATTCTGTCATCAACAATAAGGACAAATGGCATGTACGTACTACTACACTGTGAGTTGGAGACCTGAATACAGTAACGTGCCTTGCAAATAGCCCTATTATATAACTAAAATTTGTAAGTGGACATCTACACGTCATGTGCATGTACTTTATCTACACAGCATGTGTACATATATACAATGTATGTGTGTGTGTGTGTGTGTGTGTGTGTTCATACAATTGTATGTTTGTGTGTGTGCATGTGTGTGTGTACATTACACTGGTGAGGTCAGACATTACAGCCAACTAATCTGGAACTTGAGGTTTATCTTGTAACTTGTTGCAGGACATAGAATTTGAAATTAATTCAAACTTTGAGTATTAGACTGTCTAATCAGCTCCAGTCCAAACTCTTCAAAGATTGTTTGAAATATAAGTAACATGTTTTTACGATGTATCTTGCTATGATGTCTTAAATTGATGCATTTTACAGAGGATGTTCCCTTGCATGCTTGACTGGCTTTCGGATGACTTTCTGTCCATCTCCACGGTAGGTTTTTTGAAAGAATGTGGGACAAATTAAAACATGCGCAGAAAGCTGAAAATTGTAATAATTTCAAAATGTATAAAAGACAAATTTTTAACACAACAGAGGACTGGCAACGAACTACAGTGTTTCCCTGAATAAGACTGAACTACACTTTGGTAAAGGAGTAAGAAACAGCAGATCAATTGATAGGAGAAATAACAAAATGAAAAGAATAATAAAGTTTCTGTTCTGCCGTTCATGTTACCACATTATTACCAATGTGTAATTATGTACATGTACTTGCACATGTGACCACAAAATATGAGTGTCACAATCATCTTTACTATCTACACTTTTTTTTAATATGGTTACATACAAGGTACAATAATTACTAAAAAGCTGTTTTCTTTCTTTTCTTCATCCCAAGAATTGAAAGAAATTGATTATTTTTCTCTCTGTACTACTGTAGTTGTGAAATAAGGAGAAAAGGCACAAAGATCTTTTTTTCCTTCCAAGGAGAGAGAAAAAAATTGATTATTTTTCTCTCTACTAGTTGTAAAGGAAGGAGAACAAAAGGCAAAAAGGAGCACCCCTGCCCCCCCCCCCAAAAAAAAAAAAAAAAATCAGGGAGAAAAATTCCTTACAGGACTTGTGTGTGTGTGTGTAAATTCTTAGTTTATGTCATTGTTTTTTTACCAGCTTAAGCCATGTATGTACAATAATGTGTAGCTACTGGTCCTTTGAACGGACAATAATCATAAATTAGTCATAAAATCAATGTCATAGCAAAGTTTGAAACTTTATCTAAACTTTGCTCATTGCAAGTCCAGCATAAAAACAACAAAAAACTTACATGGATTTGAAGAACAATGTTTTCCCACAACATGCCTACATTGTAGTCTCAGAATAATGTGGCACACAGGGGGCTACACGATGGCGCATAAGAGTTAATAATTATCTCAATATCAATATACTACCTGTAATAATATAGATATAGCAAAAAGTCTAATACATATTGCCCAGAAGCATCAGTGCGATCAAAAATTATTTTCAGAAATTTTGTAAATGTATGGAAGCTTTTTCAGAACCATAATATATATTTATTATATACTGTATATTTACATATTTTATACTCATAGGAGTGAAACAAATGATTGGAAAGAGTTCCTTTTGGGACAGCCGACCGGCCCCAATTACATTGTACATGCACACTTCTCTACACTGCCCTACCCATAAATAATGCTAAGTTTGTATATTGCTAGCTTATGCATGGATGCAGACTGTATGCACAGCACACATTTGGTTGGCAGGAGGTTGTAGTGGAGTATTTCAGAGTTTTTGGTGGCTGTCCTAAAATCAAACTCTTGCTGACAGATGGACTGAACCTCTCAATTATCTATATTTTCTCATTGATACAAAGAAATATTAAAATAAAAGAAAGTATAAAACTGTGAAACGCGAAACGCCTGAGGGAACATTTAGTTTGACCAACTGCACTGTCTGTACTTCTCAAATTCTTACGTCACCTGCACACATCAAGGTTCGACCATGCGCAAAAATACATTCTGGGTTTCACAAATGTGTAGCAGGCAGTTGAATTTTGGACAGCATTGGATTGTGGTCGAATCATGCGTACAATGTAGCTTGCAATATTAAGTTGTTAATGTTACTAACTTTATAGTTAGCCATAGATCTACATGTCCCATAACTTTACATTTAGAATTAGATGTTGTAGTCTTGCTTGGGTTCTATTTAATACTTAGTAGGGCCTATTTGGTTTGGGATTGGATTGGTGTTCGAATTAGCTAGTGAAGTAAACACACAGTGATACACACATAAATTTACAACTTGTGTAGGGATACACGGTGTAGCAATAGGCCGATTTTAACACTAACGGTTGTATGTAATGAAAAGGATTCTTCCAGTATCTCAATCTGGCATTTCACGACTGTAAGTGTATCGTTTGAAATTAGACAAGTGTATTTAACACCAACACAACAGTAAAACAACAGTAAAACTAGTTAAGTTAGGTAGGGCCTGCCTGCCGCGCAATTCGTTCGGCGAATTGAAAGGCCAAGAAGGGCAATCGTTTATGGAGTAACATTACACAAATATAAGTGTATTTAACACCAACACAATAGTAAAACAACAGTAAAACTAGTTAGGTAGGGCCCGCCTGCCGCGCAATTCGTTCGGCGAGTTGAAAGGCCAAGAAGGGCAATCGTTTATGGAGTAACATTACATAAATATAAGCAGCTGGGACTGCACACTTGTTATTGTCTTTACTTGACCATAGCTAGGGATCATACCACAAAAATACCGAAAATCTTTCATACAATTAGCCAAAAATTATACTCACCTCAAGTATGAAGCCGTCGTATACCTTTCTTTTGAATGAGCAAAGAGCAAAAACGCCATGTATTTTGCGGTACAAGAAAACAAAAAAATAAGCGAGATGAAAGATACGCTACCTCCTGCCAATAGAGGGCGACAATAGCTAGCTGTCTAAATAAGATGATCGGACGACAACTGGATATGGGCGGCAAGCGAATGTTTTTACATTGCGCACAGCGCTCTTGAAAGCGACGACGAACCTTTGTGTGTGTGTGTGTGTGTGCGTGTGTGTATGTGTGTGTGAGCAGGGAGGTGAGTGAGTGTGTGCGTGTGTGAGTGCATTGTGTACTCATATTGTAAGCGTGTGTGTGTTTCATGTGTGTGTGTGCGCGCGTCTCGTATCGGAGTCGTTTATGCATTCTCACTTTTTTTTTCCAACACAGAGATAAAGAGAGGGTGTAAGGGTACCTTTCGTATTTTGTGTGTGTGTGTGTGTGCGTAGCGCAAGGCCTAAAGGGGGTGTGTGAGGGAGTGTGTGTGTTTGTATGTTTGCGTGTGTGTGTGGGAGCGTGTGTATAAAGTATTACCATTCTGCGTGTGTGTAAGCGCGTGCACGCATGGCGCGAAAATCTTCCAACAAAGTGGGCGCTCAAAAACCACTGCACATATCAAGTATAGGGCATAGGTTGTAATTACAATTCATAAAGACACATTTAAATTTTCCTCCCTAACCATCTCTCTTCCAGTTAGTATTGATATATAACTATAAGCCAACCTCCGAAGCGTGTAGCTGCATAGTGCCATTTTCATCAATAAGGCTGTAATTTTGGATGCAAGAGTGAGAATAACGTAGGTCCTACACTGTATAACCGCTTACAGCTGGACTACTGTGGATAAGGAATATAATAACTAACTTTAACATAAAAAAGGAAAATATTTATCCGCAATGTTCCATGCCATTGATTACATAATGTCCAACAATTTGATTACATTTTGGTTGTTCATCAATCCCTCTCTCTACAACGGATTTATAAGCAATAAAAATGTACGCATAATATGATTATCGCGGGGGTAACCAGAGCATGAAAATGAAAATTGAGACAAGAATATCATTTTGTGAAAGAGGAATTCATGAGAAGATAGCAGTATGACGATAAGAATATTAATGATAGTGTGTGAATTATGACAATGATCGACAGTGATAGTGTATAGTTTGTAAGATGTATATTAACAAAACTTATGAAGAGTTTCTTCGCAAAAACCGATAAGTCCATTTTTTGAAGATTTTGAAGTACGGTCTCTGTCATAAAGTACAAAATAATACCTATTGAAATATATATTGGTCACTACATATAAAGGTACATTTTTGAAGTTATGGTCAAAAGAAGGAAAATGCTCTTTTTATTTTTCTTGACCTTTAATCGCCAATATCTCCATTTGGCAATAACATGGACTTATCGGTTTTTGTGAACAAACTCTTCATGAGTATATATAGGTCTATATAATGATAGATACATTTACGAAGAGTTTGAATGCAAAAACAGGCAGTAAATTTGAGATATAAGGGCTTCTTAATTTTCAATCTGCGTTGACAGTGTAAATCAAAGACTGATCCTTTCTACAATTCAAAACTTAAGTACCATTCAAAGTAAAAAGTATTGACAGTGATTCTTTTTAAATATACATAGGCCTATATAATTATATCTCTCTTTAAGTGTGTAAGTGGTAAATAATGCTTGATTAGAATGTAGCATGACATGGGAGTGTTTCTCGACGTACTTTGTGCACTACAAAAAAAAAAATCGGTGTTTGATTGAAAAATATGACAGAAAGAGAAAGACGGAAGAAAGAGGGACGATAATCGAGACAGATCTGTCGTGTTCACGCATCCCAGTAGTCACACCCTTATGGAACCAACACACGGTCACACAGTGCGGTTTATGTAAAAATGTCCCAATTTCACATATCAACTATATGAAATTGGGACATTTTCACATAAACCACACCGTGTGACCGAGTGTTTGTCCCATAAGGGCATGGGCACTCATCATATGGCGGTACAAACGCCAACTATCATGACTACGCACACACACACACTCCCGCAGATATAAAATGCGAAGGCACAAAACTGGAAAATAAACGCACAAAAGTCGAAATAAGCACACATAAGACCTATAACAAGACAAATGTTTATGCATCACAATGTCATAACCATACACTGAAACACTAACGCAGTCCCCGGTTCAACAGCAGCGGCCCCTGTAAAGCGGATACATCATTATTCTGCACACTATACAGACAGATAGGGATATAATTATATAAATATATATATATATATATATATATATATATATATATATATATATATGAAGAGTTTGTTCGCAAAAACCAATAAGTCCATATTTGCCAAATGTAGATATTTGCGATTAAAGGTCAAGAAATATAAAGAGACCATTTTGACCATAACTTCAAAAATGTACCTTTATGTAGTGACCAATATATCATTTAAAAGGTATTATTTTGTACTTTATGACAGAGACCGTACTTCAAAATCTAAAAAAATGGACTTATCGGTTTTTGCGAACAAACTCTTCATATATATATATATATATATATATATATACAGTGTGAAAAGAAGAGCGATCGTGGACGTAGCTATAGGGGTCCACGATCGCTCTTCTTTTCACACTGAATATAAATAATGAAGGAGCTACACTGGTACTGTAAATGGTCGAGACCCCTTCTCGCAGTCTATATATATATATATATATATATATATATATATATATATACTCTATAGGACGCCAAAGAGGTGGGGAGGAAGGGGACAGGAACATATCTTTGGCGGAAGGAATGGTTTTCAACTGGAGGAAAGGTAAATACACTATCCAGGTATCCAGTATAAAGTAAAATTTGTATCAAAATCAATGACTAGTAGAATTATTTTCCAGAGTTTCGTTAATAGATCATTCTACCAATTAAGCGGGGTGATGTTTTGTTTCTTGTTTTACAAAATCAGTGAAAGAATACAAAGTTTGAGTGCTCTGGAAGGCATATTACTAGGACAAGTCCACCTTCATAGACATATGGATTGGATGGATGCAGCAAGATTGGTAGAACACATCAGTGAGAGTTTGAGGAAAATCAGACAATCCGTTCAAAAGTTAAGAATCTTTAAAGTTTATGCCCAGCCACTGCTGGATAAAAAGACTATATACTATATAATGGTACAGCAAAAAAAAAAAAAATGATAAAAGGAAAAGAAATTTATAGATAAGTGTTTGGCGTAAATATACATATTCTAAAGAGAATGGAAAACGCCACTAAACACAAAACAACAACAACAACAACAACAACATACAGCTGCTTGCGATGCCACATGTGTACAACGAAATAAAGAAAATGATAAAGAAAACTCAACATATTTCGCTTTTCTCCCACAATATAGGTTTTCCCGATCAATTTTAGACTTTTGTACTACCAATTCATTTATAGCACGCATTTAAATTCACGCAGCGCACGCACGCATTTAAATTCACGCAGCGCACGCACGCGAAAATATTCGGGCATTCAAACTCAGAATTCGAGTGATCAATAAACCATTTATGGGAGTTCTATTTCGATTTCGTCAAATCAAATTACAGCTTGGACGTTCTATTTCCAAATACGAGCACTGCATTTCCTACTCGTGCATTCAAATTCACGCGATAGTCATGTGATAGCCCCGATAAGTTTGTTTGGAGCGTTCAATTTCATTTTCAGGCGATCAAATTCCTACTTCGTGCAATCAATTTAACGAGGAAAATGGAGTAGACTTTAATTTTTATGAAAGGAGAAAAGGCATAAATAACCAATGAACGCTTGCTATAGTGCAATTACGATTGTTCAACGGTTGTACATTGTTCTCTGTTCATGTATTCTTTGTTTTTCATCTTAATGATCTTAAATTGTAAGGTCCAATCAGCAGTGGATCCAAACAGCACAACGACAAACTAATCATATTTCTTGATGGTACTGCATGATGACAACGCTTATAAAAGAAGGCAGGGGAAATATACGTCAGTGACAAGTCAAATAAATGTGCACCTTTTTTTTCAAGAAATAGAATTTTGTGAAATTCTTTTTACATATTTTCCTTATACATAATATGTATAAGGAAAATATATAAAAAGAATTTCACAAAATTTTATTTCTTTAAAAAAAAATATATTGTTCTACGCACGTAACATTATACACTGTAGTAGTCTTCTCATCTAGCAGTCACTGCGCAGATACAATAAAGATTAATAACTTTGAACGGATTGTTGGATCCCCCTCCAACTTTCACTGATGTGTTCTACTAATATTACTGCATTCCTTCAATCCACATTTCTATGAAGGTGGACTTGTCCTTTAATCGGTGTACTTGCATCACATTTTAGGTAGGTTCAATTAAGGTGTCAGTGGTCCAAAGATAGTAGGGTAAGTATATCAACAAATGCCCAAATTTCAATTTATAGGACGTGTAACTATATATCATATATATGTATATATTATATATATATATATATATATATATATATATATATATATACATATTTATATCGCTGTATGTAATTATTCATAATGTCCATTCATATTCACTTCATATACCGTATAATGATACTGTTTATATATATATCATATATATATATATATATAGAGAGAGAGAGAGAGAGAGAGAGAGAGAGAGAGACGGAGGGAGAAAAGGGAGGAAAACGAAACTTTTCAGTTTAATTCATTTTCAGTTCATTTATTGTAAGAAATACGTAATACAGCGTAATAGATCATTGATGATATCGAACATAATCACATTTTTATGTTGGAAATAAGTATGATAATAGTAATAGCAAAAATGTATTCTTTGAAAGATCCGTGAGGGAAAAGTATATAAGTATAACAATGGAGAAGAAAGGTCCACTAAAAAGCTGAAGAGCAATTTTGCTAGTCTCCTTTTGCATTTATGTACAAATTGTCTCGTATGTATTTCAAAAAATCTAATAGGATGCCATGATTCAAATACGGTAATATCAAATTTAAACATACCATCCGTAGATGTAGTATTTAACCTATTCATTCCGCCTATGTTGCGCGAAGTAATTTTACAAATAATCTATCATGACACTTCCATGAAAGCTATACAAACACCTGAGAAAGTGTGAGTATTTAAAGGGCCCCTAAAATCCCAGTGCATGTTGATTTACGTTGACTTATGATACTCTCAACACCACTTTTACAGTGAAACGAACATCTAGAAGCATTCCATATATTTTTAACGATTTTTTTTCTTGTATTTCTTTTTCAGATTACTTGGGAACGCCAAGAAAAAAGCCTTGCAAACCAATATAAAGCAAGTTTTGCTGAGTCGAGGGGAATGTGCATTCAAATGTCTTTTGTTAAACATTTCAGTACTTTAGCAACGATTGACAGATGTGGTCATCTGAGGAATATTGGTTTGGAAGGGTTTTTTTGTGGGCGTTCCCAAGTAATCTGAAGAAAAAAGAAGAAAAATTGTTAAAAATATATGAAATGTTTCTAGAT